>NC_090439.1:953336254-953647706 GCF_031143425.1 Pleurodeles waltl
CTCGGAGCGATTGCTGGACATGAGCATGACTCTAGGCACTGCCCCCACGGGGAACAGTGTCGTCCTAGTTGATAGCAACAGTAGTAGGTGACACTCTGGGGAAACTTCCACCTGTTTACTGTTCCTCTGAGTGTGAGATCACGCATCTTTGTGCCAAATATGCTGTGTGGCACCAGGCAACATTGATGTTCTGCCTGATTGCACTAGTGGTTATGATTACTTGTGAATGATATGGTAACAAAGAGCCATGAGGTGCTCGTAATTACAACTAGTGGTATGTGACAAAGGTAATGAGAGCACACTTGAAAGAGAAATTGCCATTTAATATTATGAAGGACTACACACACTCAATTGGTATCTAAGGTGATTTTCATACACAGACCCATACATGTGTTAGACAACTGCATGTGTCTTGAATACAACATGTGTGCGTGAAAACCTGGACACATTTCTCCAGATACATGATGAGCATGTTGTATGAGGCAATATTGCTGTACCAGCTCTACATTATCTTCATCAATGCCATTAAACTCTACAATGTCTTGATGTATTATGTCTCTCTCTCTCTCTCTGTATTCACTGTCTACAGATACTGCAAGAATTTGGGTGAAAATTGGAAGTCACGAATAAACCACCACATATATGCATGCTTTAGTGTGTGTGTTCACGATGTAGGGCTTTTTAGCCCTAACACCTTGGTCCTGCAGAAAACCACTGTAACTCAACAAGCACACGCTCTTGGCTGACACATGTCAACCAAACACTAGGATGCAAGAGACCATTGATTTCTCACTTCATATCCACCACTGTTTTTAACCCTACCCAAGGAGTCTATTATGAAATGTTACCCTTCAGGGGCGAATGTCCTGGAGGAATTTTTAAGAATTTCACTCACATATTCACCTCATTACAAAGAAAGAAACCAGCTCTGCTGTAATCAGGCATCACGGCACACCTAAAATGCACTCAGCATCGTAGGTGGGAACCCAATGATGAAGCATGCCACCAGCTAGGTTGGTGGGTGAGAGTTCATTGAGGAAAAACCTAATGTTTTTTTCGTGAGAAGGTAGTTAATTGACATGAGTGACAGTTGAATGGCATTCAGCAAGCTCATTCTTCTGGTTGGACATATGAACTAATGGAAGAGGGGCAGGCTCTTAATTCTCTTCTCACTCTCTCTGTTGTTTAGAGAACAAAATTACAGCACCAATATGTAAAAAGGATGGAGAGTTCAGTTCCTGGTGAAGATGAGTAAAATGCTATATAAAGATCCTAATTACTTGTGAATTTAAATGTCCAAGGAACTACTGCGTCCCCATTCTTCTGGGTTGGCTTCATAAAGATGTTTTTTACTTCAGTCTATTTATAATTAATTGACTGCCACATTCAGTGACTACTCCCTCAATCAGGTTCTAAGGGCCATATTTACTAACCTTTCATACAATACAGTGTAGCAGGGCAACTAGCTGGACTGCATTGCGTGAAAGGGAGAAAGCAGAAATGTGCCACATCTACTAAGATAGGACACATTTTTGCACTCTCAAAGCCCTGGCGCACTTAAGGCAGCCCTACCGCCAATGCAGACTCCTTGCACCATGGTGTAAGGGTGCCTGTGTTACAAGGAGAATTGTATTAGTGTAGGAAGAGACACCTTCCTGCACAAAAAAAAATTCTCTTCAGGCATTTTTCTCTTTCTGTGTGTGCTGCAGATTGCAGCACACACAGAAAGAAGAAATAATAAGGAGGAAAATAAGATTTTTCTCATTGTTACACCATCCTCTGGGAGGCATGGTGATTTCATCAATCTTAGGTTTACAGACCTTTGTAAATCTGGGATTGAGTGAAATCCATGGATGGCTGCATGGGAAGATCCTACACATGGAATGCCTCCCAGAATGAAATGTAAGGCAATACAGTGGAAGTCACTGCATTGTGTTATATTTTTTTTACAAAGTCATGCAACGTGGTGCAAATCACTCCTAGTGTGGTTTGTAAATATCTACTAGCATTTGGCTAGTAGATATTCACAAAGCGGTGCAACAATGATGCAAAATGTTAGGAAATCTGGCCCTGAGTGCCTTAGATAAAATTGTTGGTTGAAGGGGTTGTGAGCCCTTCCCAGACAACAGCCAGAATCCCCACCAGGGTGAACAACTAAAGTCAATAACTTAACCTGTGCTTTACCCTCTAGTAGCATGGCTTAAATTTTGTAAAGTATTTATAGACACACAAACAGTAATGAAGTGAAAAAACTAAACAAGAATAAAATCCTTAGCCAGTTTAGAAAAGAGAGTAAATGTAGCAAATTAAATTACACCAAAACTACAAAAATCAGTTGAACTGGAGTTAAGAGTATTTAATGTTGTAGGTGAAAACACAGCCAAGAAGCAAAAAAAGAGCTACTCCTGGGTATCTGGTCGAGGTGGACAGGGTCAAAGTCACACGTTCAGGCTTACTGCGTGGAGCTCATATCAGATACAGGGACCAGGTTCACCCGGTGAAGAACTTACCATCTTGGCATCCATGTCCGTGAGAGCATGCTCAGCTGGAGCTTTGCATTCATGAGGGACACATTCAGTTTTCGGCACAAGGAGCAGTTGCAGCATGAGCTTCGCATTGGTGGGAAATGCAGGCAGACACTGTTTGCACAAAGAGCAGGTGGGCATGAGAACTTCACTGTGACAGGTGATGTGTTGAGGGTTAACTGCTAGGGTTACATGTTTTTCACTAATTTTACCCGTATTTTCACATTTTTGTGTAACATTTTTGGTTTAGCTGTTTTTCCTTTATTCTTTGCTTCTTTTGTTTTAGTAAAACATGTTGTTGAATTTTCTGTAGTTGATAGAGTAGAAAATAGAAAAAATATTATGGTTACTTATCATTATTCTATATATGGTATTCATTTTAAAGGAATCTTCATAATTGTAAGTATTTTTTTAATTCTAGGCTTGCTTTAGTGAAAATCAAGTGCTTTCTTCTCAGGCAGTGATACAGACTTTCTTTGATAAGGGGGCAGGGACATTCTTTGGTAAGGGTGTAGGCACATTGTATGGTTGGCATTTCCTATAGTTAAAGTACTTTAGTTATTGATAGTTTGTTGTGTTTTGTTAACTATTTTCTTTTGAATCTGATTATTTTTCTTGTTCTGGTTTTCATTTTTGTTACTATGTTCTAATTTATTTGAAATTTGAATACAATGTTTTTTTGGATGAAGCTTTTATTATGTTGATAATGGGAATTCCTGTATGTTAAACATTTATAGCACTTATGATATATTCTAATTAGCATTGCAAGTTTTGATAGTTTTGTTTGTTTACATTAAATTAGAGATTAACTCCTGATGGATACTTCTAACTGCAGATTCCTCATCTTAAAATACTCCCCAGGTGCAAGTCTGGATCCAGAAACAATTATCCAGCAATGCTCTTGCATGCCACTATGAGTGGTTATCAGTTCTGCACTGACTCTGTAAGTAATGGAGCTGAGCCTCATGTAAGCATCACCCAAGTGCGCTGATGTCGCTTCCTTTCTTTCTGTGCTTTGTGATAATGATCTGGAGCTCCACTCCCAACTTTGTAGGTTTTCCAATGACTTCCAAACTAAATCCAGGGTGATAGCAAATTACTTCCCCATCTAAGATGACAATTTTCAATCCATGCCATAATTGTCAAAAGGAAATGTTTATGTGCCTGCACAAGGTGTGTCTCAGGTATTTATACCTGGACACAACTCGAAATTGAGTGATGAATGTACCCTCATATACCGAAAGGTGATTCGGGACTGAGAAGTAACATTTTATGTCACCAGACCTAAGAAGAAGTTGCAACCCCCGCGTAAGTTCTACTCCTTCTCCAAGTTGTGGGTATAGAGTAGATCCCTCTACTGAGGCCATTTGCAAAATAGGTCAACTTAACAATCAAAATTCTCTGTTAAATCTAAAACAAAGTCTGAACGCAAACTAAAAAATATCAAAGATGGACTCAACCCCTTCCCACTATTTTGTAACCTTAGAAAAAGGATGAGGGTGTCATGATGTGAGTCAGTCTCCCTCTAGGAACTTGGTCACGGAGTAGATTCCCCAAGTGATCCGAGTCTGCCCTGAATTTCCTGCACCATCATCAATACTACCACCGATTGAAGCCTTTAAGAAAGCCAAACTGTAGATTTTCGCTGCAATTCAGGTTCCTTCTAGTGTGCTTTCAGGTCCCAAGGATCCAATGAGTCTTCCAGTCTGGTTGCCAGCGCAGATCTGTCCTCAGTGCTATCTGAGCCCTAGGGATGCACTCCAAGACCCTTACTGACTCCCGTACAAACATCCACTGTTGCTTCAAGACATGCACCAGGCCCTCCCATGCCAGCACTGGAAGATGAACTGGTACTGATTCCAATGTCTGACCCTGAACTGAATTTAGCTTGACCACAACTAATTTCTTACTCAAGGCTGCAAAAGTGCAACTGGTTATAGTACAGCCTGACTCTGAATCACTCCCCATAGCACAGTGGATGGGCAGAACAGAGACACCATTATCTTTTTGGCCGTAATTCTGAACGTGGTACACCCGAAGATCGAAGATGGAAATAATGAAGCTGGGTGAAGCTGGGGAGAGGAATAGTTTTCAACCCCTCACTTCATAGATGGCATTTTTCATATTGAGTTCCAAAAGGATTGTGAGTATGATACTTTCTCTTATACAGGATTTTATTCACCACTTGGACAACCAAGGGAAGAGTGCATCATTTGCAGTTGAGAGCAGACAGGGCAACTGCAGTCTTGATTTGCAACAGCCTTCAAACGAGACCAGAACTAATGTCCTTATAGACATTTTATAGCATGGATCAGCCACTTATGAGCCTTACTCCCATTTAATGAAGGTTTCACTGATACAAGGTTCTTGAAACCAGAAATGTGTTTTATTCAACCAACTACCCTGCCTCAGTAGGAGTGCTGACAATGAGAGGGAGACATTGAGATGCAGTTTGGATTAACTGCCAGTATTTCTCACTATAAACCATCAAATATGGTAAAAGGATTCATATTTTATGTAAGGCCATATACTCACAATTAAATTAAATTGAGTTCTTAGAACTATTTTGGACAGTTAGTAAAGGCAAATGCCACCCTTGTTGAGGTTCACATAGCAGGATGTAATGGAGAGAGATAAATACATTTTGGCCAAAAAAACAAAAGATGTATTGTATTGAAGACATTATGTGGGAAAGTATGAATTTACACCTTTTATTTTATAGTTGAACGTCTGTGCCTATGTTGCTAGATAGGTAGTTAGAACTAGTCAAAGCAGAGTTGCTGTTGAATTTAATGTAATGGAGAGAGATAAATACATTTTGGCCAACAAACCAAAAGATGTATTGTATCGAAGAAACTGTGTGTGGGAAAATGTTAATTTGCACCTTATATTTTATAGTTGAACGTCTGTCTCTGTGTTGCTAGATAGGTAGTTAGAACTAGTCAAAGCAGAGTTGCTGTTGAACCTGGCCCTTTCTGCAAGGTGACCCACCAAACTTTTTGCCTCCTGTTTTCTGATCTCATTTTGTTGGCTTTTAGGACTCTGTGTACGTTACTTCTGCTAACTAGTGCTAACATTATTGTGCTCCCTCCTTTAAACATGCTACAGTTGGCTAAAACACCAATTTATAAAAATAGGAAATATGTTTATCTTTAAAATGACACCAAAACAACAAAAATCCAATTTAGGGAACCAGTGAAATTATTTTTTGAAGATTAACAGTCCTTAGAAGCAAATAGCACTCAAAGGTTTAAAAAAGCATGGGTTGATGCATGGGAACACCCATGCTCCACCCATGTAACACCTTCACAGCAGGTTAATGCAAAGCAGGCACTTGTGCTGCCTTGCGTTACTCTGGATGTATCAAGGTATGCAAGTTTTGGTGGCTTGGATAATCTGATTTAAGGATTACATTCCCTGTGCGTCACCTTGTGTAATGCTATGGTAATGCAATCTTTTGATAAATCTGGGCCTGTGTGTCCCACAATAAACCTGTTCAATGACTGTTTTTAACCACTTCAAGGTGACTAGCTAGCAAGACTGCACCTCATCGATGCTTAGCTCACGCTCCGTATCCCCTAATATCACCACTTTCATTGAGATGCTCTTGAAATAATTTGACGTTATTCCTTCTGGATTTGCATGCCTCTTAACAGCTTCTTGGGTTTTTACCAAGTTCCTAAGAATAGTAGTGGGATATCTTCAAACTTAAATACTTAAGGAGCACCACCAGAATTACAAGCCTTTCAAATTTTCCATCCAGGTAGTTTTCCCCATGTCTTTCATAAATGGATACTAAAGTATTTCAGGGTATCCAGTATGTGACTGGTCCGAGGTTTATCAAAGTTACTCTGGGTAGATATGGAACTACAACTTTTCTACATGCTGAGCCACTCACAAGCCTGGAATGACAAGAGACTTTACGCCTCATGGTTGAGGGTTTCCCCAGTATGTCTCAAATAGAAGATAACCACAGACAAAGAACAAGTATATTTTCTGCACCCAAAACTCCAACTGCCTCATCACAAAAGCAGATCTGGATGTGCCCAAGATCCATTCATCAGTTACTGGACTGATACTTCATTATGATATTTCCCCACCTACCAGGGCATCAATTTTTCCCTTTTTGTTCCTATATGTTTGTTGTCCACGTACAAAAACACTCAGAAGTGGCCTTGTGTTACCATATGTGATGATACGGAAAACATAACAAACAAAGGAATAAATAAATAAATAAACAAGATATCTTTTGAAAAGATGTGCAAACTTTTAAGTAACTTAGGGCCAGATGTTCAAAACGTTCCCCTTTGTGAATGGCATGAAAAACATTTTTTCAGAGCAGGCAGTGGTCCTTTGGCAATTTGCAAGTCGCAATCCAGATTTTTACTACATCTGGCCCCATATTCCTCATTCAGAGTTCAGTTGTAATGGGACATAAGCAAAATGTGAAAACCCTATTTGTTGTGCTTTTTCATGCCAAAGACTGCTGTCTCGATGTTGCTGTTATGAATGAGCAAACTATAATCATTTATCTCAAACTTTCCTTAGATCAATGTTTTTTGATGTTCCTCTAGAGTGGTATTAACTGGATGTGAAGCCAGATTTTACCTTGCAAACAGGCTACATTTGTTTGGCGTCCCAACAAATGATGACCATTGCTTCCGGTTCTTTTTTATTCTGCAAGTGCCATTTTAGTTTTGTTGTAGTATTCTGTATTTACAAAAATAAGTAGTCCTGCACCTTCTAGGGCCTGCAGGGGGAAGTATCACAGAAAGAAACACATCTGCAGTGTATGTTTCTCCTCTTCAGTCCACGTTAGGACTTTGGCGGACTTTGATATCCACGGGGTGCATTCTTCTCGTGGCTCAACAACACCGTTCATTATGGAACCTCCGGTTGCCCCACACAAACAACCTTGGGTCACACTGTTGCGGGTAAATCTGCTTTACTACTCCTCCATGAGTCTTACACCCACATGCACCAATACAGAGTGTGACGCATTTCTAACTGGCATGGGCCTTGCTCACAGGTACCTTCACAGTGCTTTTCCTTGTTTAAAAGCCACGAGTGATCATTACGTATTGCCATCCCCCACCCTTAATTAAAGTGAACAGTTCAAAAAGATTCCTGCAAGTTTTTTTCATAATGCCCTTTCGCTTGCTGACAATTCCTCATATTAAACAGAGGCACTTGTATTACCATATTCTAAAGCATTTGTCAATTACAACAATAGCATGCATTTTGCTTGGAGCCTCATTTCTATAATGGTGCATAATGGTCCCTATATGAGTTTTTAAACATTTCCACTCAAGTTCACTTTTCTTCATGCTCCCAATGTAACAGCTCTGAACTCCATTCTAGGTGTCTATCATTATAATCTACATAACACTCAGTAAGTCTTTAGTTCCGCCACCATATCATATTCATAAATACCACATCGGTATGGGCATGCACTATTTAATTTCCTTTGTTTTATTTTGTCACTAATTCTGTTTTCCTTTCCTCTCACTGTCCATGTTGGAGTTAAACTATACTTTGTGGTCTGGAGTTACTTAATTAGACAAGTTATAGGCCCATATTTATACTTTTTTAGCGCCGCATTTGCGCCGCTTTTTGATGCAAAAGCAGCGCAAACTTACAAAACACAATTGTATTTTGTAAGTTTGTGCCACTTTTGCGTCAAAAAATGACGCAAATGCAGTGCTAAAAAAGTATAAATACGGGCCATAGTTTCTAGATATATATATGACTATAGGTATATCTATAACTGCTAAATTTCTACGATTTTGTTTGGGTAAATTATAAACATAGCTATAACGCCCCTATAACCTTTGGTTTCCTCAGTGAATTTCTATGTTTTTCTAATGTAAAGTAATACATAATTACTGTACATTAACATACCCACTGCCACACACGGCCTTTGCCCATACTCAGCAGGGGTTGGCCACAAGGCTTGGTCGAAGAGACCCAACCCCACCCTGCACCCAGCCTTGGCCATGTGTGGCAGTGGTTTCATATATGAATGGATGTTTTCTTCTTTTATTTAAATCTGCTTTGGATCCACAAATCCATTGTGGATTTACACTGGGGGTCGTGCTGAGCTCTGTGGTGGATCTGCGGTTTGTTGAAAAACAAATTGGGCTATTTTTTTTGCCCATGAGGGGTACCTGGGAGACCCATTCATGTGTCCAAAGGGGTCAGGATACCTCTATTCTGACCCTTTCTGTGTTTTTCCCTTTTCTTATTTCAAGTAACTACAACTTGTTGGCTAAGGTAACTATA
This sequence comes from Pleurodeles waltl, assembly GCF_031143425.1. NCBI lineage: Eukaryota > Metazoa > Chordata > Amphibia > Caudata > Salamandridae > Pleurodeles > Pleurodeles waltl. The sequence continues at coordinate 953,345,062 of NC_090439.1, forward strand.
ACTTGTGCCCTCGGCATGCACTGCTAATTACCCCAGATATTACAGCACTCATGACAACTGTTATAACACCAATAAAAATATCAATGAAAAAAACAAAGAAACTGTCAAAATAAAGAAACTGTGCATGACGGAGGTGAAAGTTATAGTTACCTAAGGCTACGGGTTATAGTTACTTGAAATAACTCTATCTATAACTGCTGAATTTCAGTGGTTTTGTACGAAGGAAATCTGAGCCTAACTATAATGTCCCTGTAACCTTTTTTTTTTCAGTACATTTCTAAGGTTTTTCAAAATGTTATTTCCTAACTAGAACGTCACTGTAACCTTTGATTTTTTTCAGAGAATTTCTATGGTTTTTAATGTTTTTCCTTTACTAAATGGTCCCTGTAAACTGTGTGTGTGAGGAAGTATGTGAATGGGTGAGTGAGTGGTTGTGTAGGTGTGTGAGTGGGTGTGTGAGGGTGTGTGTGACTGGCTTTGTCAGTCTGTGAGTGGCTGTGTGGGTGTGTGCGTAGATGTGTGATGTGTTTTTTTGGGTATGTTAGTGGGTGTGTGAGTGGTTGTGTGGGTAAGTAAGTGGGTGTGTGAAAGCTGTGTAGTTCTGGGAGTGGGTGTGTAAGTGGTTTTGAGGGTGTGTGAGTGGGTGTCAGTGGCTGAATAAGTGTGTGAGTGGGAATGTGAGTGGTTGTGTGGGGGTGTAAGTGGATGTGTGAAAGCTGTGTGGGTCTGTGAGTGGGTGTGTTAGTGTATTTTAGCATCTGTGAGTGGGTGTGTGAGTACCTGTATGGGTGTGTGAGTGGGTGTGTGGGTGTGTAAGTGATTGTGCGACTGTCTGAGTGGGTGTGTGAGTGGCTGTGTGAGTCTGTGAGTGGGTGTGTGAGTGGTTTTGTGGGTCTGTGAGTGGGTGTGTGAGTGGCTATATGGGTTTGCGAGTGGGTCTGTGAGTGGTTCTGCGGGTGAGTAAGTGGGTGAGTGAGTTAGTATGTGAGTAGGTGTGTTGATCTCTGAGTAAGATCTCTGGATCTGCGAATCCTCCAGAAATCCACCTGAACCTACCCAATTTCATGAGGATACGGAGAGGATCAGCAGCTCCTTGTGTGGCACAAAAAAAGATTTTTGGAACATTTCTTGCCCATGAGGGGTACCTCACAGACCGCTCCATTAGTCCCAAGGGGTCAAGGTGCCTTTACCCTGACCCCTTCTATCACCTTTTGTCTTTCTTTTCCCAGCTGGGAACTGAGTCCCGATGAACAAAATGGTGTCCGCAACTTTCCTCTCAGGTTGTGGCCTGCCAATCATGACATTTCTGTTGGTGCGTAGATTTGCAAATCCGAGGAGGATCCACAAAGGATCTGTATCCCTCTATATACAAATTTTAATTTTCCATAATAGCTGAAAAACTACTGAACAGATTTACACCAAATCACAAAAAGGTTGCTTTCTGGACTAAGAGTTAGCTTTCTGTCAAATTTGGTCTTAATTTGTGCAACCGTTTGGCCTCTATTCTTTAACATGGAGAAAACACGCTTTGGGACCCCCTTTTTTTTCTGCCACCACTTGATGGATCACGCCTGAAACTTTACAGAAAGCAGCTGACATGAGCTTCGTATGTTTTATGGGGAAATTGTATGAAGAATCGTCAACCGGCACCAAAGATACAGGCAAGTAAAATTACACTTTTTCTATTGAAACTAGGTCCTAACTATAACTACCTAGTGGTGATCGCTGTGTGCATGTATATATATGTGTGTATATATATGTATATATATATAAATACACACACACTCCCTTTCCTTCCTACGCTTTCCAATTGCAGGTGTAGGATTAATAAGTGACTGCTTACACACTTTATTTGTCATTTCTTTATTTCACCACCCACCACATAATGACGGATTATCCCAGTTTAGCTCACAAACACAAAAAAGCATCTAGTATGTGGATAGCTGTATTGCCTGTAACGTCCTGGCCTTAAATAAAGCAATGATGAGTTTCTATAATTTACTATACTGATTTCTTTGCCACCAGATAATTATTTTATGATTATTTTAGTCTTTAGAAAATAACAGAGTAACCTTATTATCCACCGACTTTGCGTGTGTCTGCAGATATGCTGCTGCCCATCACAATGTGACAGTAGGCTTATTTTTAAAGCTTTTCCAGTACTTGTGATGCCAGGAAGCAACCACACACTATTGCTATGACAACCAGCCTCAGCTGAAGGGAAAACTGTAAACCATGCTTTTTTTGTTTTATGTCTGAGGTATGTTTAGCTTTTGGTAAATGTTGGCTGGGGGTGAATTTAACTTCAAAATGAACTTGAACTTTAAATTTTAAGATAGCATTAAAATGTTTTAGATATATTGTAGCAGAATGCGCTGCTAGCCAATTGTTGCATCTAATGATAGATCTGCACTGTTTCTAAAGAAGGTGACAGAAACAGCGTCAGATAAACGTAAATGTCGCATATATTATTTACTCTTAAAATTTCATTTGTACTATTTTGTTAAACAATGCGTGCCTTCATTGCTTAACATTCAAAACACTGGCAAGAGTTTTCTTCTTGCAACTCAGCTCGGAGCATGTCGTATATTCTATATTTCTGTTTACTTTGCGCTTTCATTCCTAATCCACCCTCCTTTTTCACTTACATTTTTCACTATTGCTTATTAACTATGGCTTCCCATGTTTTCGATATTTTAGCACGGATACATTTTCGACATTTGTCCCTCTATGTCCTAATTTAAGTTTGACAAGCATTTGTCTTTCGAAAAGAAAAAAATATGTTTATGTTTTATTCCTTTTTAACGAAATACAAGGCATCAATTCAATCACAATTCACACTGAGTAAGAAAGTGGGGAAGGATTACATTAAATGCATGGTGCTACAGTAGTGCCTGCTGGGTCAGAAATATGTATTTTGTCATATTATTTTCTAAGGAGTGTAAACCGGAAGTTGTCATAAGGTTACATCTTTCGGTTCTTCTTCAGCACTGCATTGATGTGCTTTTCATGCACTTTCAGTCTCTTCGTCGGTCTTTTAACTGACAGGGCACTGCCAGGATAATAGAAGGATGGCTGGCACCAGAGGAATGCAAGTGCATCTAATTGGCAAATAACATACCACGTTGTTGCAATTCTCTCACAATCGGCACGTTTTTTTCATAATGGGACTGCAATACATCTGGAACCGCTCAAAACGTGATACCGAATTGCGTACTGCTGTAAGGCAAAAACTTGCCCAGATGTAATTCCACCTTCACTAATGATGGCTGTACTATGCAGTTTTCATTCGAAACCCTCTTACTTTATTCTTCCAAATAACCACCTGTATGTGTCTAAATCACACAGCAACATTAGCTGCCATGACATTATTACACGTATGAATGTCACTTTATATGGCTGTTGAAGGTGGCTTATTAGTAAGTGCAGGTAGGTCCCTACAGCAAATAAAAAGACCACAATCATAAATAAGGTACAGTCAAAGTCTCTATAAAATAATCCTTGCTCAACCCTTGGTAGTTTGGCAGAGGAGCAGTCAGTCCTAACTTAGAAGACAGGTGTGAAAAGTATTACATATCACCGAAACAGTAAATACGTAAAACACAGCACACAATAAAAATGCAACACCAATTTAGAAAAATTAAGAATCTTTTTATCATTAAAATTACACCAAAACAACAAAAAGCTAATGTAAGGAACTGGAGATATGAATTTCAAAAGATTAGATGGAACTATGTACTTTCTAACACCAAAAAGTGAAAAGCACCAACTGTGGCTATTGGGTCACACCTCACCAGGACAAAGTCAAAGTTTACGCCTGACTGTGGTGGAGTGCGGATTGGTTATGACGAGCGGTAGGGCCCGGTAAAAATTCAACCTTTGCACTTAGTCACTTTTTTGGTTCTTTTTCATTTGACGTCAAGTGAGTCTCTGTGACAGACCGGGTTGCTTCAGCGCGAGGCCTCAGTGATTCCTGGAGGTCTTGGTTCTCGTCATCAACGATCCATGGAACGTCATCAGGTTAAACCTGAATTTCAGGCCAAGTAGTGGTTTGACGTCGCCTGCTTGACTCTCTATGATGGGTTGGTCAACTTGAGGAGCATTTTACCAAATATTCTCCAAATGATGTCTTCAGGCAGGAATCTGAGGTACTGTGTAGATCGCTCATATTTATTCCTCATTCTAGACTGGCAAGGATGGGGGCACCCCCCAAAAATGGGGTTTCAGTTGCCACCCTCTGTAATGACCACTTCCTGGCAAATGTGACATATTTCTGTACCAGAATGCATATATCAACAAAATTCAAAATGGAGAAAATCTCTCCTAGAGCTCAGATCTAGCTAATTCAACCCATAGGTGTGGCTAGCGTCCGTTGCCCTACACTCCCTTTCTAGCCCCTCTCCTAATCTAATTCTCTCCTACCATGACAAGTTGTGAGATTTATTCTAACTATTATTTTGAGACTTTAAATCACAGTTCTATGTCACTCCTGTCAAACATTAGACCTTATTAAAGTTTAATAAAGTCTTCCAATGTTAGCCTATGGAGCTAGCAGTACTACAATGGGGAAACAAAATTGGCAGTTTTTTCCTCGCCAGGTTATATAACATATATTCTATAATGTCCATGCTTTTAATTACAAGGCACCATATCCTTGGGGCACCTAGGGCAGACCTTATGGATGACATACACATAATTAAAAGGTAGTTTTAGACTTTGGGAGTATTGTTAATTTCAAAGTTGAATTTGGAGAAAGTGTAGTTTAAAACCATCCTGCAAGGCAAAGCTGACTTAAAATGTCCACAGCAGTGCACACTTAAGTGCCTTACTTCCACTGGGATATTTAAACCTACAGGCCCTATCATATACTAGGGGCTTGAAAGATAGGTTGTCAAAGCCAATTGTAATTATGTCCAATTACCATATACCTTTAAAAAGAGCACTGTCCCTGTACCTGGGTAGCAGAGTCCAGGGCACAATCAGAGCCAGAAAATCAGCATCTAGTAGTCCAAAGGGGGTCAATAATTGTGGGGACATCTGCAAAACGTTTTCTTACAGTGGCTGCAATAAATACAGTGCAGTGCTTAGCTAGGTGCTAAACATCTTTGTGTCCAAACAAGGACCACAGAGAGCAGTTACAAACAATAGAGTTTACCATCTGGATTGCAAGACAGAGTCTATGGCAGCCATGGAATAATAAGGAATCACAGCAAACAGCTCTCAATGAAAAGATAATGCTGTGTAGGTGCATTGGTCGGTGATGTTGGGGCAGACTTATACTGATGGAAAAAAGAGGAAGTAGGTGGACCTACAATACGGTTGAAGTGGGATTTTAAGAAAAGCAGAGGATAAAAGAGAAGTCAATAGGCCTTGATGAGGATTACAGCACTCAGCGAACAAAGGTAAATACAGACACCATGTTGAAGGGGTATGATTAACACCAAGGGAGGTGACGAAAAAACTCATCCTGTTGAGTGAATAGTGTGGACACAAGAAAGGGATGCAAGTCTTAAGGTGACAAACATGGGTTTAGTGTGTAGGATACTGAGTTCCATCCATTACAGTCAGAATTAATGAAACAGACACCTTTGATTAGCAAAAGAATACAATGAAACAGGACACGCAATGCTCCAGGTCATACAGTACAGAATTAAGAGATGGATGATGAGAACCTGGCAATAGTAAGGTACTGACGTGGGTCATTTTCAACAAGATTTCAAGAATGTTGCTAGCTCTATGAACCAGTCTAGTGGTGTGTGAAGATGTGAAGCCTTTGAAGTATGAAGAACATGTGACCTTCTGGCACACCATACTCATACTGCCCTTGCTCGTCAGAGCTCTTAAGAGGCTTCCTTGGTTTTGCACCTCTGGAAGGCACCTTCACTCCTCGACTCTCTTTCTATTGCTCAGTGATGACCCCCTCAAGTATCTGTGGGTGCCTGCTTCTTTCTTTCCTTATTAGGTTCTGATCGCAGACTGACCATAAGGACACAGCTCTATTGATGCACTTTTTTTTCTTTTCCCATTCGATTTATTCTGTGATGGGCCAGTCCCTCCCATGTCTGCTATCAGCCAAAACGCTGTACCAATTACTGAGTACAATAACAAGGGGTTTCCTAGATTTGGTGAATTCCTGACTATCCTCCTCCTTTTGTGTATGTACAACACTCCTGTTCCCTTCTCTGAACTAACTGCCTATGCCCAGGCAAAATGGGAAAACAAAAGGCAGCTGACAAAGTATCACAACAGGGGAACGTGAAAAAGCAACTGAGGCATTCAGCTGAAAATGTAACCCTTGATTAAATTGATGTTTTGATTGAGAAGGTTGAAGACCTCCTGTCTACCAAGAAAAAAGGGGAAAACATTACAAAAGTGCAGTAAGGGTAACTTTAAAACTTACCTCACTAATGAGTCCACCTTGATGGTCTAATCGTCCTACCACCTCATCTGCACATAAAAGGGATACTGATATAAGTGTAACCCCCACCCTCAGTAAACGTTGAATGCAGGAATAGATTTGAAACCCTTGGGAGTGTAGAAGAAGATAGCCTCAGTCCTAATTGACATCTGAGTTCCCCAAATAGAATCCCTGCTACTCAACATGTGTGACATTACACCAAGACACAAATAATTGTCTTAAAAGATGAGATAATAGGGCTAATGGTTCATATTAGCAACCTGTCTAGCACTTTAAGTGACAAAATAGACAGCTTAACTACTCTTCTCACTAGCTTTACATCCAACCCGCAACAATCTCTAAGGAACCAAGGTGACTCAACCCCTCTACCAGTTATTATCTCAAGCCACTCGTTGCACCCTGGAAGACAAATTAGATCCTAACCAGTAGGCTCTAATTGGGCTACATCTCATACCACCAGAGTTACATGGGGTTTTCTTCAGCTTCCTTAATTAGTGGGAGCTTAGAGTTGAGAATTGCTCTAGAAGAATCTCAGCCCATTATTCTGTATAGGAGCCCTCTCCCAAGGGGATCGTATTCAAACTACCCAGCCAATATGCATGTATTAGGTAGTTGCATCCCTAATTTGAATTCTAGGACAACCAGGGATAATTTGAGGCAGAGTGTCATATACATGGTCAATGTCCCAATACTCTCAAATGGGACTATAGAAACCAGGGATTCCCTTACCAATAAGGTCAATCATTGGCTTTGCAAAACCAACAGCTGTAGGTCAATTATTAGTGACAACATATTAAACACCCAGCATTATTCTCACAAACAAACCACACATGATTACATAGGTAGACAGTTTATCAGCCATGAATTTGTTCATGGTCTAATCACTCTGGGACATATTTTTTGGATAAGCAACAATTTGAATATAAGATTAAAGGCTAACCCTCCTCAATCTACGACAGGAGCCCAAAATTTAGAGCAAAGCAGACCTGGTTCTCTTTCTGTGAATCCCTAGGCAATGCTGATCGTTCTTCTAACCTTTCAAAAATTGATTGGCTACCTAGCAACTATAACACTGCCATATAATTCCAGCCAATGGAACCTTCAGGTGCACCTAACAAAATACACTCAGCATGCTCTGATAGTGATGTTATGGGCACTGTTGGGGAGGCCCTCAGTCACTTTAGTAACAGTAGAAGAAGAGGTTGCACCCCTCAGTACCCTCATTGAATCCCAGCCAGAGTCAAGTTCGCTTGCACATCCCCCCAAACAGCTCTTATCCTGGAATCTAGCTGGGATCAAAGCCAAAGTGAATGATCCAGAATGGGGCTCATTCATTGATCAACATCAAATTGTGCTTTCCCAGGAGACGTGGACAACTAAACTAGTATTCAGGCCTGCGTACCTCTCCTTTTCTAATAATGTCACTCCATCAAAGGCAGGAAGATCCTCAAGAGGCTTTTAATTTAGTTAAAGATAGAGGGCCTCATTCCGACCCGTGGAGGCCGGAGGTAGCACCGCCAACAGGCTGGCGGTGCTACATGGGCAATTCTGACCGCGGCGGTAAAGCCGCGGTCAGAAAAGGGCAACCGGCGGTTTCCCGCCGGTTTACCCCTGCCCAAGGGAATCCTCCATGGCGGCGCTGCTTGCAGCGCCACCATGGGGATTCCGAATCCCCTTCCCGCCATCCTGTTTCTGGCGGTTGTTACCGCCGGGAACAGGATGGCGGGAACGGGTGTCGTGGGGCCCCTGGAATGAGCCCTAACAGGGCCCCATTAAGATTTTCAGTGTCTGCCTTGCAGACACTGAAAATCGCGACGGGTGCCACTGCACCCGTCGCACCCCTTCAACTCCGCCGGCTCCATTCGGAGCTGGCTTCATTGTTGAAGGGGCTTTCCCGCTGGGCCGGCGGGCGGCCTTCTGGCGGTCGCCCGCTGGCCCAGCGGGAAAGTCGGAATGACCGTCGCGGTCTGTTGACCGCGGAGCGGTCTTCCGACGGGTTTACTTTGGCGGGCGGCCTCCGCCGCCCGCCAAAGTCCGAATGACCCCCAGAATTATTCAATAGGGTAAAATTTATACAGAAAGACATTAAAGACCTGCTGGGTATTGTTGTCTCTATCAGTGGTTATACCAAATGTAGATACATTATCAATCTTTATCTACGATCTCCTCCAGTACCTTATGGTCCAGTACCATCGACCTATTGATTGCCATGCTTAATCAACTTCACTCCTCATGTCCCAAAGTAATCGCATGTGATTGCAATACAACAATATCACCAGGAGAATTCTCGACTTCCCTGGCATGTGAAGAAGATGAAGTGTGGGGGGTGGCTTCTTTAATTATCAATCCTGTCAAGAGGCAGATGAAGACAGCTTCTTGACAGAATTGACAATTCCAGTTACACACGGAGTAAGGGCTGCGAATGGCCGCACAACTCCCAAAACCTCTCAGAATCCCACTTTTAGAAGAAGGTACTATTATAGCAACATTCACTATATATTCTTGGACATCAAATTATGGCCCCTTGTAGTGGACATGGAAGTAGTGCCAATAGTGGACAACCAGCACAATGCCCTCAGTGCTGTAAATCATCATGGTCTTTTTATTAATACATGCCCAATGCACAATGTTGACACCAAACCATTTTTCTGCACAAACAACCGTAAAAATGTTAATTGGGCCCTGGTCTCAAGCATACACAGAAATCCTTGGCCCATATGAACAAAGTGATAAAAAAATGATAAACTGTGTGAGTGTTCACACTGAACTCTCAGCTGGACTAAAGCAGTATCTTATCAAAGAGGGAGCCAAAGTGCCCATCTCATGGTAGTTCCCATGACTGGTTCACTAGAGAGTGTAAAATAGCAAAGCTAGCTTTATTAAGTGTTGTTCGATCAGGTGACAGAAGCAAAGTAAGCAAGTGAGGATATGTAATAGGGCAATTCAAAGAGCCAATAGACAGTAATGGGAGGAAGTGCAGTGGGATGATTTGATGGAGCCCTCCAATCCAACAACATGAGGGTATTTTGGAACATTTGATCAGCTGACCTCCAACCAGATGCTGCCATGCAACCATAGTTTTGGACATCCCACTTCTCCAATCTGTATGAGGTGGGGTGTGTTCAGGTATTGCCTCCAGCAGCTTCGGATAGAAGTCCCTTGGCACATACTCGAAGAGCCAGAAGGGCATCAGAGGTTCAGGAATTTGAGTTAGGTGAAACAGAGTCTGCGATTCAGCAACTGAAGAGGGAGAAAGCAGCAGGCCCCAATGACATACCAGGAGACTTGTACTCATCCCAACTTTCAATTTGGGCCTCCTATTTAAACACCCTTAGTAACACCAGTGTGAGGGGCATAGACATTCGCCTCTCGTGGGGAGGAGTAATTATTGTCAGCATTCACAAAAAGGACAGAAAGGGCTTAACTGGTAATTACAAGCCAGTTAGCCTAACTGATAACAGCCAAAAATGTTTAGCAGGTAGGTCCTCTCCAGACTTGTGATGTGGATTGCTGACAATAATATCCTTACATAATTCCAGGCGGGGTTTAGGAGCAAGGTCAGCACATTAGGTCAGGTGTTCCATGTTCAAACTGTATGTTGGTAACGCAAGGAGGGACTACCTATATATGGCCTTCATAGATCTAAAGGTCAATTTTGGCCTTGTTCCAAGGGCCAACTTGTGGAAGGTGCTGGGGAACTATGGAAGTCCTGACACTTTACTTAGAACTTTAATAATTCTACATACAGGAACTTATGCACAAGTAAGATGGCTGTCTGATGTTGACCTCACCCCAGAACCCCAACTAAGTGTGGAGTAAGGCAGGGCTGCATTTTGGCCCCCATCCTCTTCAGCTTGTATGTCATTGGAGCTGTGGAATGGGTCATCAATTTCAATCACGATGCCCCAAAATCTGCAGGCTTTGGCACACCAATACTGATGTTTGCCAATGATACTCTGCTGCTTTCTATGACTTCCCTGGGCCTTCAGGCCCTTTTGGATCAGTTTATGTCTTTCTTTGTATCTAGAGGCTCAGAGATCAAGCCTGCAAAATCTAAATTCATAGTAATAACCTCTCACCCGACCATTTAGGTGTTTGATGAGGGTAGATGGCGTTCCCATTGAGCAAGTCAAAAGTTTTGACTGTCTGGGTGTTAGACTTGCTGACAATCTGACGTGGCAGTTGCAGATTGAATAGAGAAGAGCAGGGTGTTGCTGCAATATAGGGCAGCTGATGTTATAAGGAAATTTAAAGCCACTTCTAGTAGAACAGTTTCGCCATTCCTGGAAGTATATAGTGCAACAGCCTTTGCCAGAGTAACCTACGGAGAAGAGGTATGAGGTAGTGCAAACAGCACCCCTTTGTTCAAAGAACAAAGTACATTTATCAGGCCCTTGTTTAACTTACCAGCTAGCACTCCCCTATTACCTGCCTACTTTGACTTAGCACTCAACAGGGTGGATTCATTAGTGCATTTGATAACATTAAATTACTTGGTGTGTTTTTGGTCAACAGAAGAGCTGGCCCCCTATTGTGAAGCCATGACATAATTAATAGCTTTAGACAAAGCCATAGCTAGTCCTTGGGTTAGTCTGATTAAAAATCTTTGTACTCTGATCAACATGGAGGAAATCTTTGTACTTTGATCAACATAGAGGAACTATGTCAGACACTGGTGTCAAAAGGCACAGCTACTTCCACTATTGTGGGTAACACATAGTCGAAATATATGTTGTATAAGATGTGGAATGACCAGAGGGACACAGGCTTAATCGCAAATTTCCTCCAAAATAAACACACACCTTGATTTGAGCCCTATAAGACAGGGTTAGACCAGCTATGCGAAAAACCTTTATATAAGATTCAGAATTGGGACCTTGGGCCAGATGTACCAAAGGACTTTACCCATTCTGTGTCTATGGGAAAGAGCTTTCGTACACATGGGCCCTTATCCCTTAACACACTTATCGCTAGATGGTCTAAGGCTGCCCCTTTATCTGCTTACTGTCCTTTTTGTCCTCTGATACCAGAGACAGAACACGTCTTCTTCTTCTGTCTTAGCTATATGATTCTGAGAAAAAGGTGAATAGCCCCTTTATTCAGACATCTAGGCCTCCAACACTGTTGGGGGGCCCAACAATTATTTAGATAGGATACAACAGTGATTGATTGTTGGTTTTGATGGGATGGGTGGTTTTGCTATCCCTGGGTACCGAAACGTGGCCTGGCGCATTAGATCTAGAGAAGCTGATAGGAGAGATAAATAATTGGGGACCCTATCCAAGCACATATAGATGTGAATGTCTTAGGAAGGCAGCCCTAAGGGTCAATAAGGTTTCTGCAGTCCTTTACTGATCCCACTCTAACAGTGAGAAGATGTGCGTCTTTTTTCTTGCAAGCTGTAAAATTCTGCTGCTATAAAAGGGATACTGAGGTACTGGGTTTTTCAGAACCGGTACTGATCCGGTAACCCAGTGGTGCCAGGGTACACCCAAAGACCTCGGGTACTTTCCTGATTCAGACCACAGAAACTCAGAGTCTTCTAGGTGAAGTCAAAGATCGAATTTATTGGCTGCAACCAAGTAACAAGCGTCCTAGAAGTACAACAGCACGGTTTGTATGTTCTCAGGAGACTGTGTTTCAATGCAAAGTCAGGTTTCCTTATATACAGTTTTTTAAGCTTCAGGCAAACATTCTTGACATTTTGGTTGGTCATTCACATGTTTTCACTACAAAGGAAAAAACAGTGTCATGATGAAACCTCATATTTCATGTCATCCAACCCATAATAAATTACCCGGCAAGGCCTAGTATTTTACATCAGATAAGTGTGGACCCCCAATAAAAACTGGCACCTCCCCCTCGTAAAGTAAGAAGAAGAAAAGAGCAGGTGCAGGTGTGAGCAAGATTAGGCAGGGTGTGTGAGCGATAATAAGGGTTTTATGGCATGGTGTGCCTTGATGCTATCTGATTCGGCCACTGGGAGAGGGACTGACAAAACAGGTTTGGCCTGAGGCAATGGTTCCAGCTTGCCCAGGTCAGAGAAAAGTCAATCAAGGTGTACGTGTCCTTGGAATCAAATCTGACTGTATTATAAGCCTATGTGAGGGCAACTTTAAAAAATGGCTGCCGTGTATAAAATGGGAGCCACGAGTGCAGGACGAAAATGGCGATTTCGAGGTGAAAACGCTGCTGGAATTGAGCGAAAATGCTCATGCTTAGTGTACTAGTCATTATCGGTCTTTTGATACTAAAATCGTACTGCTGTGGCAAAGTAAATTACATGGGTCCAGAATTTTTAGAACCACAAACCCACCTTTTGCCCTTACATAGGCAATAAACCTATTCTCATGCTAATCTGAGTCCAGGTCTATGTTTCTAAAGTCGTTGAGATGTCGCTGTAACATCATCCTAGTATTTAGCTTGTCTCTTGGTGCAGGTTTCCTTATGCATGATGTAACACAGAGGCCACATATGGCAGGACAAAGTAAGGAATACCTCTATCTGCAGTGGGTGGCATAAGATCACACACCCAACAATTAGTGATGTTCACTACTAACTAGCGTTGATGCAGAAGCTGTACAAAAGAATTGCTTACGAATTCTGATCTTCTAACCTGCTCATGTTCAGGAAAAGGGTGAAAAGAGTGCAAAGAAACAATAGTAGGAAAAGACATAGGTTGGGAAGTGGGTGCAGAAGTCAATTGAGTAGAGAAAAACAATCCCACCCATAAATGACAACGTCATGTTTAAAAGACACTAGAAAACACGTTATTAAGAACATATAGACAACGGGAGAAAGTAGTGACCACTATTACAAATGAAATAATAATTTTTCACAACCCTAACCAAAAAGCAAACCCTAAAATTATCTAGTAACATTTTTAGGGCTCCTCTGCATTTCAGTAATTTTGGTATGTTCAGGTGGAACAGTGGTGACTCTCATCAATGCTCTAAGGTGAAAAGGGGGTACTCTTTCCACAGAAAATGGACTTTATTCTGCTTTTACTAAACAGAATAGTACTTTAAAACAATGCCAGCAAAACAATCAGTCTCCTAACACCTAGTCTATACAATCACACGGAAACCTCTTGTGAAACCAACTATGCCCAGAGTCCGTTCAAAAAGCCTCTCTGGCAGGCTTCTATTGTCCATCAAATTTTCTTTTGTTGTTTTCTTTTGCATGGGCCTCTCAATTCAGGCCTCTTCGTGAGAAAAGTACTGCTTAGTTGGAGTGCCCTCCTGGCAAACACCCACAGCTCACTCGAAAGTCTCAATGTCTTAAAGCAATGCACCAGTGTCTCTCCTCTGTGGCAGACACTACAAACAATGTGCTCTTCATTGATCAAGGGCACAAATCATCTCGTGCAGACCCAAGCACCATTAATTGGGAAATAGCTCAAGCTCAGCAGCACTTTCAGACTCCAACACTCATTATTTAGTGTCAGAGGACGCTCAAGCTGCTCTTTCATGGGCACCACAATATAGTGCCTTTTTCCAAACTTGAAATCTCCGGTGCACTGCCCTTCTTCCGTTGGAGCAAAGAAAAGGGGGTGTGTGGCCAAAACTCAGGCCAAGGGGCTCAAGGGATTGCACACTGTCAGAGGTTACCAGCACATGACAGGTAGAGAAATGAAACCTCAAAACAGTACTGCCATCAACAACAGGAATCCTTCTCTTTAGCTCTTTTACACTGAAACTTTGGTTTTGTGATGTCCAACGCCGTCTGATGGAGCAAGTACGATACCATGCGCTGGCGATCGCTGTCCAGCTTTGCTACTTTCTGAGTGCTGAGACTGTAGGGCCAAAACGTCCGTCTTTCATCTGTAGCTATCACTGATGGGAATTAGGCTTAAATCAATGTCCTGCAGGTTATTATGACTTGATACCCGCAGAATCTAGTGACGTAGGAAATGTGCCACAGTTGTTAGTTCCCTTCAATTTAGTACAAAAACAGTTCATGGTTTTTAACAAGGGGACTGCAAGCAGGTGGTCTGCAATCTTCAAAGGAGTAGCCATACACCATGGGCATAAAATACAAAGACAAAGGCAGAAGGGCAAAACAGGGTCTCTAGCATCTTTAATTGGGTTCTCTCCATTATTCTCTGCCATCTATAGCTACATGAGAATTCTATCTGAATGGATTTCCTCACACAGTTGCATTGTCTAATGGGGTAAACACATATTTTCCTCAATGATTAAGTCTAGGTGTTCCTCCTTATCTTAGAACATCTCAATAGAGAAATCACATGATACCGATTATCAGGGACATGTAGAAACCTTCCTTTAAAAACTGTGCATCAGGTGCACTATGCAATACACAGGCTAATAGTCAAATGTGCAAACAAAAAGACAAGAACTAGAGGGTCCTGATATTTGCAAGATTGGGACACATCTGATCCCACCAAAAATTAAAGTAGCAGGAACAGAAGGGAACCGAAAACCAAATTAAAATAGACATTGAAAATTCGTCATGTTCAAAAAGGTAAACATAAGATATCTCCTATTGAGATGGAAAACTTGTCTTACTATAATATTGAGTCAGTTAACCAGTCTATCGCTACCCTGACAGTCAGGCTGGAAAACATTGAAGCAGGCCTAAGGCAAATTCTTGAAAACTAGTCTGGTCATACCAAAGGGAATTATACATAACATGGGGGTCCCTGGTACATCACTGCAGTCTGGAAATGTGAACCTGAACAATACATCAATAATAATAAAAGGTCTGACTGGTGAAAGGAATTTGAAAAAGAGAAATGGGACTAGGAAATAGCTAAAATCTCAATAACTAAGCATGATGCGACATTGGTCAGGGGAAGTAACAAAAGAAAAAATCTATAGGAAGAACAAAAAAATTATTTGGGTGATAGTCAGGCATGTGTCACAACACCGAGAGTACGGGTGATACACAAAGGCCAAAGTTACACAAATTTTAACTCTACCGTTGGTGACTACACCATATACGGTACTCCTAGCTAATGTTTCAGTTCCTTCTTCAGGAAAAAATGAAAACCTGGTTTTCTTTTAAGGAACAAAAGCCATATGCTACTTAGGAAACAGAACATCATTAACTAATGTAATATAGAAATTAGGCCACCTTGAGTCACAGATCTATAATTTCATCCTTAGGTCCAATCAAGGCTACATAAATGTAGGGCTGCCTGTTCCTTTAAGGGAAGGGGCAGTAACGTGACTAACTGCAGGTGACACACTTTGATCCTGTATATCTCTTTTTATTTTCCTTCAATACCATTATAGCCAAATAGACATGCACTGGTGTAGTGTTGTCTCTTATGTTCACAGCATGAAATATCATTATCTGTGGAATTTAGTAACCAGAACAAGTTCAACCAACTGTTGCGTAGCGATGGGCATCGTCATGACCATCCCCTCACAACACAGGGGAGCTTGTAATAGTATCAAAAGCAGCAACAAACCTGCAAAAAAAACAAATAAAAAATAATAAAAACGCACAAAACGTCAAGCTATCAGATATACTTGCTGTGTATCAAACACAAAAAGCATAGACAAAACAATAGCATGTGTGAATAAGCGGTGACACACAACACCATGTCATGTACTTTATACACTGTAAACCTGCAGCCCAAAACCCAATATTTGGGCCTGTTTAATTTGTCAGGTTTAAAATCCTTACCCTCCTTTTGACAGTAGATCACCAGGCAATGGTAATCTGCTGTCAAATATAACTTTACTGTTTCTCTTCTAACATACAGGACCAGCAAGAACAATTCATGATAGGACCAAATACACGAAAATAAATTTCCATTACTTAACTGTTACCCTCTTGTCAGTTACTTCGCAACATCAAGCCACCTTAGTTTTACCTTTCTAAAAGTAAAAATTGTTACACTGACACTCCATATTAATTTGGCACCTACAATTTCCACTGTGAAAAATAAGTCTTAATTGGTAAATCGTTCTCATTAAGGCATGTAGCCTTCAAAATTTTAGAAAAGGGCTGCATCTTATTTTCTGTCTAAGACTTAATGCAACACTTCGTTTTCTGTCAAATAAAAGCAACTAGCAGGCATCATTTTATTTTTTTAGAGCGGAGACATAAATGTATCAGTTCTGCAGAGCATTTAACATGATGTTGGGACTTTCGAAGAAACCCCTTTTTTTTATATTTTCCCTTTGGAATTAAGTTCTTTAATTGTATTGATGTTCTTCTGGAGAAACCAGAAATCCCACTCTTAGAGGCCCATAGGGTCATTCTGCATTTCACAGAGACAAGGCTCTAATTTAAAAGGTCACAAGTGTCAACATGACAGCCTCCTCCATTGTTTATGGGAAAACTAAAGATAGCATCTCAGCAGCGTGACTTGAGCCAGCCTCTGTAGCTCTCCTAGCTTCTGCCACTCTGAATCTGTCAAAGACAGTAGGCCTTCCTGTTTTCCTTCTAACCTGCAATAATTCACTCTATTTAAAAAAAAAAGAAATTCCTTTTTAGACGCTAAAAGTTTTTATCTCTATTTCCAGATTATTAAACTACATTTACTGTGAATAATTCACAAACCTTAATAACACACATACCAGTTGTTAGAATAAATGCTTGTTGCAATCCCATGCAATGGTACATATTTCATCAACCTCGAATGAATGAACGTCTCAGTAGGCCCAGCTGAAGTTAGAACCTTCAACCTCGATATTAAAACAAGCCTTTGTACTGGCACATTGACTCATTGATTCATAAGAAGGCACAACCTGCAAATATATATCAAACCTAAATGTATGCATTTACTGAAGCCTGAGACACTTTAAAAAGTACTCTGAATGAAAGAAAATGCAGTTTAAACAGTGCTTTTGCCCAAAATCGACTTTGATATTTTAGGCATTAAAAATCAATATCCTACAATTTACTTGCATAATATGCATTACCAGAATGTCTATTACACAATCCATGAGTCAGCCATTGAAAATATTAACTTATACTTTATAGAAATGAGCTTGTTTGCTCCTGCGCCAAGGGAAAATTGCACATACAAATGTCATTTTAGCGGTGCAACATAATTTAAATTAAATTTTAATGCTAGGAGGTCATAGTATAGGTATTAAGTTTTATAAATATTAAAAAACAATTTTGAAAGGCACTTATTTTTTAAATAATTTTTCCATAATTAATAATTTTCTTTTTTTTTTTTAAACCCAATTATTCTTTTTTTTGGTGATAATTCCACATATAAAAGCAAGCTGCATCCCTTGCCTATTATTTGGGATACATTAACTCGCAAGCCTAAGCGCATAAGCCTAACTTGAAATGCGTCACATTTTTGCGCCACTTTCATTTAAAAGGAAGGTTATGCAAAATTCCACTCGTGTTTAACTGGGAAAGTGCTGGCTGAATTGAACATTCCTATCAAATATACTGCAGCTGAAAAGTTTGCCTGTGAACATCTAATACAATGCATCTAAGAAAAATGCTGTAAATGTATTTATTTTTTTGCAAAAATAGATAATTTCGTTTTTTTTGGGGGGCCCTATTTATATCTATTGAATGTGTTTTCTAATTTATTAAGCATTTAACGGCAGTTTTGTATATGTGCACAATTGCTCATTCTATAAATTAAAGAGCAACATATAGCTATGTTAGCACATCACATGGTTCATTTCTGGATTTTTTCTAAGTTTCTACTTAATATTAATTAACCAACATTTTACTTAACAAACTGAAAATATCAAGAAGACCCACAAACACACATTGAGCTCATTTCAGATATAAACAGAAAACACTCAGGACACATAATACAGCGCGCTTTAGCCATTTTTCATAAATAGCGCCGTCGCAATTTTCTTACAGAACCGTTTGCAGATCCTAGTTGTAAGTCATATTTACAAGAGAAAAGAAAACTTTTCTCAATAGTGTTCCAAAAAACTGCAAAAACAGCCTCACAGACATTTATTTCCAAGAATAGCGGACCCATACTTTATTAAACGTGATGGGGCCCACTCCGTGCTTCACATATAGTTCATAGGTTGGAGTTCCAATCGGAGGAACCGGACATGAGTCCTCCAACCGGGAGTCCCTTTTACAACCAAGACAAAACAAATTTCCAAGTCTGCTAAGACCAGGCATCTTCGCTCACTAGTCTAGCTTCAAACTTCAAAGGATTATCGTTTACGATAGTCTCGTGAATACACGAGTCCTTCGGCTTTGGTACTTGCAAGTTCCAAATCAAAGTGATCCCGAAGGGATACCAAACCAAATGTCCAACTAAGGACCAAACCAAGTGTCCAACTAAGGACTGGGAGACGCTCCACTTATACTTGACTGAAAATATCGATGATGTCACCAGAAGACTCGTCTTATCGTTTCGCTCTACCAAACATCAAGGGTCCAAATCAGGGCGATAGCCAGGGCAGCAGTCCTTCATAGCCGTCGGGAAGCGGGGAACCTCGCAGCAAAGACATTCGGACCACGTCGACATGCAGGGGTCGATGAAGTGGCGGCCTTCCTCCAGAATTTTCACACGAAGCTCCTCACGGACCTCAGGCTTGGACCGGTACCGCTGGTATCACCCCACGTTGGGCGGCAACTGCGGTACTGGGTTTTTCAGAACCGGTACTGATCCGGTAACCCAGTGGTGCCAGGGTACACCCAAAGACCTCGGGTACTTTCCTGATTCAGACCACAGAAACTCAGAGTCTTCTAGGTGAAGTCAAAGATCGAATTTATTGGCTACAACCAAGTAACAAACGTCCTAGAAGTACAACAGCACGGTTTGCATGTTCTCAGGAGACTGTGTTTCAATGCAAAGTCAGGTTTTCTTATATACAGTTTTTTAAGCTTCAGGCAAACTTTCTTGACATTTTGGTTGGTCATTCACATGTTTTCACTACAAAGGAAAAAACAGTGTCATGATGAAACCTCATATTTCATGTCATCCAACCCATAATAAATTACCCGGCAAGGCCTAGTATTTTACATCAGATAAGTGTGGACCCCCAATAAAAACGGGCACCTCCCCCTCGTAAAGTAAGAAGAAGAAAAGAGCAGGTGCAGGTGTGAGCAAGATTAGGCAGGGTGTGTGAGCGATAATAAGGGTTTTATGGCATGGTGTGCCTTGATGCTATCTGATTCGGCCACTGGGAGAGGGACTGACAAAACAGGTTTGGCCTGAGGCAATGGTTCCAGCTTGCCCAGGTCAGAGAAAAGTCAATCAAGGTGTACGTGTCCTTGGAATCAAATCTGACTGTATTATAAGCCTATGTGAGGGCAACTTTTAAAAATGGCTGCCGTGTATAAAATGGGAGCCACGAGTGCAGGACGAAAATGGCGATTTCGAGGTGAAAACGCTGCTGGAATTGAGCGAAAATGCTCATGCTTAGTGTACTAGTCATTATCGGTCTTTTGATACTAAAATCGTACTGCT
The DNA here is from genome assembly GCF_031143425.1 of Pleurodeles waltl. Lineage (NCBI taxonomy): Eukaryota > Metazoa > Chordata > Amphibia > Caudata > Salamandridae > Pleurodeles > Pleurodeles waltl. The sequence continues at coordinate 953,364,870 of NC_090439.1, forward strand.
GTGGCAAAGTAAATTACATGGGTCCAGAATTTTTAGAACCACAATACGAGCCAGCTGGAAAAACATTCAATTATTATTATTGTATTAAATGCTCTGCATGAATGTGTGTGCACTTTAGGAAACCTGTTATCTGCACTTAATAACCAGATTTTTTCCCTCACACTTCCAAAGATTATTTATCGATTGCTCTTTTTTGGCCAATAGAGTATACTGTATATTTTAATTAATTATTCATGCTGTACTTTTATGCTTGTGAAGTAAATATTTGAATTGATTTGACTGCTACTCCATTGCACTGCTGCCGTGCTGCCTACTGTCCTGCTTACTTACACATGCCTACTACCCCTACTGGGATATACACTATCAACCGGGACTCTCCAGCCATCTCTGTCTTGGACTTTTCTTACAATCTAACACTAGGTGTAACCCATCTCCTTGCAGTCAACCTTAAGATCTCGGCATGAGTTGTTTCTTGGCCTTCCTCTTTTTCTATTCCTTTGAGGGTTCCAGGTCAGGGCTTGCCTTGTGGAATTCAATGTCGGATTGTGGAGGGTGTGACCTATACAACCCCAGCATTTTTCAGGATTTCTTCATGAGTTGGAAAGTCTGCTGTCATCGTACGGTGTTGCTGATGGTGTTTGGCCAAGGATTTGGAAGACTTTCCTCAGACAGGTGTTGATGAAGGTCTGGGCTTTGTTGGTGGTAGTCACTGTAGTCAGAAGGACTGATTTTGCATTGGTGTCAAAAAGCCTGATCTTGGTTTGCAGCTGAAGGAAGGAAAAACTTTCTTTGCTGATTCTTCCTTTGACATCAGAGTCTGTGCCACCCTGCTTGTCTATGACACTGCCTAAGTAGGTGAAGGCCTCAACCTCTTCCAGTGGATTGCCTGAAAGAGTGATTGCAGTTGTGCTGGCCGTGTTAACCTTCAGAATCTTGTTTTTTTCCCCTGCGGACTTTGAGGCCAATTTGTGCTGATGTGGTTGTCACATTTTGTTTCTTCTGTTGCGTCTCCAAATAGGTATCGGAGAGTAGGGCCAGATCATCTGCAGGGTGGTCCAAGCTGCGTCCAAGGTGGATCCCATTTCTTCTCCTTGCTGTGAATGCCTTCATGATTCAGTCTATGGCCAACAGGAAGAGAAAAGGTGAGAACTCAAAACCATTGCAGACTCAGGTCCTCACTTTGAAGGTCTCTGTGAGCTATCCTGTATGGGCTGTCTTCCATGTCATTCAATTGGAAGAGTTCCTGATGCTCTTTACAGGTTTAGAGTGTTGGAGAAGTTTCCAATGGGTCTCTATGTCCACGCTGCTGAATACCTTCTCATAGTCAATTAAGTAACCCAATATACAACACCACACAAATGAATTAATTTTTATCAGGAGGCCTGGGGGACTGCTGGGTAGCAGGAATTTGGGAGTAGGGAATTTGTGATTACCCACAGAGTCCAGAACTTCCCATCACTGAAATGTCAGAAAAAATGTGTGCTTAGCCAAACTGAGGTTTGTAAGGACTTCTGGGTAAACCTACCTAGTGGGAGCCATGCAGGCCAAACAATCCTGGACTGCTCTGGTTTTGTGGCTTTGAAAAAAATACAGATTTGGTAGGTTTCTGAGTGTGGTGGCGCAGAAAAGCTCTACTGTCCATAGCTACCCAGATTGTGAAAGCGGGGTAGTTTCAGTGGAAAATTTAGCATGTTGCATTTTTAGAATTTTCCAATTGTGGGCTTTAGGGCCTACCATAAAATGGGTTTGAATTTATGTGTGGAGACTTGGGGACAATGGTTGGTTGTCAATTTGGGGGTCTCAAGAGATTACAGAAATTTCCAACACAAAATGTATATAGATGAGTAATCTTCTTGAAGGACATTATTAGAAAGTGAGCAGAATTAATGCAAGTTACACCATTCTGGACAACTCTGGGTGTTTAGTTTGCAAAAAAAAAAAAAGAGGAGTTCTTACTAGGGGTCAGACTAACACTTTGGCAGACAGAGAAGACTTCATCGTCATGGCAGAGGACTTAATGTCTGCCATGTTGGGATTATTCTACCCACCACATTTAGAAATGACCACCATGCTGGCTGTCGTTTAAAACAAATTGGCAGTAGCAGCCATCACTGTGCTTCCTGTCAATGCTTTTTTACATTTGACACATGGTTCCATCAACATGATAAAGCCGTTCATCAAATGTTTTTTCATTTTTCAGTCGGGGTTTCTTTTTGAAAACAAAATAACATTTTTTTCTCTTCCTTGGAAAGATGTTCATTAGACAGTTTTCACTGACCCTAACCTCTGGGGCTTTCCAGGTTGTGACAGGTAGTGGAAACTGATCTGTATATCCACCCATCCAAATTAGATGGGGAGACACTGAGCTTAGTCCCAGACAGCCCTTTCTCAGTTGGGCAATAACCATGCTTGAGGCTTTGTTATGGTTACACCAATGGCCAATCCACATAAATGTAGGGTGAATAGACCATTATCTTGGTGGAAAGGCATCTCTGTCACTGTTGCGGAGAACCCTTACCACCAAAGATATAAATCTCACACTAATTTTTTTAAGTTAATCCACCACTTAAGCTGGTTGATTTTGGCACTTTTAGAAATGCTATCTTCAAAGAACAGATGCCTATCACAGTATCTGAATAGTGAAACCAAGACTACCGAAGATGAGCCTAAAAGTAATGTCAAGACACTAATTGCTTTATGGTCCATTTGCACAACATTCACGCACTACATGCTAAACTTCCAAACTGCCAGCCATGGGCCAGATCCAACAGATAAATGCACTCATATCAACATACAGCTGCCATTCAAGGGCCCATCACCTTTATATACCATATGACTGAAACTCCCATTCAGAACAACCTCTCAACCAGTCATTAACCAATTTGCACACAAACACACCACAAACAGACCTGTATTTACACATATGTCAAGCTATGTTGATGGCTGGCACCTCCACAAAATTCACAAATAAATAAAATGCTTGACCATGTTTTACCTACCTTTCATGTATCCACCTCCATCGACATTTTGAACATTATCAAACACATGCCTAGTGAACTTTTATCAGTGGCTCAAGTGGAAAATGTGCTTTTCATGTGCCTTTAGTGCACTCACTGTGCTAAATGCAACTCCTTCCAGTTTATGGGTACACGCTGGGTGTGTCTGAGGTTTCCATGCAAGGAGCACAGCCCTCAAACTGAGTGAGCAAATCTACATTTGAAACTAAGGCAAACCTGCTGGGGAGGACTGCCTATGTTCCCTAAAGAGCATGTCCTGAACTATGAAGAATGTTAGTTTTTGACATACAGAGTAGTCAGTGAGAATTTTACATAGGTACTGTCCACCATTATGTGCTGTGCAGTTGTGCAGTGCAGTGCTGTGACTGTAATGCACTTGTCATACAGCAAACTGAACATCTACTATATTCTAATGGACGGTGAACAGGACACATATGTCAACCATACGTGTAACGTTGGGTGCAGAGTTCACTGTAATCTACTGTTTGTGTGTGCCATATCACCTGGGAGGCTATCCAGTCACCAACCTAGGAGCAGTCTGTTCTGATCCATGTAATCAACTAGTTGAAGATCCTAGTGCTCAGCTTTATGTGGAATACAATCATTTTAGTGACAGTGCAGATGTGTAGGGCCAGTCATTTCAACCATTGGGAACAAATTAGGAGAAGTTACTTCCCCCTATTATGGTGCTGCTTATGCATGGGATGTGTGTGAAGGAGAGTCCGGATGAGCAAAGGTGTCTGGAAGGCTGAAATCTGAGACAGTTTTGAGGCATGCTGGGCCAGTGCTCTGTAAGGCTTTGAATGTGTGTGGCACGATTTTGAGAAGAACTGTGGATGTGGAACCAGTGAAGCTTTTTGAGGTACAGGGTGTCAGTGTGGTGTCATGTTGAGGGAGGAGGCTGCCTGCTGTGTTCCGTATGGTTTGGAATCATCTGCTTAGTTTAGCAAGGGAGTAATTCAATATTGGGGTGAGTGTGGTACAGAAGGGGTTGAGTCCATTGTTGAAGATGAATTGATGGCATGTGTTTCTTTACTATCTTCACGATGTGCCTTCTAGCTATGTGATGTGCCTATGAAAGGACACCTAGGTTAAGCTTTCCACAACTGTTCAAGTCTCTATCCTTTTCAAAGTCCTATATAATTAGGAAGTGAACCTTTACTAATACCTTCCACTGCCAGCTACTTGAAGCTCAAAAATAAGTGTCTTTCATGCACCTTCAGCACACACACTGTGCTAAATCCAAATCCATCCAAGTAGGGGGTGTCCGAGACTGCCATGCAAGGCACACAATCTTCAAATTGAGTGAGCACATCTGCCTTTGAAACTAAGGCAAATGTGCTGGGGAAAACTGCCTAAGAACCCTTAAGAAGACATTAAAAACTAGTCAAGACTTTACATTTTTGCCACATAGGGTGCTATGTGACAAAATGGTTTATGTTTTCTCCACCATTATGTTTAGTGTGGTAACTATAATGCACTTACCATTCAGCAAACAAAACACCTACCATGTTCTGTCAGCAGATAATGGTGTCGAACAGGCATAAGAAAGTCCATGATTTCCTCAAGTAGATGAAAAAATGTCTACAGCTGCTTGCCTAGTGAAGTAATGGTCCATAGAAGGTAGGTATCCATGCACAGCCATTGAAAGGGATATTTTGTTGCAGCTCCACTTCCACTTCCACTTTCCCAATACTTCTTGTTTCTGTGGTACAAAATAAAGCAAGTAGGAAAAGACAGGTCTGGGTGAGATGGGGAATGGGGACAGTAACAACTACTCTCCTGCCTTATTCCTTTCTTAGAGCAAACTCTGCAACAACAACGTGGTCAAGCCTTTTTAGCTGTTGCAAGAATGTGGTCAGTAATCCTGTAGCCTTCCCACATCCTCTAGAAGATATGAAATGGAGGCTGCTGTTCCTATAGCAGTAAGACGATGATGGTCAACTGAATGAGTTTTCCCAGTGTGGCTTGATGATAAACAACATACAAATTTTATTTAGCCATCAGAATCAGGGCGGTAAACAGCTTCTTATACTAAGTGCTAAATTTATTATTCACATTGTATGGCTTAAGAACCTGGTCATTCTTATCCACTCTACTGATGTACTTGTTGTAATCCAATATATGTGTGGCCCTCTTATACTTTTGTTAAGACACTATTAGTCTTGCCTAAAGCTACTTATTGCCATGAGTTATTGTTTCTTCAGATAAATATAAGTATAAGTAAAATTATAACACTGAATTTCTATGGTTTTGTACGGGTAAAACGTCAACCTACCTATATCCCTGTAACCTTTGTTCATCTAAGTGTAATTCTATGTTTTTTTAATGTAAAGATGTATTTCATTTCTGCACACTAATACAACGACAGTAGCGCATGGCTTTGAGCCATGCACGGCAAGGATTCGGATTGGTTTTATTTGGATCCACAGATCCTTTATGAGTTTACATGGGGGGCTGTGCTAATCACTGCAGGGGATCTAAGGATCGGCCAAAAATATTTATCCCCTAAAGGGGTCCCTTAGGGACTCCTTCATCTCTCCTATGGGGGTCAGGATACCTGTATCATGACCCGTATGTCAGTTTTTTTGTGTTTATAATTCCCGATGTGAGAACCAAAATAGCACAATATATTTCCTCTTAGGTATCTGCCAGCCAATCAGGGTCTTGCCTTTATCCCCATATCTGTGGCAGTCGCCAGCAAGTAGTTATATATAGGACTTAGTTTCCTTAGGAAAAACGTTTTTGGTTTGCTAATGACTTTGGAGCTGTTTGACAAATCTCTGCAAAATGTTCAAAACTAGTTTGCCAGTCTTTGTCTGCAAAAATTCAGGGTGATTTGTAAAGCAGAAGCTGAAATAAATGAGGGGTCCCAAAACATGCTTTCCCCATGCAATTTCCAATAGGGATTATTTATGACTACAGTCAAACGGTTGAATGCAATTACACCAAGTTTGGCAGGAAGCTAGATCTTGATCCAGAAAGAGTGCTTTTTGTAATGTTGTGTACATCTGTTGAGTAGTTTTGGAGTAAATAAAGAAAAAAGATTAATGTATATCTAGAGACACGGAGGGTCAGTGGATGCGACAGATCTCAAACTGAAATCCGCCACTACCTAAACCAGGTCCTGAGTCCTAAAAAAATGCAAAAAAAAGCACAAGGGGGCAAGGTAGAAATACCCTGACCCCCTGAGCCTGGTGATGGGCACCCAAAAGGGACCCCACTCAGGGCTAACTATGCTTGTTTTTTAAAACATTTGCAGGAAATTCACAGATAATCCATAAATCCATATCAAATTTTCTAAAAAAGCAGTTTTATGTACTTGTTTTTTTTTACCACCATGGGTGGGTGAGGTCCTGCGGGTAGAAATATTTGTATTTTGGGGAGGGGGCATGCATGGTCACCCTTTGCCGGCCAATTCCAGCCCTGTGACCCACTCGCCCGGACCTAGCCATTTTTCAGAAGGGGATGGGGGCATGCGGCCTCCTTCCCCGGGCCGATTGTGGTCCCGGGGCCCCCATTCCCCAGGGACTAGCTGAATATACCAATGGGGCAAGCCAGGCTCTGCAGCAACCCCTGTTGCATAGTGGCAGGGGGGTTAACATATAGATGGTCATTATGAGTTTGGTGGTGTTGGACTGCCCTGCTGGCGATAGAGATGTGACCGCCGACAGAGTGGTGGTCCAGACCGCTGTATTATGACTCAGGTGAGAAAATGTGAGCAGACCAGCCACTTCACTGCTGCTACCGCCAGAGCAGGAGAGCCGCTGCCGCAGACGCATCTTCAGGCCGGCAGTAAGGCCCTTCCCGCCCACCGTATCACGACACACCACACCGCCACGATTTCCGGGGCGGAACCACCACCACACAAAGCCTGGCGGAAGAGAGCCGTACATAAGGAAACACTCACCCTAGGAACACAGACAACCCAGATGCTGACATAGAGCATGACTGGCAATGTTCCAGTGCTAATCCTTGCGATACTCCTCCAGGACTGTAACTACCGACGAAGACAACAATGGTGAGTACAGCCACCTAGCACACAAGGGAGGGAAGGGGCCAATTACACAACCACACGCCACACGCATCCCTCACACACACAACCATGCCCACACACGCGCACATTGACACCCTTACACACACCCTTATCACCAACACCCCAATGCACACACACCACCCCAAACTAGGTACACAATCTGTACAGGCAGACACTTACCTGACGCATGCACAGAAAGAAACTACTAAGCACATACATGTGTACACGACCCTCCCACATTAAAACACAGGACTACGGAAGAACATTGCAGCAACATGCCTGTGCTTGTGCTTGGGATGGGTGAAGGGAGTGGGGTGCTGGAAGGGGCAGAGAAGGTGGGAGGGGTGACAGAAGGACCAGGGACACTGGCTGCCATTAAAGAGGAGGCCAGAGCCTGAAAAGATCTCTGTAGGCCAGACATGGCAATGTGAATGCCTTCCAGGTAGGCATTGTATTGCTGCATCTGAGAAGCCAGCCCCTGGATGGCATTCACAATGAAGGTCGTTCTCAGGAGGTCAATAGCCTCCTCATTGAGGACACCCACCCACCTTGGTGAGCGGGCACAGGCAACTCAGGGGGTAGCTACTGGGAGGGCTGTGATGGTACAGGGTGGCGGAAGATGCTGTAGATCTGGTGGTCCCATAAGGGTCCGCCACCACCAGGGAGCTGCCATTGCAGTAGCTGTCAGAGTCACTACCTGCAGTGGTAGTTGCCTCCCCTGTGGTGCTCTCCTTACTCTCCATCCCACTGGTCACAACCTCCTGGGTCCCGTGGGCAGCAGTATCCCCACTCGCTGGTGCCTCTGCTCATTTGCCAGATTATGGTAATGCATACAAGAACACAGAGGGAGGGGGTTGAAAAAAAAGGAAGTAGGCTGTCAATACCTGGTTGAATGGCATGTTGGCACAAATGCACTCCCACTCATCCCTGACACTATCTCTCAAAATCACCCACTACATCAAGGTGGGTACCTCTGATTGGTGGTCTAGCTCCCACACTACACTGACCTACCTAGACTTTACTGGCCAACTACATCACCATCCATTCTCTACATCTCCAAATAGGTTGAGTTTGCCCAACGGAGAGGGATGCTGTTCCACCACAATGTGTCTGGTCTCAGAGGACATACATTAGACCCATTAGCCCATCCATGGGACTTGTTCCACTGCAAAATACCCACCCCTTCCAAACAGACTTCACAATCCCACTGACGGAGAGGAGGACGCTGCATGGACACACCTGTGTACAACCCAGCCACTACTTGCCAACCACCCTTTTGCACCCAGCTATACTTTACAAAAAGCAATCTGAACAGTGGTGGTACTCACCCCCTTGTGGCTGCTGTGCTGCCTTTAAGCACCTATCCAACTCCGGATTGGCCACTGCCAGAATGTGGGCCATTAGGGGAGTCAAGGTCCAACCTTGTTCCTCATTGGGAGGCCATCCCCAGCTGGGCATCTGCGGACTTCCGAGCATAGCGTCTCAGGTCCTCCCACCGCTTCCTGTAGTGGGTGCTCCGCCTGCCATAGACCCCTAGGGTCCACATTTCTTTGGTGATGACTGGAGGCTGCCATTTTATGAACAAAACATGTGCCCAAATAGGACAGGGGCATTGTATATGACGCCATTTGCTCTACTGTCAGGGACCTAGAGTTGGCATAACACATGCCTAAACCCATATCATGGTTGCAAGTATGGCTACACTGTTAAATGTCCCTTCGACCACAATCACAACACATTTCCCATTCTGGGTTTGATCCTGCTTCATATCTGATACTGTGTAATGTGTGCGGAATACACATACAATGGATGTGAGAGGTGAATGGAGAGTAATTAGTCCTACACAACATGTATCTACCTTTTTTTCCCCATTCCCCATACCTTTCTACCCATGTGGAGAGGGAGGGCTCCATCTGTCTACAGACCCTGGTTGATCTGACTACCATGGAGGAGCGCCACATCATGATCAATTATCGCTTGAACCATTACCATCTGTGAGCTGTGTGCCCAATTGGAGCCTGAACTCATGCCTGCAATAAGAAACCCCTATGCTATCTCTCCAACACTGCAGGTACTACCAGTCCTACATTTCTTTGTGACTGGGTCATTTCAGGTGACAGTGGGCCTGGCATCCGGGGAGTCACAGCCAATGTTCAGCAACATCCTCACTAATTTCTTATATGACTTCTTACAACACATGCAGAGTTACAACCAGTTTCCCCAAAACCCTGATCTCACTACTATCAAGTCAAATTGTTATGCCATTGCTAACATACCACATGTGATTGGTGCCATAGATGGCACCCACATACCCCAAATGCCCCCCAGAGCCTATGAACAGGTGTACAGGAATCACAAAAACTACCACTCACATAATGTTCAGTTGATCTGTCTTGCAGATCAGTATATCTCACAGGTGGCTGCACGATTCCCGGGATCTGTCCATGATGCCTAAATGCTGAGGAACAGCAGTGTGCCACACATGTTGACACAACTACAGGGAGAAAGAGCCTGGCTAATAGGTGAATGTGTATGACACAGAATTCCAGTCATACCTGACTGTTAGCTTGTTTGCATTGCAGTAAAGTGTGTTTCAAGCTATCTTTTACCACCTCTTCCCAGGTGATTCAGGATATCCAAAAATGCAGTGGCTCTGACACCTGTGAGAAATCCCATGACAGATGCAGAAAACCGGTATAGTGATGCCCATTGTCATACAAGAAGGGTGATTGAGTGGACCACTGGGCTTCTGAAGGCCAGATTCCGCTGCCTGCACATATCCGGTGGATCACTGTGCCATGCCCCTGACAAGGTGTGTCAGATTGTAATGCTTGCTGCATGCTCCATAATTTGGCTTTGAGGAAACATGTGCCACTACTGGAAGTGGAGGATGCTTCACTGTGACCCGTGGATCTCAGGGGATGTATGATAGTGATGGAGAAGATGAGGGGGAAGAAGCTAACGCCAGGACCCAGCTAATACAGCTCTACTTCCCGCGACTCTCAGGTACATGGTGCAGTGTGATATTAGCTAGACTGAGCTGGATGTCAGTGGCAGATGGAGGCTGTACCTCCACAGTGCTGTGTGGACAGGAGTATGTGTATGTGTGGATGTTTGGGGATCCACTTTTGGACATCTGCTGAGTGTTGAACAGAGTGGTCACAGTAGTTTTACACATCATCATTACCTGTATGACACAGTGATGGCTTGTTTCTCCACATACATCTGATAGGGCTGTTGTCTGGAGCTCATCTGGATATTTGTCATGTATGTGACACTTGTGGTGGGGCAAGGGCTGACAGTTGTCCTGGCAGGTTGGCATTCCTAGATACTATGGTGGGTGATGCTATGTTCAGTTTTCATCTGCCACTCTACATTCATATTTATGAAAATGTGTATTTACACATGTCTGAGTAGTGCATAGCCCACATTAGTAATAGGTGCTAACTTTAACCTAGGTTCCTATGCTGAAATGGGGGTTCGGGGTGTATGTCTGGCAGCAAATGTGCCTTCTGTTGTAATAGTAGAGTACAGTTAAAATGTGTTAAATTTCTCTTGCTGGCCGATGCTGCTATGGTGACCTACCCCTGACATGTGGCTACATCATGGATGATGAAGGGTTGTATTTGACACTCCTGGAGTGAGCAGTGTCATGTACTTGCCATCCACCTCTCTGTACAATGTGTTCCTGCAAGATTTGTGTACTTAGATTACATGTTTGATTATGTCGGATACATTGAAATTAGATACAGTGGTATGAAATATTAACAATTCTTTGGTGTGATCAGGTAATGTTTATCAATTTTGTGCATGACAAAAGGGATGGGAATGTGAAAGGGATTGGGCACATGGTGAACGGAATACTCAGTTTCATTTCCAGAGCTGTTGGTAGCACAGGGGCAGAAGTCATTGGGCCAATGTAAAATGGGCAAATGGCAATGGATAGTCAAAAAGGTGGCTCAGTGGAACACAGGGATGACAGTTCAGGTCAGAGTCACTTCTTGGCCGTGGGCTTGGTCTTGGCAACAGAGTCACTGGGATGTTTGGCTCTCTGGCCACGTTTGTGAGGGACTTCCTGGGCTACAGGGGAAGAGATACTGGTGCCCGTTGAGTCCTTTGGCAGGGCCATCACTCCACTGGCTGCTGCAGATGTTGATGGCTGGGCTGAGTCCTGGCTAGTAGAAGGGGCCTGCTGGTGGGTGGTGGACTCTGGCAAGATGTTAGGCAACCTCTGCAACACCCCTGCAGTGGAGACCATGATAGCACTGAGTTGTTTCCATTGCTCCATTGCCTCCTGGTGGTGTGCCACCTGCAGCCACTGGTTGCCCCGCAACGTGGCAAGGATCTGGCCCATCCTGTCCTGGGAATGGTGGTATGCCCCCAGGACCTCAGCTATGGCCTCATGGGCGGCTACATTCCTCCTTGGCCCAACCCCCAGGGCCACTGACACCCTCATACTGGTCCTAGCCCCCTGTGCCTGTGTCCCCGCCACAGGTCGTCCAGTCCCACTTGCACTGGGGCCTTCATTGCCCTGCCTGGTGGTGGGTAGTGACTCTGGTCTCTGTACAGGTGGGCAGACAGTCGGTGCCCTGGAGACACTGGTGTGGGGACAATGGGCCATGGGTGATGGTGGTGGCGGAGCGGTGGGGGTGTCAGTGTTGTCCTGGGTGGGGCTTCTGGAGGCTGACTGTCCAGGGCTGTGGGATGGGCCAGAATATTCTTCTTGGTCTAGACATCCAACTGCACTCTCCTCACTGGGGCCTTCTTCTTCTGGTGGGAGACTTGAACTTCTTACCATCTCTGGCCGGGTGGCATGGGCTGTAGTACCTGTGTGTCACATAAATGAGAATTTGGCTTCCTAGATGTTATGCATTGTGGCTAGTGGGTGACAGTGCAGTGGCAGTGCTGGAGGGGATATGGCAGTGACAGTACCGTCCCTGACTATTTTCGTCAGAATATATGTATTAGTCACTTGCATGCAGGGGCTCTTCGGGATAGGTGTGATGCATTTTTAGTTAAGGCATTGGTGGTGCATTATGGGTGATGTAGCATAAATTACATGTAGGGGTTGATGATTGTGCTCACAGGAAAGAGCTATGAGTTGGATGGCGGGCTGTGGATGTGCAAGGACTCTGGGTATGGTTGTATTTGGGATGGTGGGTGTGTATGGGATAGGGTGTTTAGTGGTAGTGAGAGGAGTAAGGTGAGACACGCATTACAGGTGGGATACATGGTAGGGGAGTATATATGACTTACCCAAGTCCAGTCCTCCAGTGAGTCCAGTGAGGCCCTCCGGGTGCAGGATAGCCAAGACCTTTTTCTCCCAGTTGGTGTAATCAGGGGGTGGAGGGGAGGCACTGCCAGTTTTCTGTACTGCATTGTTGTTTTGTGTGTGTGTTTACTTGTGTAATAGGTTTGTAGAGTGTGTGTGGTGTTCGTGACAATAGCTATGGTGCAATTGGCATTGCAAAGGATTGTGGGATGTGTCTGTGTGTTTTATAGTAGTGTGTGTGTAGTGTGTGTGTATGTGTCTCAGGTGAGGGGCTTCTGAATCACCCAATGCATGCAGTTGTTGTTGGTGGGTGCCATTACTGTCCGCAGCAGTTCGTCCCGCCAATGGCATACCGCTATTGAGTGACCGTGGGGAAGATTTGTGGATCATAATTTGGTGGGTGGATTTTTGATGGCGTGGCGGTGACGGATTGCTGAGTCTCGCCCTTCTGCCGTCGTTGGCCCTGGCAGTGTGTGAGGATTGGCAGTTTTTTGCCCGTTTGGCCTTTTGTACTCATAATACAGCGGACTGCATTCTGCCGACACTGCCAGTCCTTTGGTGGCCATATGCACGGCGGTCAACGGTGTTTCCCGCCAAACTCATAATGAGGGCCATCGTATGGTATTGTGTGGTAAACCCCATGTGCAGATGTGGTTGAATTAGTGTACACGATTTAAATATTACCTAAAATCCTAGAAATTCACTGAATAAAACAAAGGTTACAGGGACGTTATATTTAGGAAATAGAATTTTAAAAACCTTAGAAATGCAGTTAAAAAAAATGATTACAGGGGCCTTATACTTACATTCAGATGTTACACACACAAAATGATAGAAATTCAGCAGTTATAGTTATAGTTATCCCAAGAAACGATAACTCATGCCCTTAAGTAACCATACCTCACACCCTCATCATGCTTCTAATTACCCTCATGACATCTTCTATGACATCACTGATAATATCGCTGCAACATTTGCAGTGAAATTATTGATGAGAACACTGTGCATGACAGGGGTGTGAGTATAGTTACCTTAGGGCATGAGTTATAGTTACTTGAGATAACTATAACTGCTCAATTTCTATGTATGTTCAATCTGAACCCATCTATAACAACCCTGTAACCTTTGTTTTTTTTGTGAATTTCCAAGATTTTTTAGTTATACATCTACTATAGCTAATGTATGTATGTGTACATATATGCCCAATGTGGGATTGGTAGCCTGCTGGGGGTTTCCTCAAAGGATCTGGTGGCAGGGCAAGCCTTGTGACCAACCCTATGCTGTGCACAGCCTTAGACCATGCACTGTTGGGATTGACTCTACATATGGTAATAAAATATTACTTTATGTTAGAAATTCATTGAAAAAACAAAGTTATGTGAATATGTGAGTCACAACATTAACATTTTGAAATCAACAAATTACAGAAACTCATCAGTTGTAATTAGCAGAGCTAACTATAACTTGCACACCTCCATGCACTGCTTATGACGTCACATATTACTTTACTCCTGACATGTTCTACGGGTTAATTAATTATATCACTGACATCTCAAACAACATCATTGATGACATCATGGATGATGTCATCCGAGCTTCTTTTGTACACATTAATCAATAAATTGGTATGGAGTTAGAGCTAAGAAAGAAAGTGCAAAATAGCTCGGAATAATATAAAGTATCATTACTTCTATCATACATAAAACCTCCATAGGTGAAGCAAGCTTGTGCTTTGTGTGATATTGTCCCCATACCTTATATTTCATGGGTACCCAAGTTCATGTTGACTACCAGAAACAGATAAAAGGGTAACCGGTACTTCACACTGTCTTAAATCTGAATGCATCTGTTCAGGAAAAACCAAGCACTTCCAGATACTCAAGCCCTATCACATAACTAATGCCCTATTACGGACAGTCTTTACCGCTATCAAAACCCTCACAGTCATGGACCAACATTGAGAAATGAAGAGGATATGAGCAGAAAGGATGGTACTGTAAACAGTGTCTCTCTTTGGAGAGAGTTTACTTTGTAGCACACTGTTTGCAGACAGTGAAACTCTCATTAGAAATATACCACAGAGTATTAAAAAATATTGGCTAAGAAAAGTGTGCACTCTATGCAACACATGTCAAAAGAGAGAATAGTCACTTGAAATAATCAAGGTCTGAAGATGCTAAAGAGCATACTACCTGCATCCTTCATACTGTGGTGAAAACTTAACAGCTAATCCATCTTCTGAAGCTAAACAAGCACATGTGCATAGGTTAGGACCTGGTACACACACTCTTCTATGTTATATGGAAATTGTGATGCTGAAATGATTTTGTCTAATAATGCAAGGCTCCTTACAATACTTAGGGCTTTGTTTACAAGAAATGACGCAATGCTGCTGCAGAGCAGCTTTACATAATTTTTTTTATTTCTGTCTAACAACAGATCTTAATGCCATGCTTGCACCGTATTTACAAAATGGTGCTACATGGCATTAGGATTGGGGCAGTTTAAACAAAAAATGAAGCTAGCCTGTGTGCCGCGTAATCTGACGCTAGCCAGCTTAGCATCGATTTTTCACCTAGAGGCGTCAAAAAAACACTCGCAAAAAAAAACTCCATACAAAACTACAACAGGAGACACTGCAGAAGCAGAAATGGAGACCCCTGAAGACCAGAGAACCCAGGACAACCTGAACAACCCTAGCACAAGCCAGGATGTCGAGACAGACTCCCAGGAGAAGAGGAAGTGCAGGTTCAGTGAGAACAACTTCTTGATCCGTGAGGTGGTGCAGCATCAACAACAGTTACTCGTTACCTCCAAATTGCCATTAAGGAGGAAAGAGCCCAAATGGCACTCCATAGTGGACAAAGTCAACAGTGTAGCAGAGGACAGTCACTGACTGTAAGAAGCACTGGCATGATTGCAAGTGCAGAACAAAGGATAAAGTAGCTAACAACCACAAAGCAGCATTGCACACCGGAGGTGGAAGTCCAGCACAGCAGAAGGAGCTAGATGGCCTGGAGGAGACGGTGGCAGCTGTCATCCTTAAGGAGTTGGTGACCAGAGTCCCAGGACACGGCAGTATAGCATATGATGAACTACAACAACCACAGGGTAAGTCCCAATGAGGGCAATGTGGTCACTAAGCAATTTCAAACGGGGGTGGCATCATTGTCCCAGCGCCAAAATACACTGTCTGCAGGCCATAGTGTTTTATGCTGGAACACTCATGGTGAAACAGAAAGGAAAAGCAACGTGCACTGACTTCACAAAATTAGCACATCCCAGGCCAGATCCATCACTTCACTGTCTTCATTGTTTGAAGTACAGCATCATTCCAAGTTTACCTCACTTTCAGTCTCATTTACGAGGCACTAGCGGCACACTGCACCATCAGAATGTCAATCTCCAATGAAGCTCCAGTAGTGCAGTGTGCCAGCCCATATTTACAAGGCCATTCAAAACCACCTCGCATTGCTTTTCATGGCCTTGTACATATGGACACCTTTCATGCATAACACTGCATGAAATGGACATTCCATGGGTGTTGCATGGGGTGTTCCCATACAACACCCATGGAACCCAAAGGAATTTGAAGATGCATTCCCAGATTTACAAGGCTGGGAATGCGTCAGATCCCTACGCCCCCTCAGGGGTGGCCTAAGAGGATATAACAGGGAGAAATACTTTCACTACTTCCTGTGTCTTACCTCTTACTATGTGTGCTGCAGAATGCAGCACACAAAAAAGAGGAAAACTCCACTTTTGATTGTTTTTTGTATAGGAAGGTGTCCCTCACTGCACAAAAACAATCATCTTAGCAATGCAGGCATCCTGCACCATGGTGCAAGGTTGCCTGCATTGGCACTAGGCAGCAATTTGTGCATCATGGCAGGGGGAGAGGAACGAATGTGCTGTATCATGTATCTTCACCGCTGTGCACCGCCTACAACGTAAATGAGGCTCTTTGTGCCACATGTATGAGGAAATGATGCAGTGCACTTCAGCCAGCCAGCCTGCTGTGCTGCACTTTCATTTAGAAAGTGCAGGAATGTGTTGTATTCACTGAAATTCAATGCATCCCTGTACTTTCCTCAACAATGGCACACAAACTGCTGCCAGCTCCAATGCAGGCATACTTGCACCATGTAGCTACTCAGTCTCACTTGGGCCTATTCATACTAATCTCAGATGTAAATCCTCAGAATGGAATAACTGTTTCACAGGATAAACAACTCATCTGAGAGGAGGGCCAGGTGTGGGCAATGGGAGGCATACACACGAAGGGACATGGCAGCAGACATGTCTATTGTACCCTGCATTAAACCAAATTGCACCCAGCTGACATGGCTGGCAGGGCAGTGCACACAGGTGTAAGCTGCCATGGAAGGTGCCATAGGAACATATCACAAATAATCAATTGGAGGGTGGCAGAAGTGAGAAATGCTTGAATTACGCCACTTTGCAACCACACGTGCCACATTATGCCTCCGTCAATCATAATGTATGCAAGGGGTCGTTCCAGCACAGGGAGACCTGAAAAAAAAGTGCAGTGAAATTTACAAGATTTCACTGCACCTTTTTTGTAATCATTTTTAACACATGCTCAGAGCAGATGTTAAAATGACGCACCCATTACATTCAATTGGGCCTCCCTGTGCTTTGCACCACTAGCGTCATAATTCTTGTCATTAGTGTTAGCAAAGCACCACAATAGCATAACAAATGTTGACACTATTGTGCTAACGACTGCCATGGTGTGCTGTATCATAAATATGGGGCAACCATGGTGTCCTTAGTGCCAGTAGGGGGGTTGACAGAAAAGTGGAGCATCATAGCTGATGTGCCACTTCCTTATAACTATGCCCCTTGGTTTGAACAGGGAGTCTGTGCATACTGGGGAGATAGGAATGGACATGTGTACTGCATGGTACCTACAAAAATACACATGTGCCACTGGGTTTGACTGAGCAACGCTTGTGGCACACCTGGGAAGAGAATGCACAGAAAAGCCCTTTGGGGACTACAACCTACATGTCATGTGGACCAGGTGGAGAATGTGGCACATGCCAGGAAAGAGTATGATGGAAAAATGTCTCATGGTGTCACATGTGCAAATTGTAGGATGTCAAACAGGGATTTGACAAAGGAATACCAAAAAAAACACCTAGCTACCTCAAATCATGGGACCCATGAAGGAACTCAGGCTGAAGTGACTGGACCCACTGATATGGGGTTCAGATGTAGGTTCTTGCCACCAATCACAACACCACTACAATGTGGGTTGAGGCCCCAACAATTGCTGTATAAAACAAATGATCAAGTAGTATCAGGACATGAATGGTCGACCTGCTGTAGGCATGTGAGAATGAATGTATGAGTTGGGTAGGATCACTGTTTGACACCTGTGTATCAAGAATCAAAAGTGGGTAATCTGAGAAGGTCTGAACATATATAATGATGTGGGCCTGAGTAATATGATGTGTGACACTCTGCAGATAGACAACTCACATCAGGATGTCATGGGGGGAATGTAAGTGAGCCAAACTACACATTAGGACAGAAGCCCATCCCCTTAGAGCAGGCACACAGTGCCGGTGACAACAATCCATTAGCAATGTAAATTTTAGGAAACTGTGCATCAATATCCATGCCCAACATGTGTACTACACACCACTGTCCAACTCAGGGTCCAATGTATGAGGAAAACATGCAACAGTGTGCTGCAACCTAGCTTGCCATACTGCGCTGTACCATTTTGAAAGTGCAGGGATGTGTTGTATTTACCAAAATGCAACACATACCTGTACTATCCTCCATGATGGTCTACTGGTTCCTAGCACCAACACAGGCACCCTTGTACCATGGTGAACGGGTGCCTGTGTTGCAGGAAGGAATGCTCATTTGCTGAAAGAGACATTTTCTTGAACTTGAACAAACATGAATGTCGTCTTCCACTTTCCATGTGTGCTGCAGAACACAGCAAACATTGAAATAGAAATAAATGGGGACTAAAATGTCAAATCTCTATGTTGCACCACTACGATGTCAGCCCTGAGGTTGTGTAGGAATCTGGCGCATCTCCAGATATCCAAATCTGGGAATGTGTCACATTCCTTTGCATTCCATCGGTGTCGCGGGGGAACACTCACAGCAACAACCAAGGAAACCACCCTGTATGTAGGGTAAGGCGTGAAAGAAGTACAGAATTACAGGGCCATGAAAAGCTACACAAGTTGACGTGGTGTAGTCTTGTAAATTAGGGGCCAGCACACTGCCACTGGAGCATCAAATTCTATGAAACTTCAGTTGTGCTCTGTGCTGCTAGGGTCCTGAAATGAGGCCTTGAAAGTACTCCCTTGGAAGCCTTGCTTGTAAACCTGATCATTCATGTCAACATCTAGCTGAGCTCGACATTAACTTACCTCCATTTCATTGCAGAGAATGACACAATACCCTATGGCCAGCTGCCTGTCCTGGACTTCTCCGATGAAATAAATGAACATCGGCAAACCACTAATCTAGATACCCTCCAACAAATCCTGGGTGTCATACGGACACCATCTCTGGTCACAGGGAGACTAGACAGCGTTGCAGGCTTTCCGCATGAACCACTCAACATTCAACATACATCACCTGCCAGCTCAACCAGAGCCCTGGACTCCCAGGAACCAGCACTTACATTTTAGAAAACAGCATTAGGAGTCCAGTAGGAGCTGACAGATACAGTGCAGGTGGGGATGGAGAGTGTGGTGAGTATCCTAAATGGAGTCCTGAGTCTAAATGAGGACATCTTGGATTCCATACGAGGCACCAACTCTCCACTGCCTGGCCTGGTTGACATCGCTGGTGTCATGAGGCTGAGGCACAAGCAAATGCTCAGCCCAAGTGCCACCAGTGAGCTCACCAACAGACATGGGGCAATATAAAACTAGCACTTGGAGCTGAAGCAGGACTCCTTCATTGCCATTTTAGGTGCCCTTCACTATAACGTTGCTGCAGTGTTGTTGTAGACCCTGCAGGTCCTCTTTGCTGTAATACTGCCTCAAGGTTTCCGACAGATGAGAGCTGCTATGGACACAGTATCCACATCTTTAACCCCTAATGTGTGTTTACCTCCCTCCACTTCAGGACCTACAACACACCTGTCACAGAAGGCAACACATACATCAGAGTATGAAGATGTGGAAGGAACATCTTTCACTGGTAGCTTTACTCTGTGGCACTTGCCCCCTTTCTCCTCTGCACTGTGCTAATGATCATGTCAGTGTCAAAACACCTGGCACCGCCCTCAATTAGAATTTCCCTCTAGTGACCTCTCTCATTTGTGGACAGTCATTGGGGAAAATTTTCCCAAATGGCAATGTGGTTCTCCTGCTTGCTAAAGCACTCCTCTCCTAGACATGTCCCATGAAATGTTCCCCCCATGGACTCCGTCTGGACATCCAATAGCTAAATACATCTGTTAGGGTTGTTGTCTCGTCAAATATACATCAGTACTGCACGTTAATTAACACATGCAAATAAAATCACTTCCCACAAGCTTGGTGTTGCATGTGTGTCTGAAGCAGGAACAACATGAACATGTTGCGTTGTGTGATGCTAATACAATGACTGTTCAGTAAGCCCCGTACTCCTTAGGAGATGGAAACAGAGCTGCCAGTTGCCATTTTGCACCCGGAGGCGCGGTGAAAAGGATGCTGCTAACCAGCTCTGTGGGACGAACTCTCTTTCCATCTGGGGCAAGCCTGAAACTACAAGCCCCAGACTCCTTAGCGGCAACAGAACTGCCAGTTGCCATTTTGTGCCCGGAGGCTAAGTGAAAAGGAAGCTGCTAACCCGCTCCGGGGGATGAACTCTCTTTCCACCTGGGGGAGCCTGAAACTACAAGTCCCAGACTCCTTAGGGGCAACAGACCTGCCGGTTGCCCTTTTGCGCCCGGAGACGCAGTGAAAAGGACACTGCTAACCCGCTCCGTGGGACGAACTCTCTTTCCACTTGGGGGGAGCCTGAAACTACAAGCCCCAGACTCCTTGGCGGCAACAGAGGTGCCGGTTGCCATTTTGTGCCCAGAGGCGTGGTGAAAAGGATGCTACTAACCCGATCCGCCGGACTCGGGCAGGAAGACCGGGCCAAGAGTGGGCCTGTCTGCGTCGTTGGAGTTCGGAGGTGGCTGGGCTGGGCAGACTCTGTTGGTACTTTTACTTTGGCTTAAGGGAGTGTATTTGAATCCTGTCTATTCAAGTAAAGATCAATCAATAGTGTAAATACCCTGTTTATTTATAATGGGGAAAAGGAAGCAAAACCAAGTAGGGAATTGTATAACCACAAAAACTCCCAGTACCACAAATAGGATCACTGTAGGAGGCTGGACTGGTTTGTAGTGAGTACCAAGGGGTACTTACACCTTGCACCAGGCCCAGGTATCCCTTATTAGTGTATAGGGTGTCTAGCAGCTTAGGCTGATAGATAATGGTAGCTTAGCAGAGCAGCTTAGGCTGAACTAGGAGACGAGTGAAGCTCCTACAGTACCACTAGTGTCATATGCACAATATCATAAGAAAACACAATACACAGATATACTAAAAATAAAGGTACTTTATTTTTATGACAATATGCCAAAGTATCTCAGTGAGTATCCTCAGTATGAGGATAGCAAATATACACAAGATATATGTACACAATACCAAAAATATGCAGTATAGTATTAGAAAACAGTGCAAAGAATGTATAGTTACAATAGGATGCAATGGGGACACATAGGGATAGGGGCAACACAAACCATATACTCCAAAAGTGGAATGCGAACCACGAATGGACCCCAAACCTATGTGACCTTGTAGAGGGTCGCTGGGACTGTAAGAAAACAGTGAGGGTTAGAAAAATAGCCCACCCCAAGACCCTGAAAAGTGAGTGCAAAGTGCACTAAAGTTCCCCAAAGAACACAGAAGTCGTGATAGGGGAATTCTGCAGGAAAGACGAAAACCAGCAATGCAACAATGATGGATTTCCAGACGAGAGTACCTGTGGAACAAGGGGACCAAGTCCAAAAGTCACGATCAAGTCGAGAGTGGGCAGATGCCCAGGAAATGCCAGCTGTGGGTGCAAAGAAGCTGCTACTGGACAGTAGAAGCTGAGGATTCTGCAAGAACGACAAGGGCTAGAAACTTCCCCTTTAGAGGATGGATGTCCTACGCCGTGGAGAGTCGTGCAGAAGTGTTTTCCTGTGGAAAGACCATAAACAAGCCTTTCTAGCTGCAAAGCTTGCGGTTGGGGTTTTGGGTGCTGCTGTGGCCCAGGAGGGATCAGGATGTCACCAATTGCGTCAGGGGACAGAGGGGGTGCCTAGCAAGACAAGGAGCCCTCTCAGAAGCAGGCAGTACCCGCAGAAGTGCCAGAACAGGCACTACAAAGTGGAGTGAAATGGTGCTCACCCGAAGTTGCACAAAGGAGTCCCACGCCGCCGGAGGACAACTCAGGAGGTCGTGCAATGCAGGTTAGAGTGCTGTGGAACCAGGCTTGGCTGTGCACAAAGGTTTCCCTCGGAAAATGCAAAGGAGCCGGAGTAGCTGAAAAACACGCGGTTCCCAGCAATGCAGTCTGGCGTGGGGAGGCAAGGACTTACCTCCACCAAACTTGGACTGAAGAGTCCCTGGACTGTGGGAGTCACTTGGACAGAGTTGCTGGATTCAAGGGACCTCGTTCGTCGTGATGAGAGGAGACCCAGAGGACCGGTGATGCAGTTCTTCGGTGCCTGCGGTTGCAGGGGGACGATTCCGTCGACCCACAGGAGATTTCTTCGGAGATTCTAGGGCAGAGAGGAGGCAGACTACCCCCACAGCATGCACCACCAGGAAAACAGTTGAGAAGGCGGCAGGATCAGCGTTACAGAGTTGCAGTAGTCGTCTTCGCTACTTTGTTGCAGTTTTGCAGGCTTCCAGCGCGGTCAGCAGTCGATTCCTTGGCAGAAGGTGAAGAGAGAGATGCAGAGGAACTCGGATGAGCTCTTGCATTCGTTATCTAAGGAAATCCCCAAAGCAGAGACCCTAAATAGCCAGAAAAGAGGGTTTGGCTACTTAGGAGAGAAGATAGGCCAGCAACACCTGAAGGAGCCTATCAGAAGGATTCTCTGACGTCACCTGCTGGCCCTGGCCACTCAGAACAGTCCAGTGTGCCAGCAGCACCTCTGTTTCCAAGATGGCAGAGGTCTGGAGCACACTGGAGGAGCTCTGGGCACCTCCCAGGGGAGGTGCAGGTCAGGGGAGTGGTCACTCCCCTTTACTTTGTCCAGTTTCGAGCCAGAGCAGGGCTGAGGGGTCCCTGAACCGGTGTAGACTGGCTTATGCAGAAATGGGCACCATCTGTGCCCATGAAAGCATTTCCAGAGGCTGGGGGAGGCTACCCCTCCCCTGCCTTAACATCTTTTTCCAAAGGGAGAGGGTGTAACACCCTCTCTCTGAGGAAGTCCTTTGTTCTGCCATCCTGGGCCAAGCCTGGCTGGACCCCAGGAGGGCAGAAACCTGTCTGAGGGGTTGGCAGCAGCTGCAGTGAAACCCCGGAAAAGGCAGTTTGGCAGTACCCGGGTCTGTGCTACAGACCCGTGGGATCATGGGATTGTGCCAACAATGCCAGGATGGCATAGAGGGGGCAATTCCATGATCATAGACAAGTTACATGGCCATATTCGGAGTTACCATTGTGAAGGTACACATAGGTATTGACCTATGTGTAGTGCACGCGTGTAATGGTGTCCCCGCACTCACAAAGTCCGGGGAATTTGCCCTGAACAATGTGGGGGCACCTTGGCTAGTGCCAGGGTGCCCACACACTAAGTAACTTAGCACCCAACCTTTACCAGGTAAAGGTTAGACATATAGGTGACTTATAAGTTACTTAAGTGCAGTGGTAAATGGCTGTGAAATAACGTGGACGTTATTTCACTCAGGCTGCAGTGGCAGGCCTATGTAAGAATTGTCAGAGCTCCCTATGGGTGGCAAAAGAAATGCTGCAGCCCATATGGATCTCCTGGAACCCCAATACCCTGGGTACCTCAGTACCATATACTAGGGAATTATAAGGGTTTTCCATTATGCCAATGTAAATTGGTGAAATTGGTCACTAGCCTGTTAGTGACAATTTGGAAAGAAATGAGAGAGCATAACCACTGAGGTTCTGGATAGCAGAGCCTCAGTGAGACAGTTAATCATAACACAGGTAACACATTCAGGGCACACGTATGAGCACTGGGGCCCTGGCTGGCAGGGTCCCAGTGACACATACAACTAAAACAACATATATACAGTGAAAAATGGGGGTAACATGCCAGGCAAGATGGTACTTTCCTACAATCACTAATTATCTCACGGATGTAATGGGGAAACTCAATGAAGAGATCATTAATGCTGAAGCACGCTTGGTGGCAACTAAGAACGTTGTACATGAAGCTATTATAGAAGTGAGCACTGAGACCGCGGATTTGATTTTTGAACTTGAGTCCTCAAAGGAAAGTTTTCCTGGGGTGGTTTCCAGCTCTTCCCTAGACCCTTTAGAACCCACAGACACATTAGTATAAATCAAGTCCTTGAATAAAACAGATGATTTAACCTCTCCGCCACCGAAGAAAAAGAGAAGCAGACAGATAACTAAATCTAAGTTTGCACCATCATCACAGTCTCTCAAAGGGGGTAAAATAACTAGGGAAATGCATAGAGGTTATTTATCAGTTGTATTATCAGGAGACAGTGGATCTTTACTAAAAAGTATGGAAACGTTGTTTAAGAAATTACACAATAAAGTAGATAATATAAAATCTAAAGTATTGGCAGCCATCAAGGAGATAAAAGAACGCATAAGTAAGAATGAAGGGAGCGTCACTCTAAGGACTCATGACAAAAACATGACTCTTGGTTGTGATGTTAACCCAAACAAAAACCAAGTGGATATAGCTACAAGGAATAACACAATGACAGGGAATGTAGACTCTAATAGAAGTTACACAGAATGTTGTTATCCCCAAGAGAGGGAACCATCCCAACCTCAGC
The DNA here is from genome assembly GCF_031143425.1 of Pleurodeles waltl. Taxonomy (NCBI): domain Eukaryota; kingdom Metazoa; phylum Chordata; class Amphibia; order Caudata; family Salamandridae; genus Pleurodeles; species Pleurodeles waltl. The sequence goes on from NC_090439.1 coordinate 953,389,233, forward strand.
CACCTATTATTAACCAAGTTAGGCAATTAAATGTAAACCATAAAAGGCAGAAAGTGAAGAGAGATAGCCCGGTGAAAGAGGTTTTACAACTACCCCCAGATGCAACCCCTTATACTATTATTCTAAAAAATTCCCCAAATTGGAACCAAATACTGTTGAAACCTGGCCAGAATTACGTAATAAAGTAATTCATTGGATGTCGAAGAATATATGCACTCCAGATATACTATTTTGTGAAATTTTATATGCAAGGAGAGTCCAATGGGTAGGACAACTGGATGAAGAAGAGGGAGACTGTATAGTGGTTCATTTTCACGATCCTTGCTTTGTGGGCAATTTATTACTAGATCTAGAAAAAAGACACCATACTCACAAAAGCATGAGAAGGGAGATTATGGCTGTCCTTCTAGGATACTTTTACAGAACGTTGAATATTCTAGGTACAGGAGGTATAGGGGATACAAGGAAAGCACCTAGTAATCTGGATAGGTATGATAGTTTAGAGTGCACTAATAGATTTACCGCCTTGAGTAATTTGGAGGACCAGGATTGACAGCAGGAGGAAAAGAATAGAATAGAGAAATCTGCTCATGATGAAACAGCGTCTATTATTCTAGAGCCAAAACCTAACACCTCCTGTTGTAATAGTAATGCTGAGACCGACAGGAGGACTCTAATAAGGAACTCAGTCACACTCATGTCGTGGAACATAGCTGCAGTGAGATCGAAATTGGCTGATAAGGAGTGGCAGACTGTAATAAACTTGTCATATATTATCTGCATACAAGAGACATGGCATACCGGATCCTTCTATATGGAAGGATATTCAGTTTTTATTACGTCAGCTATTGCCTCATCTAGTTTGAGGGCCAAGGGAGGGTTAGAAATTTTGATTTTAACATTAGTACCGTTTGTGATGGTGAAATCCTTCCTTGACTCCCCTCACTATCAGTTTCTATATCTCCGGATAAATGGTACAATGGGAATTATATTAATTGTTAATTATTTTAACAATACATTTGATGATACTAAAAAAGTAGTGTTCTCAACCCTCCAGGATGACTCACAGTTATTTTTAAATGATATACATCAACTTACCTATTAGTATGGGCAGGAGATTTTAATATTGGGACGTGTCAAACGTCTACTGAAAAAATATGCAGATTTATTGATGATGGGGGAAATGCTCAACCTCACTTTTTACATAATAATTATGGAATTGTACTGAATGAAATAATATCTAGATATGATCTAGAATTGTTGGAACAAGAGAGGGCCAAGGGAGTGAACCACCCAAAGTTTATAGGAAGAGGATACTCCTCAACTATCGATCATATACTGACTTCTAGGTATAACGTAGCAATGATCAAATCTTTAAAGGTTAAGCCATCTATATATAGTGACCATCACCCTTTGCTTCTCACTATGAGATTAGATAAACCCTATAATGTAGGAGAATGATTAACAAGAAATATAGGTATAAAAAGGGAAAATGGTATTGCATAAAATGGACTGGGATAAATGAAACAAACTTGATGACAAAAATTGTGACCCGATATAGACAAGATATTTTAATTTGCACTGAATTTAACCAAAGTCCGATTGAGATCTTAGCGTCTTTTAACCAACTTAGTAATGCCATATCAGAGAGCCTAAAAGTAATGTATAGGAAGGAAAAGAGAGTAAAATTGGGATGGTTTGATCATAACTGCTCATTAGCTAGCCAGGAACTTAAGAGAGCCTTGCAGGCTCGACCGAGAAATAGGGAAGATGTAATTAAAAAACGTTCCAATTATAAACATGAACTGGAGATCAGGAAGACTCAATTGAGAGCCAGGGCATGGGATAATCTTTAGCAAGCAGCAGTACTGAGAGATAGCACCTTATTCTGGAAAACTATTAATCAACCATTCCTAAAAAATGAAGAAGCACTTGAGATTACTGTACATGTCTCATCAGCGGATTGGCTCTCCTATTTTGATACAATATTTAACCCAGATTGCTTGATCATGCCCACTTTGATAAAAGGGATAATTGAGATCAAGCCACCTGTTTTGGAAGTAATTAGGCCCATATTTATACTTTTTGACGCAAAACTGCGCTAACGCAGTTTTGCGTCAAAAAAATTAGCGCCGGCTAACGCCATTCTGAAGCGCCATGCGGGCGCCGTATTTATTGAATGACGTTAGCCGGCGTTAGCCGCCGGCGCCGTCTGGTGTGCGTTAAAAAAAACGACGTACACCAGGCAGCGCTGGCGTAGGGGGATATGGGACTTGGGCGTCAAGAAATGGGGCAAGTCAGGTTGAGGCAATTTTTTCGCCTCAACCCGATTTGCGCCATTTTTTTTCACTCCCAACCCCCATAGAAATGACTCCTGTCTTAGCAAAGACAGGAGTCATGCCCCCTTGCCCAATGGCCATGCCCAGGGGACTTATGTCCCCTGGGCATGGTCATTGGGCATAGTGGCATGTAGGGGGGGCACAAATCAGGCCCCCCTATGCCACAAAATAAAATGAAAAAAAACACTTACCTGAACTTACCTTAATGTCCCTGGGATGGGTCCCTCCATCCTTGGGTGTCCTCCTGGGGTGGGCAAGGGTGACAGGTGGGGTCCCTGGGGGCATGGGAGGGCACCTCTGGGCTCCTTCAGAGCCCACAGGTCCCTTAACGCCTGCCTTTTGCAGGCGCTAAAAAACGGCGCAAAAGCGGCCGTACGTAATTTTTTTTGACCCGCCCACTCCCGGGCGTGATTTTTGCCCGGGAGTATAAATCCGACGCACATGCCTCGGAGTCGATTTTTTAGACGGGAACGCCTACCTTGCATATAATTAACGCAAAGTAGGTGTCCACGCTAAAAAATGACGCTAACTCCATGGACTTTGGTGCTAGACGCGTCTAATGCCAAAGTATAAATATGGAGTTAGTTTTGCGTCGAAATTGCGTCAAAAAAACGACGCAATTCCGGCGCAAACGGAGTATAAATATGACCCTTAGTCTTGAGGAAGGGAGATCTGTCATGGGAAAATGTTCGAAAGGGAAGGCACCAGGCCCTGATGGGGTGCCAGTAGATGCTTACTTGACAATTCTGGCTCTATGGTGCCCTATTCTGACCCAGGTTTTTCTGAGTGCAGCAAGGGGGTATATTCCAACTTCATGGACTGACATGGACTGAAAGTATTATTGTTCCCATCTTTAAAAAGGGAAATAGAGGTGATCCTAAATGCTACCGACCTATATCGCTTTTAGACTCTTCAGTCAAACTACAAGGAAGAGTATTATTAGAAAGATTAGAGTCTTGGGCAATAGATAACCATATACTTACAGAGGCCCAATTAGGATTTAGACCCGAGGTTGGTACTTTGGAACAGTGTATAAATCTTAATTTATTAATAAGTAAATACACAATAGGAAAAAATGGTCATGTGTTTCTCTGCTTTGCAGATCTTAGCAGCGCCTTTGATTTACTGAAGCATGTAAAGCTGTGGAATGTTCTAATACAATTAGGTGTGCCTCTAGGTATAATCAGTTTCCTGGCATAACTGTATAACCGCAAAAACAACAAGTGATGGACGTGCTTCCCATGCCACTGGATTCAAGCTAGCCTGGCTGATGAGGGGTGAAACCCCGAAACCGGTCCCAGGATGCTTGTTTCCGGTCCAGTGAGGACCTGGCTTGGCAGTTCGGTCTGGACTGTTCCCATGAGGAACAGGGTCAAGACTGATTTGCATATGGCTGGCTCCAAACTGGGGTGGCATGGTGAGCAAAAGAACGATGGATTAAACCCAGATCTATGACTGGGGGTGAGTGTTTGACAATGTTCAGCATTCCGTCCATCACTTGTTGTTTTTGCTTTGTCGCCCTAAGTGGGAAGGGTATGCCCAGACGTGGGTCCCGTGCTTCCCATGCCACTGGATTCAAGCTAGCCTGGCTGATGAGGGGTGAAACCCCGAAACTGATCCCAGGATGCTTGTTTCCGGTCCAGTGAGGACCTGGCTTGGCAGTTCGGTCTGGACTGTTCCCATGAGGAACAGGGTCAAGACTGATTTGCATATGGCTGGGTCCAAACTGCGCTAGCATGGTGAGCAAAAGAACGATGGATTAAACCCAGATCTATGACTGGGGGTGAGTGTTTGACAATGTTCAGCATTCCGTCCATCACTTGTTGTTTTTGCCATAACTGTATAACCACTTAACAGCACGAGTAAGAAATGGAAGAAATGGTGAATGCACCCCAGGATTTAGGATCAGGAGAGGCATACATCAAAGCTGTGTTTTAGCTCCCCTTTTATTTTCTCTTTATATCAATGGAGTAGATGCCCATCTAAAAAACATGGCAATTGATACACCCAAAATAGGGGAATGTCCTGTCCCGGTGCTTATATATGCAAACAATGTGGTATTGTTGTCACAAACCGCAAATGGTCTACAGTGGTTGATTGAGGGTTTTGTGGAATTTATGGAGGGTAGAGACATGTGTCTGAATCTGAATAAAACAGTCGTTATGACCTGTGGCCAGGGAAAGGCTAGTAAGAAAACTTATTATATTAAGGGTCATAAATGTGAAGAGGTAAATAGATTTACATACTTGGTTGTACAATATTCTAATACGGGCCACTGGAAACAAAACCTGGAAATAACTAAGATTAAGTATATCAGGTCAACAGAGGCTATTTTTAGATTTTAAAAAAAATCGTCAATAAACCCTTTAGGGAATTACTACGAATTTATAAAAGTAAGACAATCAATAGCATCATGTATGGTTCTGCCCTTTGGGGCCTAACACTTGAGATACAGCCATTACAAGTGCTAGAAAATAAATTCCTCTGCAGACTACTAGCAGTACCGAACACTATGTTTACCTATATGGTACACAGGGAACTGGATAGTCCCTATGTGGAAGATCTAATATATACCAGAGCCCTTTTGGTTTGGCATGGTATTTGGTCTAAAGAAGGGTCTAGATTTACAAAAAAAATCATAAAAGATTGCCTTACATTAGAATACTGTGATAAAATCCCATGGTTCATGCATTTAAAAGATCTGTTGAAAAGCATAAACCTAGATCCACACTTAGATAATCCGGGTATTGTTCTTCAATTTAGCACAAAAAAATAAATAATACCATTTAATGGAACAGAGGGATAGTGATAGAGTAAATAGAGAATATAGGAACTGGACAGTAGCACTTTATATGATGGAAGCCAACAATACAATTCAAGATTATTTATTGATAGTTAAAAATATTCAGGACAGATTCTATTTAACTTGAATGTGTTTTAGGACATTGCACTTTCCTGTAGCTTTTCCAAAGATGAGGATATGGAGTAAAAGTTTACCGAAATGCCCCTGTGTGGGACGCTTTGCACAATCCACGATGCACATTATCATATCCTGTAGATTTTATCATGACATTAAGAAAACATTTTTAAAACCTATGGGCCTCATTATGACCCTGGCGGACGGCGGAGGCCGCCCGCCAGGATGCCGCCCTCCATAATACCGCTCCGCGGTCTTCTGACCGCGGAGGGTATTATGAGTTTTTCCCTGGGCTGGCGGGCGGTCTCCAAAAGACCGCCCGCCAGCCCAGGGAAAAACTCCCTTCCCACGAGGATGCCGGCTCGTGCTACTGTACCCGTCGCGTATTTCACTGTCTGCTATGCAGACAGTGAAATACTAGCGGGGCCCTCTTACGGGGGCCCCTGCAGTGCCCATGCCATTGGCATGGGCACTGCAGGGGCCCCCAGGGGCCCCGTGACACCCCCTACCGCCATCCTGTTCCTGACGGGCGAACCGCCAGGAACAGGATGGCGGTAGGGGGTGTCAGAATCCCCAAGGCGGCGCAGCATGCTGCGCCGCCTTGGAGGATTCTGACGGGCAGCGGAAAACCGGCGGGAGACCGCCGGTTTTCCTGCACTGACCGCGGCCAAAGTGCCGCGGTCAGAATGCCCTGCGGGGCACCGCCGGTCTGTCGGCGGTGCTCCCGCCGACCCTGGCCCCGGCGGTCTGAGACCGCCGGGGTCAGAATGACCCCCTATATTTGTTACTCACAAATTATTTTTTTGCAGAGAAGTTTTTAATTATTTATGTAAACTGGACACTAATAAGAAATGTGATGCAGTGATAAAATTAATTTTACATGCAATAGAACAGAGGGAAAAAACGAAGGCTTCGGGAAGCCCTCTGTTATGAGAATGAATAATGGTCTAATTAATTGTAATGAAGAATTTTAATTATTTATAAATATTAATTTGAGATTTTATTGTGTATTATGTCTATTTTAAATGGATTGTATATCTTCTATGGAGTAATATCCAAATAAAGATTGATTTGATTTGATTTGACTGCTCAACAAAGGAGTAGCTGTGGATTGCAATTCAAAAAAATGCCACACAGACTGAGTGAACATACATGGAGGATGTGATGTGTTCATTGATGAAAAAAACGTTTTTGGGGCTCCTAAGCATGTAATATAACAGGTATCATGCAGTCATTGTGACAGCTGATGTAACTCACACTGCAAGCGGCTAGTCTAAGCAACGACAGTAGCAAAAATCTCACATTGATGTGATAACCAAATGTTGCTAGTGTAAGTAAGTTGGGGGCAGGGATAAGTTTGTGAGTATCAAATCCATAATTTAGGGTGAGTGCAATGACAACAACTTTTCACAAATGCATGTCCCATGACTGAACATCACAGAGCACATGCACATCAACACCTGTGATGAGATGTCTATCCTTTCACATCCAGATTTTCACTCACATTGCTAAATGATGTTTGCAGATAGCTGATGGGATCCCTTTGCCAACTTCACATGTACTTGGACATGACGAATACTCCTTGTCACACATTTCCAAATACTGCTTTCAAAGCCATATGCATGTACTAATCATAACATGTGCAGACATGCTAAATTCCTAGACAGTAAATCATGATGGAGACCATAATGTAAAAAACAACACAATGTACATAACACTAACAATCTTACACTAAAAACTCCCTAAACTACCTAACCTAACTATCCTTACCTAACCTACACTACCTTAAAATACTTAATAATTACAACTAACTTAACTTCTCTTAACTTATCCTACCTTGTTGGGTTGCGGTCACTTCTGCTACGACTGGCATTCGATTCGACCGAGAGTTGAGACGCTACGCAACGAGAGCTGCGAGAGCCGCTGCAAGACACGACGAGGGAGACGCTGGGGGTGCTGCCGGCCAGAGGGAGAGCCGGAACCATTAGGCTAGGCGTGGCATACATCCCCACACCTATGGGCAGCGAAGAAAGCTGCGGGAGCCGCTGGACGTGCTGGTGTGCTTTCGCGGGCAGCAAAAGCCGTGAAGGGAGCCGCGAAGGGAGCCGCGGGCTACAGGCCAGAAGGTGAGCAGGCAGGAGAAGCGCTGCGGTAACCGGACCTGAGCAGCCCCACCAGCCCCACGAGCCCATTCAGCTCACTCAGTTTTTACGGTGCCTGCTTGCCTGTAGCTGAGCCTTGAGGTGCCGTGGAAACTCTTTCTGAGCGGCTGGGAGGCTGAGCTGGTGGCCTTCCCACTCGCTCTTTTCTCCCGTCCCTGCTACGAGGAGTCGGCACAGCCGTTTTTCTTGGCCCCATTAGCTCTATGGACACGTTTTGCACCGCACCTATGACGTTGTGGTTTTATGAGCTTTAAGAGCCAGGAGGCTGTGTATAGTCTGCCCCCCAACTGACAGCATCAAGTGATGGTAGGGCACAGGTCAATTTAGCCATTGATTGTTGTGTTCACTCTGCATCGTGCCTGTTTTCCCTGACCCTAACGAAGTCGGAAGAACTACCTCAACGTAATAAGTTACTGCATGTGGAGATGTTTACTTTAAAGAAAGGGCTGTGACGGGAGAGACGAAGTGACGCACTGAGTGAGACGGAGCGAACAAGACGGAGCTGACGCGCTAACAAGGGCGCTGTTGTAGACGCGGACGAGGGCACCCGCTGCTGTTGCGGCCGTTGCTGTTGCCGTGAAGGCCACTGAGAGAGGCAGGGTGAGCGCAGCTGTGTCAGTCACAGCAGTGGTTTGAGTGCACCAGGGCCACACAGAAGCGGCCCAGCCAGGTCTGGGTGCAGCTTGTGGGCCCTGTGTGCCCCGCTTACCCACCGCACCTCCCAACTGCACCTCGCTCCTCACCTACCACTTATGAAACCTATGAACATTCAGCCCTCGGACACCCAGCCCACTGCTGTACGTCGGCGCGTGTACAACTTCACCTACTATTACCTAAGCAGAAGGTGTAGTGCTCAGGGCCTACCAGGGCCCACCATTCTCTACAGGTCGCAGTGAGCGCAGCAGTTTTTGTAAACTGCTGCAGAGAGAGTGCACCGGGGTTACACGGAGGTGGCCCGCTAGGTTGGGTGCGGCTTGTGAATCCCCCGGGTGCCCCGCCCACCTGCCGCTGTAAGCCACTGTAATCCTGCAATCCTAAACATCAGGAAAAAGCAAATTGCGCTTCTCTTTCACCAATCCGGGCCAAGAGATAGCCACCATGAGATTGGGCCGACTCAGGATTCTAGCAGAGGGCAAAGTCAAACCTTTAAAACCCCAAAGGAGGGCGCAAGGGAAGGGAAAGTGTTCAGCGAAGCACTCAGCGCCAAGTCCGCAAAGTAGCAGACCGGATCAGCTGGTAGCGCCCCTCACTCCTTTTCAGCTCTACTTCAAACAAACAGGACTCACTAACAAGGCTGACTTTTTGAAAGATCCAGCGGCGGCTTTCTTCTCAAATCCCGACACTGACGTGGGCCTTCCAACCCCACTGATTCCACAACCTCTGATCAAAAAGTAGCAAAGTAGCAGACCGGATCAGCTGGTAGCGCCCCTCACTCCTTTTCAGCTCTACTTCAAACAAACAGGACTCACTAACAAGGCTGACTTTTTGAAAGATCCAGCGGCGGCTTTCTTCTCAAATCCCGACACTGACGTGGGCCTTCCAACCCCACTGATTCCACAACCTCTGATCACGGGGCAGCTGGGGCCCGGGCTGTTAACAAACCTGACACAACAATTAGGGGTAGCCCTCCCCTGTCAGGAAACATCAAAGGACCAAGCTCCTTGAGAGCTTAGTGATCCCCTGGTCCAAGGGCAACAAATCAACTTCAGTTACTTAAGTAGCCCAATAGCGCACAAAAATTTGCAAGCAGGTAGAATCGTGACTATGGCTCAGGTACATGCCCAGGAGTGGGAAACTTCTCCAGGTGCTCATCTACCGGGCAACCCAAGTAACTCCGAGCTTCCAATCTCTACGGGTAATGCAACAGAGGTACATAATGACACTGGGTATGTGAAAACCCACCAACAATCGACCCCAATCCCGTGGTCAAATTTCAACACCCAGGGGAACAATGATAGACTGGACATTGGTTCCGAAGTAATTACAGGGTTGGAAGATTCCTGGTTACAGTCGCTCTCTATAACAAATAACAAAGACCTGGGAGAAGCGCTGGACTTAATAACTTTTGATCTTGTGAATCCTAAGGACCAGCAGTCGAGCTATCCTCTGGTGGTAGGAAGCATTAAAAACAGTATTACTACGCACCAACAAGAAATAACTTTTAACTCGATTATTGACATTTCTAGCGAGATGTCCAAAATACAATCACTTGAGGAATTAATGGTAAAAAGCAACTCGACTGCTTCACCTTCCAATAATATCCCCTCAGAGTCCATTAACAGGGAAATTCTATTCAAAAATCCCGCTCATGCATGCCACCCTACTTGTGAAATGGGAGATCTAATGCAACTACACACCTCATTGCTGAATGCTCTACATACTTCAACAGCGGTTCTTAACATGCAATCAGATAAATTAGACTTGCAAATGGATCTAATGAAGGTAATGGCCACATGCATAGCTGACATCAATCACAAACTGGACTCGCTGGCCATTCGTCCAACTGAACAAAATTGCAACCACCAGCACATTCCTTGTAATTGTGGCCCAATATTAGATAAACTGTGTACGTTACCACAAGTCTTAGTAGAGATTCTGCAGGAAGTTAAAGCAAGGAAAACCAATGAGGCCATCCACAGGAACCAAGATATATCTCAAAAGACACCAGCCTTTGGGGTAAGCAGCCCAGCAAAAAAAGATGCAAACATTCAGTGCATTAACCCAATGGTCACAGACGGATCAGATAGATCTTCACAGTCGGAACAAACAGCATCTACCAATTTGGAGAGTATAATTGAACAGCCAGCTCCAGCACTGAAACCCTTAACAAAGAGACAAAAAAAGCGAGCAAGAAAGGCAAGGAAACAAACACGTGCCAAAGCTATTATTTACAATATGCATGCCATATTTTCAACGCTTCGGCAACCGCAAAATCGGGCTTTAGGAACCGCAAGCAGCATGCAAATCTCAAATAGCTTCAAAGCCATAAGGGAGGGGGTAGTCACCAGTCCAGAACAACAATTCACTGGAGAACATCTACCTGCTGACTCGCCAATGTCGCTCAAATATAACATGCCACACCCAACATCCCAAGACCAATTGAACGGGCACACATTGGCCACGAGGTTGGCAGCTCCTTGTCAGGGAGACCTAAGGGCAGGAAATTGCATCTACAAGGATAAATCTGAGATACATCTAGATGCCCAATTACCAGTGAAGATTCCACCAGAGCCACCCTCCTATGCAGCTGTCGCACAAGCCACTGCCTTACTATCTACAATAACCCTTCCGGACAAGACCCAGGGCATCTTGTCGAGTCTCAAAACATCTTCCAGGCAAAGATCGTCCACCCTGGTCAATGCGGGGCAGGTTATAGTAATCCCCGCAGGCACAAAGAACAATAAATTCACTCCTTTAGCAGACGACTCGCAGTCCAGACTCAATCCTCTCACCAGAGAAACACACCTGTCACCGACCCTAAATCTCAAATATCCTTCTAGGGAGGTCGCAACTACTCATCATGATGGACGAATAAAGACAAAAGTAACAATTCAAAATACTCAAATAGCCGCAACAGACCTTGAAAACAAAGCCTTTTTAAGCAAACAATCATGCACGCTCAAAAGGGCCCCAGGTAGAAACAAGTCAGAGGATGGTCAACGGAACAGGCCTATGCCACACAGAATTATAGAGCATTCCCAATCTAGTCATGTTATTGAAAATGATAGGGAATCAAGGCAGGTCATTCTAACCCCAGATTATTACTCACGCGGCCAACAAGATAGCCTAAACAGGGGCAACATTCTGAGGCTTTTGGCAGAGCTTCCTTCAACTAAGAAAATTATATCCCCAGATTTAATATCACTGAAATTCCTCTCCAACAGCACTCAGAATGACCGGGAACAAACTCTGACTATGTGGAGAACAAGCAAAATTGCTGCATTAATTATGGCAGTTAAGCAACAGTTTGAAAACTCGTGTATACGGCTATCACAACCAACCAGCCCACGTTATCCTTTTCCCCTATTGTTAAATCTGAAAAGTGAACCAATTAAAAAAACGGAGTCACAGGCCCGCAAGCGCGGATGGGGCCCGGACGTCGGGGAAGCGGAACAGCGTCAATACAAATGGGTGGAAAAAGATTCAAATACCTCTATTGACCCCCTAATTGTAGGGAATGGAGTACAAGACGAATGGAGATGGATGGCACGTACCCTAAATTCAAGGAGAAGTAATTGACCCACCATACGCAATGCACTAGATACAGATCAAAGGCCGACTGTTACTATTATGTCCTGAAACATTGCGGGAGCAAAAGCAATTATTACAGAAGGATTTACAGTAATGTCCAGTTGCAACTACTCGATAATAGTGCTGCAAGAAACATGGCTGGTAGACCCGATAGAACTAGGAGGCTATTCTCTACACCACATTGGAGCTGAAAAATCAAACAAATCAGGCAGGGCAAGCGGTGGTCTGGCCACATACATCTCTACGGCACTTCAGGTCACAACAGAACAGCTGGCCTTCTCAGGGACGGATTTACAGGCAATAAAAATCAATTTTAGTTTCAATCGTCACGCTCCACTAATTATCTCTAATGTCTACGCCCATCCGCGGAAACATCGCAAAGTACTTCTCTTCGAGAAGTTACTACAAAAGGTAGAAGAGATACGGTGCGCTAATCTAGCATGGGACATCTTAGTAACAGGCGACTTTAATAGCAACCTGATAATTACTCCAGAACTGGACGAGCAATTGGCAGCAGAAAACGCAATTTGGTCAGTGCTACCACAGTTACCATCAATACAGATGAAACTGGATATAAGGGGCAAGCAATTGGTAGAGGCCTTAGAACATCTGAGTATGAGGGTGCTAAACGGCAGGGTGAAAGGTGATGTCCTGCCCAGCTTTACTCATCATAGTGCAAAATCTGCAACTACAATTGACTATACTGCCGTCTCTCTTCCCCTGCTGGCACATGTTAAAAAATTCAAAATCATACCTGCTCTTCACAGTGACCATTCGCTTCAGCACATAGAATTGGCTTGGAACGCTACGTGTTTTCTTCCAGCCATAAATGAATTAGGAACAGTAACCTCTGTCAATCTAAACCGCTTGTTTTGTACGGAGTCCTCTTTACCACAGCTGTGCAAAAATATAAAAACCCTGCTTCAATCAACAGCACGCCAAGATCTCTCAGCCGGGGAAGTGTGGGCCAGCTTTCTACAGTTAGTACCATCACTTGGCTCGTCCAGGCGTCAAGCTCCAAATCGTAACCGGAGGCCACTAACTATGCCACCAAATATCTTAGAATTAAGAAAGGAACTGAGACGTAAACTCAGATCCACAAAAGATAGACCTCCTACAGAATCTTTATGTGCCCAAATAAAAACCCTTCGGAAAAATTATAAGAAACAGCTATGGCAAATACGAACCCAAAAGGAGGAGGATTTCTGGATCAAATTACTTTTTCAACTTAAGAAAGGCTAATACTGGAGAATTCTGGATGTCAGTGAATGAAATAGACCGAAAAGCAAGAGTAATAAACTGTACTTCAATTTCAGAAGATAAATGGGTGGATTATCTGTTAGACATCTTTTTTAAGCCAACCCCTCCTGTAGAAAATCAGCAACTGAAGGTTTCACTAAAACCTACAGACGTTCCTCAGAGTGATATGAGATTCAGTGCCAATAAAGTAGCCCAGGTGATCAGAAGGAGCCATAGGGACGGGGCTCCCGGCCCTAATGGTCTCCCCCAAGCCATATTTAAGGCAGATCTCGATTATTGGTCAGCCACTCTGTCAATATTATATGATGAAATCGAACATAACAGTACCATTCCTGATAGTTGGAAAGGATCCATCATTAATCCTATATACAAAGGAGGCATCAGGGCAAACCCAGCTAGCTATAGGCTGATAGCTCTAATTGACAGTGAGGCCAAATACTTTGCCTCTTTAATCCTAGCAGACCTGCTCACCTGGTCTAATTTAAATAACCTGGTCCCTATGAATCAAACTGGTTTCCGGAAGGGCTACGGCACAGTGACTAACATTCTTGCGCTAGGAGATATAGCCAACCGAGCAAAGTGCTTAAAGGAAAATTTACACATATGTTTTGTGGATTTCAAAAGTGCTTTTGATTGTGTGGACAGAGCAATTCTCTGGAACAAACTACGGAGTTGGGGTTTGCAAGAACGTATTTTGAGGTGCATAGAATTGCTGTATGACAAAACTTGGGTACGAATCAAGGTAGCAGACGGCTCAAAGGTTTCCAGGAGAATACCAACAAATATAGGATTAAAGCAAGGCTGCGTGTTGTCCCCGCACCTCTTTAACCTCTTCATGGCAGATCTCTCTGCAAAACTAGACGCAACCAACTCACATTCTCCAAGGATGGGAAGTCTGGCTATAACACATCTATTGTATGCTGATGACATTGTTCTGTTAAGCCACACAAAAATAGGGTTGCAACGACTGGTTAGTGCCTTGGGCGAATTTGCAAAGACAAACAAACTAGAGGTTAACACTTCAAAGACAAAAACAATGTCAATAGGCTGCTCTTTGAATCCTGCAAACAAAATAAAATTGAACGGTTTCACTCTCGATACAATCTGCAGCTACAAATATCTTGGACTTACAGTAGACAAAAAGATCAATTTTGTGCCGCAAAACCAGTATATTCTACAGAAGTCCAAAGCCTTGGCGTTCGCTTTCTGCACTCTTGCTAAAAGATTAAAGGGCCCATCATATAAACCACCAATGTTGGTTATGTCTGCTAAATTCCTTCCAGCAGTTACATACGGAAGCGCAGCCCAATACGGGAAAGATGCTAGCCTTCTGGAAAGGCAGCAAATAAAAATCTATAAGCAAGTCTTCAATCTTCCTCGCTCTGCTTCCCCTGCACAGATAAGGCTGGAATTTGGTCTAACACAACAGCAGCTCGACAGGAAGGCCCACACAATAAAGATCTGGTACAAAATAAGTAAAAACACTGTCAGTCCGCTAGTAGCGGCACTATGGAGTTCAGTAAACGGCAATCCTAAATCAGTATACAACAGATACCTGAACAACTCCTTGCAAGAGATGAAAACAAAGTACCTATGGGATTCCAACATGTCGTATTCCCTTTTGTGTCGAGCGATAAAAAAGGAAATAAGTATCTAATCTTTTCTACATGATAAAGCTAAACTTGCGCAACGCTCACACGCCTGGCTGGTAATACACACTTATACCACCATGGCCCCATCACAATACCTGGCCGAAACCTTCGCACTTCTTGACTCTGCGTTTGGGAGCATCTCCTGCTAGAGCGGATCAACCATCGTGGAAGAATAGAGGAGAGACTTCCTGCAGGCTATGCAAAGGCCCGAAAAAAGATATGGTTCACCTGATTTATATTTGTCCAGCCTTAAAAGAACCCAGCAGACAACTGTTAAAACCGCTTTTTGTGAGAAATTGGACTCGTTTCTATCGTTCAGCAGTGATGTCAATGTTTGATCCTAATGATGCACAATCAATATGCACATTTATCAAATTCTTGACTGCACACACCAAAGACGTAAACCTGCCATCCGGGATGCATACTTAATCACGCACTTTTTTGCATCTTAGAATTAAGAAACTGATTTTAGATCCTCGCATGGTTTCATGGCCAAGGAATTTATGGAATTTTATAGAATTTTAGAGATGTTTTATCTTTAAATATGTTGTATTATGAGATGATTGTTATGGTTTTTCATTAACTAAACAATAAAGATTATTATTATTATCCTAACCATTTAACGCCACATGATAGACACCACCCTCTGCCTTAACAAACATCTGTAGGCAAGGACAATAGTAATCACAGCTATACATAAACGAACTAAACATCTAGGGCTAAACAAAGATTTAAATTTTTATTTATTTGCTGAATATTATTTTTTCAAAAAGTAGGCAGACCTAAAACATCACACACCCAAATAACATCCAATAACAAGAAACTCCTAAGAAAATACCCATCCATAATAAAAACTGCTACAGACTAAAACTACCCTATACTACCCTAACATACCAAACGCTAACTATCTAAAACCTCAACTATAAAAACTATATAGAAGAAGAAGGGAGGTCAGTCTTTCTTTGGCCCATCCTGCTCCTCATTTCTTCATGGCAGTGGACTTGAGCTCATGGAGGATGATGAACACCTATCTTTGTTTGTTCTCCAGGTTACAGAGGCTTAGCTTTTGTGATGTCATGCTTAAAATCTGCCCAAAAGACTTTCAGTATGGCTGTGGTGTGGTTGGGGCAGTTGTGGTGGTGGTTGACGGATCAGCCCCTGCAGGCCCACCCCTGTTTGTGGCCTGAGACTTGCCCTGTCAATGGTGAGTGGAGGTGGTTGTGTCAATTGTTGGAGGCCCTTGGGTAAAGGCACTCCAGGATCCTGATGTTCACTCATGCTCATAGGTCTTCCCTATCCTCTTGTACGCCTTCCTCACATGGCGGATGTGACGAGAACACTCAGGGGGTCATTCCGACCCCGGCGGGCGGCGGGCACCGCCCGCCGGGCGGAAACCGCCCAAACACCGCCCCGCGGTCAAATGACCGCGGGGAGCATTCTAACTTTCCCGCTGGGCCGGCGGGCGATCTTCAAAAGATCGCCCGCCGGCCCAGCGGGAAAGCCCCAGCAAAGATGAAGCCGGCTCCGAATGGAGCCGGTGGATTTGCTGGGGTGCGACGGGTGCAGTTGCACCTGTCGCGATTTTCAGTGTCTGCCAAGCAGACACTGAAAATCTTAATGGGGCGCTGTTAGGGGGCCCCTGCACTGCCCATGCCAGGGGCATGGGCAGTGCAGGGGCCCCCAGGGGCCCCACGACACCCGTTCCCGCCATCCTGTTTCTGGCGGTGAAAACCGCCAGAAACAGGCTGGCAGGAAGGGGGTCGGAATCCCCATGGCGGCGCTGCAAGCAGCGCCGCCATGGAGGATTCCCCCAGCCGGGGGAAATCCGGCGGGAAACCGCCGGACCCGGCTGGGAGACCGCGGCTGTATGAAGCACCGCCAGCCTGTTGGCGGTGCTTCCGGCATCCTCCACCCTGGCGGTCATAGACCGCCAGGGTTGGAATGAGGCCCTCAGTCCTTTTTTCAAACATTTTCTTCTGGGATGGGGTCATGTTGCCAGAGGAGACAGGAGGAATACATGTCATACAAAGGTCTCTTGGACAAATTACCATCAGGCACTCCATGTTAACACTGCAGACATCACATAATGCACATCACAAATCACAATAACATCTTGGGACATATTTGAACGACAATGTCTTTATTGAAATGATCATGAAAAATACTGTTTTGTGAACATGGTATGGCACTCTCATCATGTTGCATTGCTTATCAGTGTTCCTTCTGCATACTTCATTGCCCTTGAATCCATTGGCATTAACAAAGTCATCTGAGCAAGGCCTGTAAGTTAGATGGCATGTCTCACAACATTATGTGCCTGATATGACAAGGACACTTATCTGTACACATTGCTATATGGAAAATACATGTGGCAGATATCATATGTGAGAATAGTTCACTCACATCACACATAGATATATGAAACTAGTCCATATCCATCTATGTAGACACATGGTGGGCAGTGCCATGATTCCTAGCATGCTCTCCGAATAACTGAATGTGGCTCACTATGCAGGCCATTGCCTGTACATATAGGTGGACAGTTCATGTTGCACACCAGCACACAGCACATACTTTTAATAGGTGGGTGCAGGCATGCCCTACATATCATCTGCAAAGGGATCTTGGAACACCAATGGCTAAAGCTGATCATTGTGTGTACCAGTTCACATTGCATCCTGTAGACTATCAGGGCCAGCACTATCTGAAGCTGCATTTGGTACTGGAATGTCGTATGACACTGTTGTATGCATATTCGTCTAGTCTAACACACATTTCCAGATCTCTGAAGATGACAGTGGCTAGCAATGTTGTCATACACAACCTAGAGTATGGGGCACCACACCACAGCACTAGGCAAACGAACTGAAAATCCAAGTGTGGTATGTTGACCACTGTCTTGCTAATCTTAGGGCCCTATTCACAGGGTCCTCAGTCCTGGTAGTTCATGATTTACTGTGATTTTCCTCTAGCACACACAGCAGGAATATGTCATGTGAACCACATATTGTCACCCTGCATAGATATGTAGGACTCTGTACTCCTGGCACATGTTCTTACTGTCATCATTGTGTTTTTACCCATCACGATGTGTGGGCTAGCCAGAAACATCAGTCATAGATTGCACCATAAGTAACAACAGCCTATCAATGCATATGCAAAGCTTTACTCTGTTATACAGTGCCCTTGCCATGTTCAGTTATGATTCCACTACCATATATGTTCACATCTCCTGGCATTGTGGTCATTGTCCTTTGGTCATACCAGCATGTTTGTGGGCCCTCAGTTATAGCAATCGGAACCACCTATACATTTGTCAGATGCAAAGGCACTTACTGGACCCAACCTCCACCTTGCTTTCCACACACATGAACAGCCCATGGAGTTTCAGTTTGTATGCATGCACTTTGTACATGGCATTGCATACAGCATACAACATCAGACACAATCCTTGCACTACCCCTTACACATAAAGGAGGACACTCACTGGTATTATCGGGGTCATGGAAGCTCTCCACTTTTCCTGTCGTGTATGGCTCAGGTGCAACTGCACGACATAACATGAGACTTAGCACTGTGAATGTTGAACAATGAATACAGTGGTCAAATATTGCGCACTACACATGACTTCCAAATGAACATCATGGCTTTATGGTTGTGACAACGCAAATGGGCCATTGGTCCTGCCTCATTGTCATACATTGGTAGGCCAGGACGATATGTACAGATATGTGTGAGTACTGTACATACATGTCTCAGGTACATAGTGTACCTGAGACTTCTAGTGTTTGGATCTCCAATGCTAATGCATCTCCCAGGGTTCTACATGTTGACATATGCCCTGGCAGCAGACCACATACAGGAATAGTGCCCTTTTACTCAGGCTAACTCAAGGAAGGGTTCCCTACATAATAACTGAAGGAGCGGGACAGGGACAAAACTGTACAAAGAGAAAAAAAAAAACACCTCCTATATAGGTTCCAATCCTGGAATCCTTAAAATAATCCTGTTAACATTGAGCAAAAAAATGTGTACATACAGTAACAATGGTAGGCATATACATAGATTGATATCCACATTTATTATTAATCCATAAACACTTGTATCTTATTTCAAACTACATGGACCTAACCTAAAAACACTCCATCAACCATCATGCAAACCCATATACTCCACTCAGATACACCTATATAAAAGAAAAACAGTTGGCTGAATACATGTTCTCCTCCAGGGGCTCCAGGTTCTACTCTAGGGAGATGTTTTTTTCCTCTTTGTACATTTCCTCAGGCTGTCTACGTCACATCTGGTGACGTCCACCTTAAAGGTAGCAGGAAAGTGTCCGACGGGTATACCAGGAACACTGCTCAGTGTAGATGCATGACAACCCAGTAAATGGAATCCTTTGTGTCATGCTTGGCTATAAAATGACTGTTTTGGGGTGTGACGGCATTTGTGTCCTGACATAGGTTAACCACTGACACTATGGGCCACATTTACACATCCAAATGTCACCCTGCACCACTAGAGCAACATTTAGGTTACTTTTCTGTGGCACAGTGTGGCAGGCCATGATCCCAAGGCTGGTAATTCATCTGATTCAAATGGCACCTCAGAGGCAGCATCACAGTGGCCCAATGGGAAAGTAGTACATGATTACTCCACGTGTTTCCGCTTCCTATGTGTGCTGTTTTCTAGAGCACACATAGATAATGAAAAACGCCATTGATGATTGTGTATGGGCAGGAAGGTGTTGCTTCCTGCACTTGAACACTCGTCCCTGTCAACCATGTACCCTTGCACCATGACACAAGGGTACCTGCATTAGTGCCCATCAGCAATTTGTGCACAAGCACAGGGGACAAGAGCAGGAATTAGGCATATGTCATAGTTGTGACGCATTGCTGCACTTGTTGGGTGATGCATATTTGCACAGCAACACCATTTGCAGCCCTGCCCCATGAATTAACTCAGTAAAGAAGCCCCTATGGTCAGCAGACATCTAATTGCAAGTATAGTCCAAGGAATCTGCCAAAAAGAATGGGTACTTACCAACAGTTCCTCTGACCCCAGTCCCAGGTAGTCAAGGAGGTCATGTTTTTAGTGCTGCCTCAGATTTAGGTTTCCTTGTAAATCTGGGGCAGTTTCACGAAGCACTGGGATTTGCATGGGTGCACCCACAAAAACACACATTGCACGCCCCTTTGCCGCAGAAAAATGCACTAGGGTGGCATATGTTTACAAGGCAGTGTTAAGCCATGAAAAGTGGCATAAAGCCACCTAGTAAATATGGAGAAAGGCACAGTGACACCGGAGCATGACAAAAAGTGATGCTCCGGTGGTGCAAGGGGCTTTTAAATAAGCCCCTAGTACACACATGTATATGGATATGTGAATGGCGCAATTTGCTCATATTCCACCCTATCGAGGGCCTCCCATCAGGGGACACACTACCAATTTGCCACAGGATATGGTGTCTGCTCCTGGCACCTCATTTGACATACAGCGGACAGTCAAAACTTCCTTGCCCCAATATCTACTAGGGAATTATAGGTAGTAGGATTCACACTTGCCTTATTATCTACTATGGACTTATAGGTAGTTGGATTTAGCCTTGCCCTATTATCAACTAGGGACTTACAGGAGTCTGTCATTGACAATTGTGCTTGTGCCAATATAGCATTTGCCTTTTATTCAGAATAGTGGCCCTAGTCCTGGTTGCCAGACCCAGGGTACAGGCAGGGTCAGTCAACATAATTTTCAGTGACTACAAATCTGTAGCATATGCAAACTGGATGACTTTCTCACACTGTGACTAGGCAGGTAATTTGGCCACACATGGGTTGTGATGCTGTGTGTGTTATCTTACATAGGTACACTCTTTCTTGTTATCGTGCTCTTCTGACATTGTGTGAGTCACCCATGCATGTACCACACACGACTAGCAATGTTGCTGCTATTGATGTTACATTGTGTGCTTGCTCCCCATCTTCCACATACTCATCGTCCAGCTGTTCCTGCTTCTCATTGTCATTGGGCCAAGGGAGATTATGGCCTGCACATGTGTTTGGCAATATGTAGCACAGTAGTATTAGTTTATTGGCTATTGGTGGGGAGTAGGGTAAATGGTCTTAAAACCTATCTGGACTCCATGAGTAATACTGGTGTACTCTGGTACTCTCTTCCACAATGTTGCAGGTCCTGTTTAGGCCATGATTTAGACACTGCTGGGCTTTCATGTGGGTGTGTTTTCTGAGGAGTAGTCACCTACAGCTACAGACTCTATCCTTTACCAGCAGCACAGTGAGTAGGTGTGGTTTAGGGTAATGGTATTCACAGTTAATGTTCCCACATACATATACAAGTCATTCTACATCCTGATGTGCTCAGACCTATTGTCAGCAGTTTGAGACATACTATGACATTGATTGGCATACATGCATGATGATCACTGATTTTTCGGGCACTGCACTAAACATACAGATGTACTGTTCTGTGATACACTTTCTATTTGTCACACATATGTGTGCAAAAGATGTGGATGTTGTAAATTGTTAGCAGGGTTCTGAATCTTTCACCATTGATATGACACATATCTCACAATGTTCAACAGTTGCAATTCTGCACTACTATTTACAGACCTTGGCAGTAAAACAGTTCAATGGCAGATCTTATTGTTTTCATTAAAACATGTTTGTTTGGCAGGCAATGTAAACATTACACCACACACTTTTCAGAGCTCAGTGCATTTTGTCTGATACTTAGAGGATGAAAACAAGGTTCACACTAGATTGATGACTCTTGGGGCCTACTCATGGTTTCCTGGATATCATTTTTTTGAGAATTGGGATCATGCCAAACACTCCAAGATATATGTTGTATAAGAATATATATTCACATGTTTGGCAGTCACGCCTTACTCTACATGTTTTCAGGTAAAGAAATGCTGCACAATGTGGACATGTCACAGTGCACTGGTAGCAGTGTTCTGTGTCTAGATGATTTGACATGTCATCATCCTCCTCGTCCTGGGGAGCCTTCTGCTCCTCATCCTAGGGTACATTTGTTTTACATTTGTTTTTACACAGATATTGTGAAAAATGGCACACGCCAGGATCATGGTTAGGAAGTACAGCAGTCACCCATCTAATACATCAGGGCAACAAAAGCGGGCTTTCAGCAAGCCAAAGATCCTCCTCAGAATGTTCCTGGTCCGAACATATGCCTGATTATAGGCCCTCTCCGCATCTGTGGATTTGTAAAAGGCGTCCTCACCCATGGCTGGATGCCATAACCTTGGTGAGCTGAAATGTTAAATGAAAATAAAGTGTCATTGCTATTGTTTACTGCATTTGCATACATCCTGCACATGTGTGTCATGTATATTTGTATTGTCATGCACTTCTCCCAATTATGAACACATGATATTTATATCATGCCAGTGTTGTGCTGTTTCCAGGGGTCTGTTCACTTACTGTGTGTAATGTCCAATGCAGTGCATACATCTACAAATCAACTTCCTAACAGGCATATTTGTGCAGCAGGGTTGGATGGTGTCTGATTCCCATCAATCTGGTCCACTCAATGTTTTGTGTTGCCACTGCATGTGTGGTGGAGCAGAATGTGTCTGTGATTCTTTTTTGTATCTCCAGCCTAGTTTGGTGGCAACATGTATGGGTCCATGCTCCTCCCCTATGTTGGTATTGCCCTACATTACATTTACCCATGCCTTTGATTGTCCAACATTGTCCATAACAGTTGACATGATGCCATCTACACGTTGTGCCCTCACACATGCCAACTGAGTCACATGATGTGACAACTGCCATTTCCCATAACATGTTTCCATTTCACAGTGTTTTAACATTGTGTACATGTGAGACTGATTTGTATCCAATTTGTGCACATGAGACATGTATCCTGCAGATTATTGTGTGGTCATCTGCGGTCCAGCTACACAACTTCCTACATTGTACTACATCTCTAAGTATGGGAACTGGAACACATTACTTGGGTCCTCATGCTAATTTGGGGTCTATGGGACTGGACTTACACACAAACTGCCTTGCAAGTACACATTCACACTTGCATCAGGAGTTGTAGGTGTACTTCTTAGCTTTCAGGATGGAATTTGTGTATGCAGGTGCACCTTCCAACCAAGGCTGCTGCCTCATTAGCATGGTGAATGATGTCTGTGTGTAGCGTTATACTTCTCACATTATGCGATGTGAGTTACTTGACACTACATTACACATTTGTAGAGCTAAGCGTCACATGGCCAAGGACAGTGGCTTTTCATCTAGCACTCAGGGCCTTGCTTATAAGGCCAACGGCAGAGGGTAGCGCAACAAGTGCCTTGCTGTGCTACCATGCATCACCAGGGAAGGCCAGGAATGCACCATATCTACAAGATATGGCACCTTTCTGTCTTCTACCCCTGCACTGATCAACAAATAGAAGCCTGGCACCAAGGCAGGAAGCCCAGCACCATGGTGCAAAGGTACCTGCATTGTGTGGATGATTGTTTCCGTACAGGAAGAACACCTTCCTGCACGTAAACCATTGCAAGAGGTGTTACCCTCTTTCTATGTATGCTACAGAATGCAGCACAGAGACGAAGAGGAAGATACAGGCAGTGATGAAGATATTTTTCCCTGTTGTGTCACTCGTACGCCACCCCTGAGATGGGGAAAAATGGTGATACATTCCCAGGCTTGTAAATCTGTGATTATGTCAGTTAACTTTGTCTTCCATGAGTGTTGCTTGGGTATACCCCATGTGACACCCATGGAATAGTCCATTCACACAGTGTTATGCGGACGTCCATATTTACAAGGTCATGATAAGTCACACAAGGTGGCTTTGCATGGCCTTGTAAAAATGGCCTGGAACACTGTGGCAGCAGAGCATCAAACATATGTTGCTCTGGTGGCACAAATAAGTGCAAGGGCCTTGTAACTGAGGCCCTTAATCCCTGATGTCTGAGGCATGACACAGCTGATGTCCCATGTGTTTTGCATGCAACCACTTCCAGTGTGGAAGGTACACCTCCATTGTACAAAGAGATATAGAGCAGATTTTCTGTCTGCCATGCATGGCTGTGTGTCTTTACATTATGCAACGTCTGCAAAAGGGGCTTAAGATGTCTTCACCTGTATGTCAGGGTGATTTGCTTTAGATATGTGCACAATATCAGAGTGCATGTATGTGTGACAGGTCTCATCGTGCAGTTCCAATCTGTGCAGGCAGAGAGTGATCTTTGTATTGTGTCCCCCATACCTATTTGTTCTTGTGTCTGTTAGGTATTTGCTGTTTGCTTACCTACAAGCAGGCCAGTCACATATTGCCCATCCTGAAACCTCTGACTGATGATGGAGTTATGGAAGATGTACGCATCATGGACACTGCCTGGGTATTTCTCCATTAAGGATTAAGCCGCGATGATCCACGATGACCTGCACATTCATTGAATTTGTTTGCTTCTGGTTGCGGTACACATGATAGTAGCCGCAGGTGATACATGTAGAAAATGGGTGCAGTCCGTGCCTCCGAGGACATTGAAAAGCAGAGCACTTGCATAGAAAGCCTGTTTAATTGCCAACTGTAATTGCTTGGTGTTGGGAAAGAGGATGTATTGGGGTGTGAGGCGGATGATTATACCCAGAACAGAGGGCAGGATTGCAGACAGGGAGGGCTGTGATACTCCACCCACTTGTGCTGTTGTGATCTGAAAGTATCTAGATGCAAAGAGGTGAAGCACAGCCAGGAGCTTGGTCAGTGGTGGGATAGCAGTGTATCGCTCAGCCGTTGCCTGCAGTTGCAGGGAATGAAGCAGAGCAGCTGTATAATTGATTCCCAGCACAGCAAGTAGAAGGTGATGACCTCCTCCTCACTGAGGGCAATCAGGGATACCCACTGGCGGTAGACATGCTCCCTTCTCCTGCACTGCTTCTGTGATCTGGGTGGTGGTGCTTGATGATGTGGTGGTGACGTTGGGGGTTACCCTGGTTTCCTTGGGGTACCAAGTTGTAACAGGAGTTGGCCCATGTTGTTTTACAGGTTGCCAGAATGATTTGTATGTGTTCTCGTTGTATACTTGTGCCTTAGTCATTTTAATGACTGGTCTGACAAGGTGTTAAAATGTTGATACTAGTCAGAATTAGCACTACTTTTTCTGGGCACATGTTATTTTTCATAAAGCTGTAGATACGGGGCGAGCATTATTTTTTAGGGATGAACATCTACATTGCATATCATTGTAGGTATCTGATGCAGCCAGATCCGATGCTGATGGAAAATTACACTAGCCCAAAAAAAGTGACACTAGGGGCCACTAGCATCACATTGTAGATTTGGAGTTAATTTAGCGCCACTGCAACGTCAGAACAAATGACACTACGGCAGCACACAATCCTTGTAAATGAGGTCCTTAGTATAATGTATGTAGAATCTATACCCTGTTGGAGACCCTGCCAACTGTCATCTGCACAGAGAGTTACTCTTCCATAGATATAATATGTTTAATACCACTACACACCTAAGATGCATTATTATATATATATATATATATATATATATATATATATATATATATATATAGAGCTATATAAAGATATATATGGATATCCACTGAAAAAAAGATAGGTTACAGGGACGTTATAGTTAGGAATAGAATTTAAAAAACGTACAAATTCACTGAAATTTACTGAAAAAACAGAGGTTATAGGGAGGTTATAGTTAGGCTCACATTTCACACATACAAAACCAGTGAAATTCAGCAGTTATAGTTACCTCAGCTAACTATAACTTGTGTCCCCGTAATGCACTACTTATGATCTCACATATTAAATCACTCATGACATGGTCAGTGACATCACTGATGACATCTGAAACAACATCACTGATGACATCATCCAGTGAGTGTAAGTAGTTGTGAAGATGTGTGAGTGTGAGTGGCTGTACAGGTGACTGGGTGTGTATTTGCTTGAATGGGTCAGTGATAAAGTGTGTTTGTGACTGTATCAGTGAGTGTGTGGGTGAGTCAGTGCCTGTATGGGTGAGTGAGTGGATTTATCACTAGGTTTTTGCATATATGTGAGTAG
This sequence comes from Pleurodeles waltl, assembly GCF_031143425.1. Taxonomy (NCBI): domain Eukaryota; kingdom Metazoa; phylum Chordata; class Amphibia; order Caudata; family Salamandridae; genus Pleurodeles; species Pleurodeles waltl. The sequence continues at coordinate 953,414,913 of NC_090439.1, forward strand.
CTATATTGGTGACTCACTGTGTGTATCAGTGTGTGCATTGGTGAGTGAGTGGGAGTATGAGTTGCTGCATGGGTGAGTGAGTGGGTGTGCCAGTGGTTGTATGGATTAGGTAGTGGATCTGTTAGTGAATTTATTGGTGAGTGAGTTAGCATGTCAGTGACTGTGTGGGTGACTAAGTGGGTGTATCAGTGACTGTATACATAGGTGACAGGCTGTATCAGTGATGTATAGAAGAGTAAGTGGATGTGTGGGTAGTTCTCAGTAAGTGAGGTGGTGTGGTAGTGTCTGCATGGATGAGTGACTGTGTGTGTTAGTGATTGTACATGTGAGTGACTGGGTGTGATAGTTATTGTACACATGAGTTACTTTGTGTGTAAGAGTCTGTATCGGAAAATGAGTGGCTGTGTCAGTGACTAGATAGCTGAGTGTGTGGGTGTGTGCCTGCTTGTCTTGGTGATTGAGTGGGTATATAGGGGCTGTGTGGGTATGTTATTTGTTTTGTGAGTGGTTCTACAGGTGAATGAGTTGGTGTCTGAGTGGCTATATGACTGTGTGAGTGGGTGTGTGAGTGATTGTCGGTCAGTAGTGTACAGGGTGTATGAGTGAGCGTGTGACTAGTTGTGTGTGTGTAGGCTGGCTCTCTATATAGTGTATGAAAAAGACGCGTACCGTGCAGAGTGTCCAAGCAACCCCACTTCGGTATCCAGAGGTAAAAAGCAGACCCCCTAATGCTCTGTTTCTGTGGTAGTGTGGGTGAGCAGTTAGGCTTATCAAGGAGATGTGCTAAGCATTTGTTGCACTCACAGATGCAATAAGTGTGAACACAAACACAAAAGAATAACTCAAAACCACTTTGCAAAAACACCTCAGATGTTAAAATAATATTTAAGACCAAGAGTACCATAAGTGGGAAAATATTTTCTAAGTTATGATTTTAAAAAGGTTAGTAAAAATAATAATTTTGTGTGTAATTACGCACCATAGGAATCACTGGGAAATACTTTAAAAATGCATATAAAATCAGGCAATGCTCTCACAAGTTTCGCCTTATGTTTTAAGGTAAAGGTGGCCCGGAGAAGTGCAGGCAATTCCCATTTCAAGCGGGAGCAGGGGCTCTTGGAGCCGACACAGAATGGAGAAGGGAACCAATTGGAAACACACTGCACAGTTGGACTTAAAGGTAAGTCCGGTGGGTAGCCTTGGAGTGTAGAAGTCGCAAGGAGTTAGAGACTGCTAGAGCACAACTGTTTTTCTGATGTAGGTGCAGATAGGTCAGCCAGGAGTTGTGCATCAAGGAAACTTTGGAGCCAAGTGCAGGTCAGTTTGAGGGTAAACTGCTGGTCGGCAGGGTCACTCTAGGGGAGGTGGTTCTTGGATGTCCTGAAGTCTCTCAACTGGTGCTTGCTACTGGTCCTCAGAGAGTCCAGAGTCAACTTTTCTTCTGGGTGTCTGACGTAGAGGATCCAGTACAACAGGCTATGACATGTCTCAGCCACTGGGGGTCGAAGTATTACCAAACATGCCACTCTGGCAGAGCTTGTCCTCCCGATCTGTTGGCTGGAGTTTGGTCAGGCTGCTGTGTCCAGTTTGTTGGTCAGCAGCCGGTCAGTGAACTGGACTTCACTGGTTTCTTGCCTGCATAGTGCAGGGAGTGATGTTTCACTAGGAGGGAGGTTCTTGGCGATTTTCAGAAGGCTGGAGGTCCTCTGGGGTTTCTTAGAGTCTGTCTGATGGCCAGTCGACCCCTCATCAGCAATTGCCGAGTCCTGGGTGCGGCAGGCAGGGCTTGGTGCCTTTTTCTTCTTGCAGCAGCACATCTGATCTCGAGCCTTTACTCTTCCTTGTTACTGGTCTTCTTGTGTGCATTTAGAGGGTGTTAAGGAGAGTACTTGGCAGTGGCCAAGGGGCCACTTACCTTAGGGTGACTACACCGACTATATGACAACTTCCTGTAGGAAGAGGTCACATCCATATCCCTGATTGGCTATGCTCCTGCCATCCAAGATGGAGGAAAATGAAATGGAGTGGTCACCTAGCCTGCCACATCTGAGGAGTGGTACAGGTTGAGGGGGCCATTCCTGCTACTCTGACTAAGTTTTCCTGCTGGTTTTCCCAGTTCAAAGTGGGCTGTGTGACCAACCCACACAACCACCCAACCTCTCACTGTGCACAGCCTCTGGCTGTATACAGCAGGGGTTGCGCGCAGAGGCTGTCCTGAAGCCATGCCCTGCAGCCATCCCCTATAACCACCCAAGTTAACATAGCCTTCAGCCATGCGCAGCGAGGCCTGCAGCCAACTCTATAGGCATTCAGCCCTGGTCTGCGTACGCCCTTTGGCTGTGTGCAGTGGGGGTTGCCTTGAAATGCCTAGCCTGCGGCCAGACCCTGCAGCCAACCCCTACAAACACTCAACACCGTGCTGTGCATGGCCTATGGCTATGTGCAGCGGGGTATGGCTGCCACGCCTTGCCGATGGCCAATCAGCCTCCTACGTAGACTGACCATCGCCCCAGGGACTCCATCCCCAGCTTAATTATTGGATTTTTTTTGGGGGGGGGCCACCTCAGGCTGATCTCAGCCCCAGCAATGCCATCCCCTGGGGCTCAGCCTAATTGTTTATCTTTTTTTTGGGGGGGGCATGTGGCTTCCCTCCCCAGGCGAATATCGGCTGCGGGACCCCATCCCCCAGGGCCCAGCCTGAACTTATTTGGGTGTGGGGGGCCACATGGCCCCCTCTCTAGGGCTGATAGCCCCAGGAACCCCATCTTCTGGGGCCCAGCCTAAATATATTTTTTTTTAGTGAGGAGGGCCCCCTCACCAGGGTCGATCTGAGCCCCAGGGACTGCATCCCTGGAGGCCTGGCCTAAATATTAATTTATGGGGGGAGGGAGGCTGCATGCCCCCCTCCCCAGGACCGATCTCAGTCCCTTGGACCGCATCACCCGGGGTTGAGCCTAACTATTAATTTTTTCACAAGGTTGGGGACCACAGGGTAGCCTGAAGGCCCCCGTGGTCCCAACCAGCTCCCACTTCCTGTGGGAGCCAGCATTGATGTCACAGAGAGGTAGCTGCTAAATGTAACAGCTATGTCCCGGTGTGCGCAATCGTTGTACATGGTAGGAGTCGTCCCTGGGGGGAGGGTCCCTAGGGACATCAGTGGCTCCAGGAAAGGGGCCACGTGGCACCCCTCCAACTAAAATAGCCCCAGGGGTGGCGGTCACTGAGCCTCCGGGGGCACAGGTGGCCCCCCCACATTAGATTTGTTGCTGCTCTGGGGAGGTGGCAGTCCCCGGGGCTGCATGTGGGCTGGATGACTCCCTACATTAGATTTGTTGAAGCCACGGGGAGGTAGCGCATTTTATTTGTTTGAAGCACCAGGGAGATAACTATAACTCGCACTAACCCAATGCACAGTTTTTTCTTCATTAATTTGACTGCTAATGCTTCACTTATATTTTCAATAACGTTATAGAGCTTATCATGAGTGCTGTAATATCTGGGGTAATTAGCAGTGCTTGGCATGGGCGCAAGTTATAGGGTGTTATTCTAACTTTGGAGGAGTGTTAATCCGTCCCAAAAGTGACGGTAAAGTGACGGATATACCACCAGCCGTATTACGAGTTCCATAGGATATAATGGACTCGTAATACGGCTGGTGGTAAATTTGTCACTCTTCCGTCACTTTTGGGACGGATTTACACCTCCTCCAAAGTTAGAATAACCCCCTTAGTTACATTAGGGCGCAAATTACTTGAAACATTTATAACTATAACTGATGTATTTCTAAGGTTTTGTATGAGTACATTGTGAACCTAACTATAACGTCCCTGTAGCCTTTGTTTTTTGTCAGTGAATTTCTATGTTTTTTAACATAAAGTCATTTTAATTACTATACATCAATCCAACCACTGCCGTGCATGGACTTTGGGCTTGCACGGTGGGGTTGGCTGCAGGTCCTTGACTTTTGGTATCTAGGAATGACACCTAAGGAAAGAAGAAACGAACAACTACACAAAGGTGGTCATTCCAACCCTGGCGGTAAAAGCCGCTTACCGCTGTCAGAAGACCGCCAACATCCCGCCGCGGCCGCGGTAAACCGCCACGGTCATTCTGACCCACAACAGGCAAACCGCCAAAATACAGACATCAACAAAAGTCCGCCACACCAAAGGTCAGCGAGAAACTGGCAATGACCAAACCTCCACCGTCAAGCCAACAGAACTACGCCCACACTATCACGACCCACGAATCCACGCAGCGGTCTTTCAACCGCGGTATTCCATTGGCGGTACACACCGCCGCGCTCAAAATACACACACTCTTACTAAACATAGCCACATTGTACAATTCAAAATACACACACCTGAGACACATACACACACCACACCCACACACCCAATTAAATATGAAACATGCACCCACATCACCCACAAACCTCCACTCCTAGAGAATCGGTACCACGCACAGAGAAATAGATATCCGAGCACCCAGACACGCATATTACATTCACCCAGCAATATTACCACGCACTTCACACAACACACCAATACACATCACCACACTTAGCACCACACAATCCACCCCACACATCACCCACACCACCCCATGGCACCGCAAAGACACCCCAGGTTTTCTGAGGATGAACTCAGGGTCATGGTGGAGGAAATCGTACGGGTAGAGCCACAGCTCTTCGGAACACAGGTGCAGCACACCTCCATTGCCAGGAAGATGGAGCTATAGAGCAGAATAGTCGACAGGGTCAACGCTGTGGGACAGCACCCAAGAAATAGGGATGACATCAGGAAGCGATGGAACGACCTACGGGGGAAGGTGCGTTCAATGGTATCCAGGCACAACATCGCGGTTCAGCGGACTGGCGGCGGTCCACCACCTCCTCCCCCAGAATTTACAACATGGGAGGAGCAGGTCTTGCCGATCCTGCATCCTGAGGGCCTCGCAGGAGTATCTGGAGGAAGGGACTCTGGTAAGTCTCATCTTCACTACTTCATCCCCCCCACCCCACCAGCATGCCAACTCATACCCCCACCCACACCCTCACCCCCATCACACCTACTCCTTGCAAATGTCTCACCATCACAACCCACCCATCCCAACCCCAAGCCCTGCATGCGACCACAAAGCATGGACACCCATCACCAAAGCATGCCCACTGCACATCCCCATCCCCCCCAAACCACCATCACAAAAGCCCCCACACAGGAATGCAAGCACTGGGGTACACGGGCACCCACCCATTGCACGCTATGGCACACAGAGATGCAATAACCATCCCTTTATACCCCTGCAGGACCCGAACGCCACGTCACCGCGCAGGAGGGTCCACAAATGTCCACTCCACCCCCAGAAGAGGCACAGAGTGATGACAGCACCTCTGTCGACTTGGATCTAGATGACCAGCCCGGCCCATCAGGGACCTCGGGACAGTCGGTTCCCCTCAGACAGCCACAGGCCACAGCAGACCTTCCCCTCTCTGGGAACACCAGCACAGCACCCACCCAGCGGGCCCATACCTCTGTCCCCAGGACACGTCAATCAGCGGTGTGTCCACCACTACAGGGCACCCAGGTTAACCCACCACCCCAACAACAACAGGGACCTGGGGGCAATGGCAGTGGGCACACGGTCCAGGGGACAGAGGCCCAGGGAAACAGGGGAACTGGGAGGGCTGCTGTGCGACAAGGGGGGGACAGGCCCAGGGAACCCACTCTCCACGAGGCCCTCTCCTCCATCATGGGAGCCTACCATCATTCCCAGGAGACGATGGTGACGGTACTGGCCAGGTTTCAGGAGATCCAGCTCCTGCAGGAGGAACAGTATTTGGGGTTCAGGGAGGAACTACGAACCATCAGTTCCGCCCTGGGCACCATTGTAGGGGCTCTGAATCTGGTAGTCACTACATTGCGGGACACTGTGGCACCACAAAGGGCCCCTGACACTAGCATGGACCAAGAACTGCCTACCACCTCTGCCAGCGCTAGTGGACAGGAGGCCCCGCCACAGGACCAACAGGCCACCAGCACCCCACCCCCTGCAGAAGGAGAACCACCCCGCAAGCGGGCCCTGAGATCCAGGAAGAAGACAGAGTAAGATGCCAAGACCCCCGCCAGGAAAGGATTCCTCCCTGATTGTCATCCCACTGTCCCACATTGTCACCCTGTCCATCCTTAAACTGCCCCTGCTCCACTTTCCACAGGCATTTGGACAATGTACCTGTGATACAAATAGTCTGGACTCTGCCATGGACAATCCTCCACCATCACCCCTCACCGATTTGCAACCACCCACCAATATAGAGCACTGTAATAAACACAGTAATTGCACAAAACAGTCAGGAGTCTGGCTGTGATTTTGAACAAATGTATTAGACATTAACGTGCCAAAATGCTTATTTACATTCTGATGCCAACATACCAATGTCACACAGCTGTAGTTAATGGGGAAACAAAGCAGATGTCACGCAGTGGGGCCCACATCTCTGAAATCGGAAGGGAAAGTCACAACTCAGTTACCATACACTGGGGGAAAAGGACAGACAGTAGAGAGGTAGTAGTGTTTAAGTATATGTAATATGCCGGTGTGTATTCTTACCTGTGTGTCATTGGAAATACTGCTGTATTACTGTGTTCCTGTTGTCTATGTCGTCTTCTTCGGCTTCCTCGTCTTCACTCTCCACAGGCTCCACAGCTGCTACAACACCACCATCTGGACCATCCTCCTGCAGAAAAGGCACCTGTCGTCGCAAAGCCAGGTTGTGAAGCATACAGCAGACCACGATGATCTGACACACCTTCTTTGGTGAGTAGAATAGGGATCCACCTGTCATATGGAGGCACCTGAACCTGGCCTTCAGGAGCCCGAAGGTCTGCTCGAATCACCCTCCTAGTTCTCACATGGGCCTCATTGTAGCGTTCCTCTGCCCTTGTCCTGGGATTCCTCACTGGGGTCAGTAGCCATGACAGGTTGGGGTAACCAGAGTCACCAATTAGCCACACCCGGTGCCTCTGGAGTTGACCCATCACGTAAGGGATGCTGCTGTTTCGCATGATGTACGCGTCATGCACTGAGTCAGGGAACTTGGCATTAACATGGGAGATGTACTGGTCTGCCAAACAGACCACCTGGACATTCATGGAATGATAACTTTTCCTGTTCCTGTACACCTGTTCACTTTCTCTGGGGGGTACCAAAGCCACATGGGTCCCTTCAATGGCACCTATGATGTTGGGGATATGTCCAAGGGCATAGAAGTCACCCTTCACTGTAGGCAAATCCCCCACCTAAGGAAAAACGATGTAGCTCCGCATGTGTTTCAGCAGGGCAGACAACACTCTGGACAACACCTTGGAAAACAGGCTGAGACATCCCTGATGAAATGGCCACTGTTGTTTGAAATGACCCACTTGCTAAAAAATGGAGTACTGACAGCACCTGCACCTGCACTAGAGGGGGGATCCCTGTGGGTTGGCGGATGGGTGACATCAGGTCTGGCTCCAGCTGGGCACACAGTCCCTGTATAGTGGCTCTGTCAAGCCTGTATGTCAGTATGACATGTCTTTCTTCTATTGTCGACAGGTCCACCAGCGGTCTGTACACGGGAAGATTCCTCCATCTCCTCGCAAGTCCCAGCAGACGGTGCCTAGGAAGGACAACATGGAGCACAGAGTCAATCAACCCACAGGTACGTTCCCACAGCTTGCACAGTACACGATTCTCAATGCATTGAATGGCTTGTATGAGTGTTGATGCAAGGCCTAGGTATGTGTGACGCAGTAGAAATTTAGATATGGGGGCCCTTGAAATTGCGGCTGCCTGACCTGTGAAGTGCGACAGTGGGATGTGAGGTCAATGCGCTGGCGTGGCACACCGTGGCGGTAGGCGGTCGAAGCCCGCGGCGCAAAGCCGCATTGGTTAACATTGAACCCTATGGGTTTCAGGAGCCAATGAGGATGAGCGCCGGTGGTCGCAGTACGCACCGCCGCGGTACGCACCGCCGCGGGCGTGACCGCCATTTTCTAGCTGCTTAATCACTCGATACCTGATCATCCACAGGATAGGACCTATACTGCAAGTGCTGCTGTGACCTAGGTCTGGAAGAAACAATGGCTGCTGCGACTGGGGAAAGGGCCCCTGCCTTCACTTCTGAAGAATTGGAGAAACTCGTGGATGGGGTCCTCCCCCAGTATGCGCTACTCTACGGTCCTCCAGACCAACAGGTAAGTACACTGGGACCATGCTTTGTGGCCAATGCCTGGGTTGAGTGGGGTGAATGAAAGATGGTGGGGAGGGGAGCGAATGAGGCATGCATCAAACGAAAGATGAGAGCATGTGCCACATGGCAAGGGTGGGGATGGGGGGCCACTCACATCGAGCATGCAGAAGGTGATGTTTGTTTCATTTTCTCCCCCTGCACATGTCACATAGGTCAGCGCCCATCAGAAAATCGACATTCGGCGTGCCATCGCCAAGGACGTCCGGACCCTGGGGGTCCACAACAGACGGGGCACCCACTGCCGGAATAGGTGGGAGGACATCCACCGCGGGAGCAGGAAGACCGCGGAGGCTCTGCTGGGGATGGCCTCCCAACGTAGGAGGGGTGCCAGTCGTGCTTTGACCCCCCTGATGTCCCGGATCCTGGCGGTGGCCTACCCCGATTTGGATGGGCACGTGAGGACATCACAGCAGACACAAGGGGGTGAGTACAAGCACATTCTGCTGATTTTGCGCACATTGGAGGTGTCTGGGTGGGGGAGGAGGGCTGTGGGTATCCCTAGGCCAGGGCGTTTTCTGTAGGCTAGGCCCCTCCATTAGGCTTGGCCAGGTACCCCCGCCCCCCACCTCTGTAGGTTGCCTAGTACAGCTAATCATGGCCCTGTGTCACCTATGTGTGGAGTTGTCGTCCATAGGCTTGTAGGCCATGTTCCACGGATTGAGTAGTGCACCCCAAGTGCGCGGCGTAGTGCAGGGGGCTTCTGTGTCTGTCCTCTCCTGCCAACGGTAGCTGTAATCCATGCACTCAACATGTCTTTCTTTCTCCCCCTCCCCTTTTTTGTGGTCTTCCTGTTCATGTGTGCATTAGCATCATCAGGCGGAGGAGAAGTGGCATCGGAGCACGAGGGAGCTGCATCTCACATGGCCATGGAGGGCCATGCAACTGACTCTGATTTCACCAGTGAGACGGAGGGCGAGGGGAGCTCCACAGCAGGGACACGTGGTGACACCAGCGACACAGACACGTCCTCGGAAGGGAGCTCCCTTGTGGTGGCGGCAACATCCGTGCCCACCGCAACAACAGGTACAGCCGACACCCAGCGCACCAGCTCCGCCCTCTCAGCAGCCCCTCAGCCTTCGCCCCGTGCCCGCTCACCCAGGAAGGTGGGCATCTCTTTCGCCCCAGGCACCTCAGGTCCTGCCCCTGTTACCCCTGCTGCCCTCAGTGAGGAGGTCATTGACCTCCTGAGGACGCTCATTGTTGGGCAGTCTACCCTTTTGAATGCCATCCAGGGTGTAGAAAGGGAGGTGCACCGGAGTAATGCATACCTGGAGGGCATTTATTCGGGTCAGGCTGCCCATCAGCGATCGTTCAACGCTCTGGCCTCAGCACTGACGGCAGCCATTGTCCCTGTCTCCTGCCTCCCTCCTCCAACTTCCTCAACCCGGTCCCACTCCCCTGTACCTCTGCCTATCTCAGACACACCTACAGACCAGCCTGCACACACCTCAACACCCAAGGGAAGCTCATCTAGACATAAGCACCACACATCACACAAGCATTCACACAAGCAACATCCACATGCAGACATGCCAACAGCCACTGCCTCCTCTGTGTCCACCTCCTCCTCGTCTCCCTCCTCCCTCCCTGTGACGTCTCCACTCACACTTGCATGCACAACATCTTCAGCCACTACGTCCATCACCAGCACACCCACCAGAACACTCCGCACACGTGCAGTCACCACCCCCACTACCATTTACACGTCCCCTGTGTTCTCTCCCAGTGTGTCTGTCACCCCCTCTTCCAAACCACACAAACGCAGGCAGCCACCCACCCAACAGCCATCCACCTCACGACAGCCTCCAGCACAAGCACCTGCACCCAAAGACACCAGACTTCACTCTCCTACAACCACATCCTCTTCCTCCACTCCCATACCCACTACAACTACCCGTCTCTGTCTTACTAAATTGCTTTTCCTTTCCAACCTTGACCTCTTTCTATCAACTGACCCACCCCCTCCATCTCATAAGGCTCCAATCAGCACCTCAGCCACCACAAAACCTGGAGCAACAAAGACAATAGTCCAAGGATTTTGGAGCCCACCACCTTCAAGCCCAGCTACTTCGGCTAGGAGTAAAGAGACGGCCAGCCCACCCCCTGCAAAAAAAGCCAAGAAAGCCAGTGCCCGGCGCGAGAGGCAAAAGACAGCAGGCTCCAAAAGCACTACCCTGGCACCGTCTGGGAGTGGGGTGCCACCTGGCACACCGGCAAAGGGAGGAAAGGGCCACAGACGAGCAGGGAAGGGTGGCAAGGGCAGCACGCCTGACAAGTCCAGCCACAGCCTAGCTGCCAAGGAGGGCCCCGCCAGCCACAACCCAGCTGCCCAGGAGGCCCCCGCCAGCCACAGCCCAGCTGCCCATGCGGGCCCCGCCAGCCACAGCCCTGCTGCCCAGGAGGGCCCGCCAGCCACAGCCCAGCTGCACAGGAGGGCCCCGCCAGCCACAGCCCAGCTGCCCAGGAGGGCCCCGCCAGCCACAGCCCAGCTGCCCAGGAGGGCCCCGCCAGCCACAGCCCAGCTGCACAGGAGGGCCCCGCCAGCCACAGCCCAGCTGCCCAGGAGGGCCCCGCCAGCCACAGCCCAGCTGCACAGGAGGGCCCCGCCAGCCACAGCCCAGCTGCACAGGAGGGCCCTGCCAGCCACAGCCCAGCTGCCCAGGAGGGCCCCGCCAGCCACAGCCCAGCTGCACAGGAGGGCCCCGCCAGCCACAGCCCAGCTGGGCAATGAAGGAGCGCCAACTCAAGCAACGCTGAACATGGCAAGGACTGCCAATGCAAGCACCGCTGAACAGGGCCCTTCAAGTCAAGAACCGCTGAACAGGGCACCGCCATCTCAAGAACCGCTGAACAGGGCCCTTCAAGTCAAGAACCGCTGAACAGGGCACCGCCATCTCAAGAACCGCTGAACAGGGCCCTTCAAGTCACGAACCGCTGAACAGGGCCCTTCAAGTCAAGAACCGCTGAACAGGGCACCGCCATCTCAAGAACCACTGAACAGGGCCCTTCAAGTCACGAACCGCTGAACAGGGCCCTTCAAGTCAAGAACCGCTGAACAGGGCACCGCCATCTCAAGAACCGCTGAACAGGGCCCTTCAAGTCACGAACTGCTGAAGAGGGCCCTTCAAGTCAAGAACCGCTGAACAGGGCCCTTCAAGTCAAGAACCGCTGAACAGGGCACCGCAATCTCAAGCACCGCTGAACAGGGCCCTTCAAGTCAAGAACCGCTGTACAGGGCACCACCATCTCAAGAACCGCAGAACAGGGCACCGCCATCTCAAGCACCGCTGAACAGGGCCCTTCAAGTCAAGAACCGCTGAACAGGGCCCTTCATCTCAAGCACCGCTCCGCTGGGCCCTTCATCTCAAGCACCGCTCCGCTGGGCCCTTCATCTCACGCACCGCTCCGCTGGGCACCGCCGTCTCAAGCACCGCTGGCCCATTGGCAGAAGGGGCAGGCCCGCATCTGTGTCGGGCAGGGCTGCACGAAGCACCCTGGGCACCATGCCTCCTCCAGAACCAGTGGAGTCAGTAATCCACTTGTGAGACTGTGGCTTTGCACTCCCCAGGATGGCACAGTGGGCAACCCACCCACTGTAGAGATTTGTGAGACTGTGGCTTTGCACTCCCCAGGATGGCACAGTGGGCAACCCACCCGCTGTAGAGACTTGTGAGACTGTGGCTTTGCACTCCCCAGGATGGCACAGTGGGCAATCCACCCACTGTAGAGACTTGTGAGACTGTGGCTTTGCACTCCCCAGGATTGAACAGTGGCCATGGAGGCCCCTCGTGGATCTGGCGTCGTGGACTCATCTGGCTGAGGTGCCCCCCCTTCCCTTCCCCCTGAGGTGCCTGTAGTTTTGCTATCTGATGCCCCTGCAGTGTTCTCTCCATTGGAGCCGGGTATCCTGTATGGGCTTTGCCCATGTGTTTAGGCCCATTGGCCCACGAACAATGGCTGATACCCAATTTGGACTGGTCAATTTACATATGTATATATAGTTATAGATGTTTGATATATTTTTTTACTTAGCCGTACAATAAACTTCAAATTTCATGATCATTTTTTTTTGTCTTTGCATTCTTCCGGGGGGGTTTGGGGGTGTCACTCTGAGTTGTTGTTCTGCATTGATGTGTATGTAGTTGTGGGTGAGGGTGAGGGTGGGTGTGTCGCGTATGTGTGTCCCCGTAATTTTTTGCCTCCCCCCTCCCCTGTGTCGTAGGTGCAGTACTCACCGTTGTCTTCTGCACCGGCGTTCGTGCTCCTGGTAGAGGAGCAGGAAGATAATAGCTGGTAGGATGTGTAGTTCGGGTTCCATGCTGTCCAGATTCCTCGTGGAGAGTGTGGTGGTGAGCGTTTTCCGTTCGTAATGTCTGTTTCCGCCGTGTTTTTATCGGCGGGGCTACCGCCCTGGAAAAGGTGGCGGATTGGTGGGTTGTGATAGGGTGGGCGGTACATTGTCTCCCGCCTGTCTGTTGGCGGTGACCGCCGTGCTGTTTGTTTGTCCCGCCGTGGCGGTCGGAGTGTTAAAGTGGCGGTCTTTGTTGGCGGTTTCCGCCAGGGTCAGAATTCCATTTTTTACACCGCCTGCCTGTTGGCGGGTTGGCCGCCGCTTTAACACCGACCGCCAGGGTTGGAATGACCCCCTTAGTGTAGTAAAATGTTTATGTTAATTATTCACGGCTGCCAGAGTCAACTTTTGGCAGAACTATATCTTTATATGAATAATCCATTACACATCTTTATTTTTTAGATGAATCATATTGAAATCCCTTGTTGGCACCAATGAGGCTACAAATTATAAGTTGCCTAATGTCTAAGTTACTATTTTGATCTATCCTGCTAGAAGCCATATTTGTTTTGTTGTTTATTCTGGTTTGAAGCATAGGCTCTACAATGTTATATTGGCTTCTCCCTCCGTTTGTGTAAAGAGTCTGGCCTTCGGCCAGGCCCTGCAGCCAACCCCCTATCGCCACCCAGCCCCATGCTGTTCATGGCCTCAGCCCGTGTGCATTGGGTTGTAGGGCCTGTCTCTGTGGATGTGACAATAGGTGTGAGAGGGTGTCTCTGGGTGTGAGAGAGGGCATGACAGTGGCTGGGTGTGAGAGTTTCTGGGTGTGAGAGGGTCTCTGTGAGTGGGTGTGTGAGTGTCTGTGTGGGTGCATGAGTGGATGCATGAATGTCTGAGCGGGTCTGTGAGTGGGTTCATGAGTGTCTAAGTGGGTCTGTGAGTGAGTGTGTCAGTCTCTGAGTGGGTCTATGAGTGGGTGCGTGAGTGCTTGAGTGGGTCTGTGATTGGGTGTGTGAGTCTCTGAGTGGGTCTGTGAGTGGGTGCATGAGTCTCTGAGTGGGTTTGTGAGTGGGTGCGTGAGTCTCTAAGTGGGGCTGTGAGTTGTTTCGTGTGTGCATGAGTGGGTCTGTGAGTGGTTGTGTGAGCCTCTGAGAGAGTCTGTGAGTGGGCACCTGAGACTCTGAGTGGGTCTGTGAGTGGTTGCATGAGTCTCTGAGTGGTTCTGTGAATGGGTGCATGAATGTCTAAGTTGCCCTGTGAGTGTGTGCATGAGCCTTTTAGTGGGTCTGTGAGGGGTGCATGAGCCTGAGTTGGGCTTTGAGGGGGTGCATGAATGTCTGAGACAGTCTATGAGTGGGTGCATGAGTGAGCGGATCTGTGAGTGGGTGCATTAATCTTTGAGTGGGTCTGTGAGTGGGTGCATAAGTGTCTCAATGAGTGTCTGAGTGCATCTGTGAGTGGGTATGTGAGTATGTGGGTGTGTCAACAGCAGTGTGAGAGACTTGACCACAAAGGAACGTCACCTGCCTTTTTATCCAACAGGTTTCACAGCTTTGCACACCAAGGCCCTCATTGCAACCCTGGCAGTCGGTGTTAAAGCGGTGGTAAGACTGCCAGCAGGCCTGCGGTAAAATTGAATTATGACTCGGCAGAAACCGCCAACATAGACAGCCACGGCGGTACAAACAAACAGCATGGCGGTCACTGCCAACAAACAGGCGGAAGACAATGTACCGCCCACACCATTATGAGAGGCCAATCCGCCACCTTTTCGGGGCGGATTCAACGCGAACAAAAATACGGCGGAAACAGGACTTGAAAGGGAAAACTCTCACCTCTATACATCCCACGGGGAATTAGGACACCATGGTGCCAGAACTCCAAAGTCTCCCTGCAATAGTCTTCCTGCTCCTCTACCAGGAGCACAACCGACGGCGGCGACGACCACAGTGAGTACTGCACCTACAACACAGGGGAGGGGGGAGGGAAAACAGTGACACACCAACGCAACACGCAACACCCCCACCCTCACCCACAACAACACACATACAAATACATGCTGAAACATTAAATTTCCCTCCCCCCAGCCCCTCCTGGAAGAACGCAAGAACAAAAGGAAATGAGTTGAACGATTGTAATCATGAAAAATCCATTACTCAAAAAAATATATATACGCTATTAACAAATATGTACACCAAGACTTCAAGTCCATGTACTGCACCTACATAGTCTGTGAACCACTGGGCCCAAAATGCAATACCCGATCCAAACGGAGAGAACACTGCAGGGGCATCAGATCGAAATGAAACAGGCACCTCAGGGGAAAGGGAAGAGGGGGCACCTCAGCCGGATGAGTGCATGACGCCAGCTCCACAAGGGGGCTCCATGCCCATTGCTGTATCCTGGGGAGTGCAAGGTCACAGTCTCTCAAGTCTTTCCAGTGGGTGGTTTGCCCACTGCTTTATCCTGGGGAGTGCAAAGCCACAGTCTCACAAGTCTCTCCAGTGGGTGGTTTGCCCACTGCTTTATCGTGGGGAGTGCAAAGCCACAGTCTCTCAAGTGGATAACAGTCTCCACTGGTTCTGGAGGGGGCTTTGTGCCCAGAGGGCTTCATCCTGCCAAGGACTGAGGTAATGGATGCCTTTCTCCACTGGTTCTGGAGGTGGTTTGTGCCCAGAGTGCTTCATCCTGCCAAGGACTTAGGTAGTGGATGCCTTTCTCCACTGGTTCTGGAGGGGGCTTTGTGCCCAGAGTGCTGCATCCTGCCACGGACTCAGGTAGTGGATGTGATACACCACTGGTTCTGGAGGGGGCTTTGTGCCCAGACTGCTTCATCCTGCCAAGGAATGAGGTAGTGGATGCCTTTCTCCACTGGTTCTGGAGGGGGCTTTGTGCCCAAAGTGCTTCATCCTGCCAAGGACTGAGGTAGTGGATGTGATACTCCACTGGTTCTGGAGGGGGCTTTGTGCCCAGAGTGCTTCATCCTGCCAAGGACTCAGGTAGTGGATCAGACACTCCACTGACGATGGGGCATCATGGAAGCTGTCCAGGCCCCTGGAACTGACCACCAGCCTTGTACGAATGACCACTGGGGATGGCAGCCATATCTGCGGCGGTGCCACTGACACAGGATGTGGCGTGGCCGCTGGCGGTGCTGGTGACGGGCTCCATAGCGGCGGTGCTTGCGACGCTCATTGGGCAGCGGTGCTGGTAGGTGGCTCACTGAGCGTGCTGCTGGCAGCGGTGTCCTGAGCGGCGGTGCTGGTGGGGGGGCTCACTGAGCTTGCTGCTGGTGGCGGTGTCCTGAGCGGCAGTGCTGGTGGGTGGGTCACTGAGCGTGCTGCTGGCAGCGGTGTCCTGAGCGGTGGTGCTGGTAGGGGGCTCACTGAGCTTGCTGCTGGCAGTGGTGTCCTGAGCGGCAGTGCTGGTGGCGGGCTCACTGAGCTTGCTGCTGCTGAAGGGCACAGTGTCTGCGGTCCAGGTGAAGGGCAGAGTATGCTGGCGGCGGTGCCCGTTGCGGCGGTGCCTGTGGCGGTGGTGCATGTGGCGGTGCCGGTGGCGGTCTTGTCCGCTGTGCAGGTTGGCGGCAACTTCCCTTTCTTTCTCTAGCCCTTCCCCACCTTGGATTGTGGCGCAGCTGTATTGCCACTCCCAACTGTTGTCTTGCCTGAGCCCTTGGTGGCAGGTGTTTTGGCCTTCTCCCTCCGGGCTGTGGGCAACTTCTTTTGTTTTGGAGGTGGGGGAATGTCCTTGGCCTCGCTCCTTTGGACACTGGCTGCCCTGCTGCTTGGCGCACTCCAGAAGTCGGTTACTGCTGGCACCACTGTTCCCAGTGAAGTGGTGGCTGAGGTGCTGGGTTGGAACCTGGAAAGGCGGGCCCTAGGGGACGGAAGGGGTGGGGGAGGTGAAGGGAAGAGGTCAAGGTTTGACAGGAAAAGTTTTTTAGACACACTGGGATGGGAAGATGGAGAGGGTTTGGGAGTGGAGGAAGAGGTAGTGGTTGTAGTAGGTGTTCGTTTGCTGACTTTTGGTGAAGGTGCATGGGCTGGAGGCTGTCGTGAGGTGGATGGCTGTTGGGTGGGTGTGTGACTGCGTTTGTGTAGTTTGGGAGGAGGGCTCACAGACACAGTGGGAGAGGACACAAGGGATGTGTGAATGGTAGTGGGGGTGGTGATTGCACATGAGCGGTGTGTGGTGATGGGCGTGCTGGTGATGGAGGTAGTGGCTGAAGATGTGGTGCATGCAGGTGTGAGTGGAGACATGACAGGTTGGGAGGAGGGAGACGTGGAGGAGGGGGACATAGTGGAGGCAGTGGATGCATGTATGTGTGCATGGGTATGAAGCTTGTGTGAGTGCCTGTGGGATGTGTGGTGCTTATGTTTGCCAGAGCTACCCTTGTGTGTTGAGGTGGTTGCATGCTGGTCTGATGGTGTGCTTGGGATAGGCTGAGGTACTGGGGATTGGGTCTGGGTGGAGGAAATTGGAGGGGGTGGCTGGAGACAGGGACAATGGCTGCCATCAGTGCTGAGGCCAGAGTCTGAAAAGCTCGCTGTTGGGCTGCCTGACCAGAATGAATGCCCTCCAGGTATGCATTTGTCTGTTGCAACTGCCTCTTTACACCCTGGATGGCATTCAGAATGGTAGACTGCCCAACAGTGAGGGATCTGAGGAGGTCAATGGCCTACTCACTGAGGGCAGCAGGGCTGAATGGGGCAGGGACTGAGGTGTCTGGGGCGAAGGAGATGCCCATCCTCCTGGGTGAGCGGCCACGGGGCACATGCTGAGGGGCTGCTGGGAGGGCGGTGCTGGTAGGGGGGTGGCAGCTGTACCTGTAGATGCGGTGGACACAGAAGGGCCCACCACCGCAAGGGAGCTCCCTCAGAGGAAGAGTCGGTGTTGCTGGTCTCAGCTCCTGTCCCCGCGGTTGAGCTCCCCTCACCCTCCATCCCACTGGTGAATTCTGAGTCCATAGTATTACCCTCCAGGGCCATGTGAGATGCAGCTACCTCCTGCTCCGGTGGCACAGCTCCTCCACCTGATGATGCTAATGCACACAAAAACAGGGAGACCACAAAGAGGGGGGGTAATAAAGTAGAAAGACATGTTCAGTGCATGTAATGCCGATACCGTTGGCGGACACTACAGACACAATAGCCCTCTGCACTACGCCATGCACTTTGAGTTCCCTAATTGATCACAAGGACATGGGGTACAAGGCCTATGCCCGATTGCTGCTCACATGCAAGTCACGGGAGTCTGACTAGGTGTAGATGGCTCTTACCACTGGTAAGGATAGGGTGCCACTGAGCCTGCCTCACAAATGGTCCTTGCCTACAAGGCTCGCCCTAGCCTAGGGGAACCCACAGCCCACCTCCCCCACCTAGACACCTCCAATGCGTGCTGAATCAGATGGATGTGAGTTTACTCACCCCCTAGTTGCTGCTGTGATGCCCCCAAGCGCCCATCCAACTCTGGATATGCCACCGCCAGGATCCGGAACATCAGGGGGGTCATGGTGCGACGGGCACCCCTCCCACGTTGGGAGGCCATCCCCAGCTGGGCCTCCGCCATCTTCTTGCTCCAGTGGCGAATGTCCTCCCATCTTTTCTGGCAGTGGGTGCTCCATCTGTGGTGGACCCCCAGGGTCCGGACGTCCTTGGCGATGGCATCCCAAATATCCTTCTTCTGGTGGGTGCTGACCTACAGGAATAGTACAGGGGAAAAGGAAAAACAATAAACGTCTGGACCATCACAGTCATTGGCCCACGTTCCCACCCTTGCCCTGACGCACATCCACTCACCGTCGTTTCATGCACGCCTCTTTCCCCCTCATCTCCCATCCACACCACTCCAAACAGGCATTGCCCATACAACATGCTCACAGTGTACTCACCTGTTTGTCTGGAGGACCGAAGAGTATCGTGTACTGGGGGAGGACCCC
This sequence comes from Pleurodeles waltl, assembly GCF_031143425.1. Taxonomy (NCBI): domain Eukaryota; kingdom Metazoa; phylum Chordata; class Amphibia; order Caudata; family Salamandridae; genus Pleurodeles; species Pleurodeles waltl. The sequence goes on from NC_090439.1 coordinate 953,433,435, forward strand.
ATCAACTAGTTTGTCCAACTCCTCCGATGTGAAGGCAGGGGCCTTTTCCCCAGACACTTGAGCCATTGTCACTTCCAGACTGAGGTCACAGCAGCACTTGCAGTGTAGGTCCTCTCCTGTCGAAGATCAGGCATCAAGTGAGTGAACAGACAGAAAATGGCGGTCACGTCCGCGGCGGTGCCTACCGTCACTGCCGGCATACATCATCATTGGCTCCGGGGACCCATAAGGTCCAATGTTAACCAATGCAGGATTGCGCTGCGGTCTTCGACCGCCTACCGCAACGGTGTACAACACCAGCGCAGTTACCTCATATCCCCTTGTCCCACATTACAGATCAGGCAGCCGCCATTTCAGGGGGCCACATGGCATTAATTTTAAATGCTTCACACACATCTAGGCCTTGCATACACACTAAGACAGGCACATATCGGATTGACAAATGTGTGCAATAAAGTTGTTTATTTTGTACCTCAGTGTTGGCTGACCCTCTGATCACTGTTCTCATCCATAGAGCACGTCCACAGGGGCAGATGAGGAGATGGCGGCATCCTCCAGTGTACAGACCGCTAGTGGACCTGTCGACAATGGAAGAGCAACATGTAATAGTCAACTACAGACTTGATCGCGCCACAATCCATGAACTGTGTGCCCAGTTGGAGCCAGACCTGATGTCAGCTATCCGCCATCCCACAGGAATCCCCCCTCTAGTGCAGGTCCTGTCAGTTCTCCATTTCCTGGCAAGTGGGTCCTTTCAAACAACAGTGGCCATTGCATCAGGCATGTCCCAGCCAATGTTCTCTAACGTGTTGTCCAGAGTGTTGTCTGCCCTGCTGAAACACATGTGCAGCTACATCGTTTTCCCTCAGGTGGAGGATTTTCCTACAGTGAAAGGTGACTTCTATGCCCTGGGACATATCCCCAACATCATAGGTGCTATTGATGGGACACATGTGGCATTGGTACTCCCTGCAGGAGTGAACAGGTGTACAGAAACCGGAAGAGTTACCATTCAATGAATGTGCAGATGGTGTGTTTGGCCGACCAGAACATCTCCCATGTGAACGCCAAGTTTCCTGGCTCAGTGGATGACGCTTACATTCTGAGGAATAGCAGCATCCCTTATGTGATGGGGCAACTCCAGAGGCACCGTGTGTGGCTATTAGGTGAGGACATGGACCCTATACAGTGTGAATAGTTGTCTGGGTCTGGGGTTGTCCCTAAGAGTTAGTGTGTGTCTAATAGTTGTCCCTCGACATTTGCAGGTGAGTCTGGCTACCCCAACCCTTTCATGGCTACTGACCCCAGTGAGGAATCCCAGGACAAGGGCAGAGGAACGCTACAATGAGGCACATGGGCGAACTAGGAGGGTTATAGAGAGGACCTTCAGCCTCCTGAAGGCCAGGTACAGGTGCCTCCATATGACAGGTGGTTCCTATACTACTCACCAAAGAAGGTGTGCCAGATCATTGTGGCCTGCTGTGTGCTGCACAACTTGGCTTTGCAATGACAGGTGCCTTTTCCGCAGGAGGATGGTCCAGAAGGAGGTGTTGTGGCAGCTGTGGAGCCTGTGGACAGTGAAGAAGAGGAGGCAGAAGAAGAGGACATAGACAACAGAAACACCGTGATCCATCAATACTTCCAGTGAGACACAGGTAAGAAGACATCACTGCCTCCTACATCTGATAAAATTGTTCGACCTCTCATCTGTCACTTTCACCCAGTGTATGGACCCTGATTTGTCACTTTCCCTTTCGATTTCACAGATGTGGGTCCCACTGTGTAACCTCTGCTATGTTATCTCATGTACTAGAGCTGTGTGACATAGGTATGTTGACAATACAATGGACATTGTAATTTCCTGCACTTATAGCAAATACACATTTGTGAAAACACAGACTGACTCCAGATTGTTTTGTGGTTCAAGGGTGTTTATTTAAGTGCTAAGTAGTGGAGGGGTTGTAAAATGGTCAGGGGTGATGGTGGAGGAATATCCATGGCAGAGTCCAGTCTATTAGTCTCACAGGTGCATTGTCCAAAGGGGCATAGGAATTGGAGCTAGGGCAGTTTAAGGATGGACAGGGTGACAAAGTGGGACAGAAGGATGACATTTGGGGTGGTCTCATTTCTTGGCGGGGGCCTTGGCATCGTTCTCTGTCTTTGTCCTGGATCTCAGGGACCGCTTGCGGGGTGGTTCTCCATCTGCAGGGGGTGGGGTGCTGGTGTCGTGGTCCTGTGGTGGTGCCTCCTGTCCACTAGCGCCGGCGAAGGTGGTGGGCAGTTCATCGTCCCCCTTGTTGTGCCACAGTGTCCCTCCTGGTGTTCACAAACCCCAAATACTGTTCCTCCTGCAGCCGCTGGGTCTCCTGAAACTTGGCCAGTACCATTGCCATCGTCTCCTGGGAATGATGGTAGGCTCCCATGAAGTTGGAGAGGGCCTCGTGGAGAGTGGGTTCCCTGGCCCTGTCCTTTCCCTGTCGCACAGCAGCCCTCCCAGTTTCACGGTTTTCCTGGGCCTCTGTCCCCTGAACTGTGCGCCCACTACCACTGCCCTCAGGTCTCTGCTGTTCTTGGGGTCGTGGGTTAGCCTGGGTTCCCTGTAGTAGTGCAGACACTGCTGCTTGACGTGTCCTGGGGACAGAGATATGGGCCCGCTGGATGGGTGCTGTGCTGGTGTTTCCTGAAGGGGGAGGCTCTGTGGTGGCCTGTGACTGTGTGAGGGGAACCGGCTGTCCCGAGTTGGACAGAGCTGCTGTCATCACTGTGGGCCTCTTCTGTGGGTGAAGTGGACATGTCTGGAACTTCCTGTCTGGTGATGTTGGGTAGGGGTCCTGCAGGGGTGTAAAGGCATGATTATTGCATCTGTGTGTGCCATGGTGTGCAATGGGTGGGTGACCCTGTACCCCAGTGCTTGCATTCCTGTGCAGGACCTTGTGTGCTAATTGTTTAGGGGTCTGTGTGGGTATGTGTAGTGGACATGCATTGGTGATGGGTGACCATGCTTTGTTGTTGCATGCAGGGCTTCGTGTTGGGATGTGGGACATATGTGAGGAGTTGGAGTGATGGGGGTGAGGGCGAGGGTGGGGGTATGTGATAGCATGCAGGTATGGTGGGGGATGAAGTAGTTAAAGCTTTGCCTTACCAGAGTCAATTCCTCCAGCTACTCCTGCGAGGCACTCAGGATGCAGTATAGCCAAGACGTGCTCCTCCCACGTTGTTAGTTGTGGGGGAGGAGGTAGGGGTCCACCGCCAGTCCTCTGAACCACAATGTGGTGTCTTGAGACCACAGAATGCACCTTCCCCCGTAGGTCGTTCCACCTCTTCCTGATGTCATCCCGTGTTCTTGGGTGCTGTCCCACTGCGTTGAACCTGCCCACGAATCTGCGCCATAGCTCCATCTTCCTAGCTATGGTGGTGTGCTGCACCTGTGATCCGAATAGCTGTGGCTCTACCCGGATGATTTCCTCCACCATACCCTGAGCTCCTCCTCAGAAAACCTCGGGTGTCTTTGCAGTGCCATGGGTTGGTGTGGGTGATGTGTGAGGTGGTGTGTGTTGTGATGTGTGGGGTGATGTTTAGGGGTGTGTGGTGTTTTGTTCGTGGATGTGTATGTGTGATGGTGTTGTGTGCCTCTGCATGCTGGTGTTGTCTATGCTTTGCTGTCTCTCTGGCCTTCTTCAAAATTTTTGGTAGCAAGGGTTTGTGGGTAATGTGGGTGTGTGTTTTATATTGTATTGGCTGTGTGGGAGTGGTGTGTGTATGTGTATCAGGTGTGTGTATTTCGATTTGTCCAATGTGGTTGTGTTTTGTAAATGTGTGTGTATTTTGAGCGCGGCCGTGTGTACTGCCAATGGAATACCGCGTGTGAAAGACCGCCGCATGGATTCGTGGGTCGTGATAGTATGGGCATATTCCTGTTGGCGTGACGACGGAGGTTTTGTTATCGACAGTTTATCACTGAACTTTGGTGTGGCGGACTTGTGTGGGCGTCTAGATTTTGGCAGATTCTGAGCTGTGGGTCGTAATAGCTGTGGCGGAATTCTGCAGCTGCGGCGGTGTGTTGGTGATCTTCTGCACGACGGTAAGCTGTGGTTCTAAAAATTCTGGACCCATGTAATTTACTTTGCCACAGCAGTACGATTTTAGTATCAAAAGACCGATAATGACTAGTACACTAAGCATGAGCATTTTCGCTCAATTCCAGCAGCGTTTTCACCTCGAAATCGCCATTTTCGTTCTGCACTCGTGGCTCCCATTTTATACACGGCAGCCATTTTTAAAAGTTGCCCTCACATAGGCTTATAATACAGTCAGATTTGATTCCAAGGACACGTACACCTTGATTGACTTTTCTCTGACCTGGGCAAGCTGGAACCATTGCCTCAGGCCAAACCTGTTTGGTCAGTCCCTCTCCCAGTGGCCGAATCAGATAGCATCAAGGCACACCATGCCATAAAACCCTTATTATCGCTCACACACCCTGCCTAATCTTGCTCACACCTGCACCTGCTCTTTTCTTCTTCTTACTTTACGAGGGGGAGGTGCCCGTTTTTATTGGGGGTCCACACTTATCTGATGTAAAATACTAGGCCTTGCCGGGTAATTTATTATGGGTTGGATGACATGAAATATGAGGTTTCATCATGACACTGTTTTTTCCTTTGTAGTGAAAACATGTGAATGACCAACCAAAATGTCAAGAATGTTTGCCTGAAGCTTAAGAAACTGTATATAAGGAAACCTGACTTTGCATTGAAACACAGTCTCCTGAGAACATACAAATCGTGCTGTTGTACTTCTAGGACACTTGTCAATTGGTTGCAGCCAATAAATTCGATCTTTGACTTCACCTAGAAGACTCTGAGTTTCTGTAGTCTGAATCAGGAAAGTACCCGAGGTCTTTGGATGTACCCTGGCACCGCTGGGTTACCGGATCAGTACCGGTTCTGAAAAACCCAGTACCTCAAAGCGGGATTTACTGCCAATGTTGTAATGAGGGCCCAAATCTACCCAATTTCTTTCTGACTCCTTGGGTAAATGTCCAGTACATATTCTACACTGTAGCTGTGTAATGTAGCACAAGGAGATCTCACCAGTGACCCTGTATGCATTTCAGGAACATGACTGTTTCAGATGCCTCATTCTCTAGAATTATGTAATAACATGAATCATCCTATAGAGAAGCCAGTGAGACTACAAAGATGTAAATTTCCACCAAACCAGGGTCCTTCCTCTTATCTATTTGACTTATGTTCTTCTTTGTTTTGTGGATAAGTCCTCATATTCCTTGGCATAATGAACTCGCCACCAAAATCGGCAGGAAATACATTGGGGGGCCCTTTGATAACCTGTCCATCATCCTAATAAAAGGGGAAAGTCCTTTTATTATTTATAGAAATGGGGGCTAATCAGACACCATCATGTGGACATTTTAATCCACGGAGGATCCACGTCCCTAGATATCTATATTTTTAAAACTCTAATACCTCACAAACTATTGAACAGATTTACACCAAATTACAAAAAGCATGCCTTCTGGACCAAGTGCTAGCTTTCTGACAAATATGGTGTAATTTCATCCAGCGGTTTGGGCTTTAGCTGTGTCCAATAGTCCTATGGGAACATGCATGAGGAAAATGCATTTTGGGCTGCCCCCTTTTTCTGGAAGATAAATCAAGTGGCACTAAAGTTATTGGCGAAACAAAAAAAAAATTCTGATGGAAACTAGGTCTTAACTATAACAACATATTGGTGACTGCCATGGGGACTGCCACCTCCAAAGGACTTGCATGTAATATGCAGGAGGTGTTGTCTGGCCCCCTCCCTCTGCCCCATGGACCCAAACCCCTGGGGCAACACTGTAGTTGGAGCGGGGTGCCGTGCGGGCCTCTGTACCCCAAGGACCACAACCCTTTGGGGCAAAAAGTTATTTTATTGGTGGGGGGCCATGCACCCCCTATTGCTCCAGGGACCACCACCCACCCGGGCTACACTGGATTCTAAGGGGGCCCCACACATCCGCCCCACTGCCCAGGCACCACCACCCTATGGGGCAAACATTTAAAAAAAGAAAGGGGACCACCAACCGCCGGGGCTATCTTCATGTCAGGTGGGGGCAAAGCAGATAGTGAAAATTGCGACGGGCTGACCAGGGGGGCCCCTGCACTGCCCATGCCAAATGCACTAGTAGTGCAGGCACCACATCTCTGTCAGCCTTTACAAGGTGGGGCTACCCCCATGTAATCGTTGGCGGGGGAAGGACTCGTCATCCCCAGGGCAGCACTGCTTGCAGCCCTACCCTGGTGGATTAGGACCACCAGCATCGCCAGACCAATGAAAAGGTGTGATCTGGCGTTGCTGGAGGTGTGGCCATGGCATCACCATATTGTGGTAATGTAGCTGCCGGACCACCCATGGCAGTCTGACCACCACCGTGACCCTGGCGGTCTCAAGACTGCTAAGGTCGTAATGATGCCCAAAATGTCCAACAGCCAAAGGACCACCAAGGACAAAGACATAGACCAAAAAAACACATGCGAGCCTTTGGCAAAAGCAAAGCATGCTGACTGCAAAATGGTAGCTGCCATATGGCCACCAAGAGTGAAGGCATGAACTACAAAGAATATGTGCAAAAGCTAAGCACATTAACTATAAAATGGCTACCGGCCACATGTTGAGAACAGCAAACAAATAGGCATGGACAACAACAAACACATGCAGTCCTATGACAAAAGAAAAGCACACTGGCTCCACAAAATGGCTGTCCTGCTACATAGCCACAAAGGGCAGAGCCATGAACAACAAAGAATACATGCAGGCAAAAGTACAGTAACTATGCCAGATGTTTGATGGCCACATGGCCACCGAGGGCATAGACATGGACAACAAATAACACATACAGGTTTATGGCAAAAGCAAAGCATACTGACTACAAAATGGGCACGTGTCTACTAAGGCCAATGGCACCGACAATAAAGAGCTCTTGCAGGCCTATGGCAAAAGACAGTGACTACAAAATGACTGCTGGCCAAAAGGCCACCAAGAGGCAAAGGTATGGACAACAAAGTACACATACAGGTCTATGGCAAAAGCAAAGGAAATTGACTACAAAATAAGTGCTGGCCACATGCCACCAAGGGTAAAGTATGTCCAACAAAGACCACATGCAGACCTATGGCAAAAGCACACCGACTACACAAAGTGTTCACCAGCCACATGGCCACCAAGAGTGAAGGCATGGACAATGATAAACACATGCTGGCCTGTGGCAAAAGCAAAGCACACTGACTACACAAAACATAATGGCAATCCTGCTAGATGGCAGAGAGAACAAAGACAAAATGGTGGCCTATGGCAAACATGCACACACACTGGCCACTCAAACACATGGCCACTTGGCCAGCAAAGAAAGGAGGCATGGTAAACAAATAAGAACTAACTACCCAAAAAAACTAAATAAATTATCATTCAACTTTAAAAACTCACTAATCAGAATCATCTCATGTTGGCATCCAAAATTACCTCACCAAAACACTTTAACACTTTGCAGAAAGCGTAAAATACAAAAGGCACATTTTTCATTTAACCCAAGGCCATAACTAAATCATTAGATTTTTGAAATAATATACAACATAAACAACAGGTGTTTAATAAATATATACCCAATGTCTGGCAAGAACAGCTGACTGGCCGTGGCCCGTGATGTGGGCAGGCTAGGGACCACACTAAAGTGAGCAAACTAATAGTGCAAACTTCCCAAACAACACACAAGAAAATGGAGAAAAATTACTTTAATAGTTTTAAAGCCAGGCCCCAGCAACCCCAAAACCTGTGCATTCTTTTCCCCTTGGGAAAAAAAATCAAAAGTTGATGCAAGATAGGTCCCTATTGCAACTACTGGCCACCCACAATCCAATTTAAAACTGGAAGATAACATAATAATGTAAAAATACACCTGCATGTGCTCCTTCAAACAACAAATGTATCAAATGTATCCAAAAGTAACTTACTTGATTTCTCAAAAAATATATCATAGAAAAACCAGTAGTATATGCAGCAGAGATTTCAGATAAGGAAGAGACTGATCCTTTTACCTCAAGATCCAAGTGGAAAGTGACCAATGGATGGACAAAGAACTGGGGAGAGCCTTCTGGACAGGAAGAGGAAGTTGGAGCCTATGTGGTGCTTCCTTCCTGTTTAAAACAAAAATATAATAAAAGTTGCATTTTACACTAAAAAATACCTGAACCATCCATTAGAGTAGAATAGTTATTTGAAAATTCAATTTTGAATTGATTTTGCTGCTTCTCGAGGAAAAACTCTACTTGAGAAGTGTTAGTGTTAGAAAATGGCACCAGACTTCCTACTGACTGGGAATTGTGCTAGGGGATGCTAGGCAATGCCAAATCTCACATGCGCTCACTAGCTTGCTTGCTGGAGCCTCGCTTTGTTCTTGTCATTACTTTGCTCGAACAGTAGCAAATTCCGCCATGAAGAGATTGGTGGAATTTTCGCCAAACCCCACTTTAAAACAAGTAACAGAGAATGTCTAAAACTCTGCCAAATCTGCAAGCAGAATGCCATTTTCTGCCCACCACTAGCACAGGGATCTAAACATACTCCCTCCTCCAGCTGCACACTACTCTGGACCAGTAGGTGAAGTTAAAAGCCTAAGACAGGGTCGGGGAAATCATCACCAGCCAATAATATTCCTCATCCCAAAGGATCTCAGCCTGGGAAATCAGGAACATGCTTCCCATTCCTCTACTGATTCAAATGGACCAGAAGATATTCAAAACATTCAAAACAACTAACATGCACACAATCTCGCACAATCTCGACTTTACATTCCCTGCAAACAAGTTCAGTCCAACCAGTCCTCACCCACCAAGCACTATCCACCTCTACAGAACACTCTTCCAAGCTCTTCTACCAGTGCATCAACATGTGAGCATGATTTACAATGATAACTTTTTGAGTGAGTTTATACTTTTGAGTTTGTTTACTAATTCTTGCCATTCACAACCTCCCCTTTTGTAGTAACATACACTTGTGTACTAGCTTACACTTTAGTAAGCCTACCATTACAGACATCAAGGCCCATATTTATACTTTTTGATGCAAAAATGCGCAGTTTTGCGTAAAAAATATTACCGCCGGCTAACGCCATTTTGGTGCGCCGTGCGGGCGTCAGATTTATACTTTGACGCACGGCGGCGCAAACAACAGGTGGGAGTCATTATTTTTGACGCACACCGCGGCGTCAAGTCGTAAAGGAAAACGACGTTAACGTGGCGGAAATGACTGTGGGTCGATTGACGACACCGCAAACCGGATATGCGCCGTTTTTTTTTTACGCAATAGCGTCAAAAAACACAGCAAACACAGCCATTTCACCAGAGGAGAGCCAAAATGGATCTCAGATGCCACTACAGACCACAGGAAGATGACAGCAGACCAGGAACCAGCCAGGAGGACCCACACAAGAACGAGGACACTTTTAAGAAGAAAAGAAAGTGTTGCTTCAGTGCAGAGGAGCAGGACATTCTGGTTAAAGAGGTGACGGAACACCAGCACCAACTGTTTGTCACATCAAAGTTGCCAATCAGTAGGAGAGAGGCTATATGGCAACAAATTGTCGACAAGATTAACAGTGTGGCTGAAGTACGCAGAACAGTCATCGAGTGCAAGAAACGCTGGCATGACTGCAAACGCAGGACCAAGGAAAAGATGGCCAGGAACAGGAAGGCAGCCCTGCAGACTGGAGGTGGGAGTCCAGCACACCAGGAGGCCCTGGACCACATGGAGGAGATGGTCGCAGCCGTCATCCCTGAGGAGATCGTCACAGGGATTCAAGGACAGGACAGCGCAGACTACCAGGAGACAACGCACATGCAGGTTAAGTCGCATGGGGAATTGAAATGCACTAATGTCAACTGCAACTGGGGGGGGAAATACCTACTACACATTGCATGTAAGTCATCATATACATGGAGTGGCATGGGTAAAGGGTCATGGCATTGGGGCATGGCCCGTTCTGAGAACACCAACAACAGTCCCATGGGGGCATGCTGTCATGCCAACGATGGAGCAAAGGGAAAGCCACGACAGGAGGGAAGGCCACTACGTCAAACTTACATCCTGGCACTCGACAGCCAACATACCTCCTACATTAACTAGGGCCCTAATAGCAATCCTCTAGCCAAACCGAAAACTGCAATGTAACTGCGACAACAGTTGCCACTACCACCTCTGATCTGTGTGCAGCTCAAGTAGCCAATGGCAGTAACCTCCCCATGGAACATACATACCTAAATTAGGGGGTGAGGATGACATCTGCAACAATCTCCTGAAACAAGACAAAGGCCCTAGTACACTCAAATGTCAATGCCCATAGTTGTCACAAACATCAGCCAAAGTAAACAACAATAGGAGCGACACAGCACTAAGGACACACCCATGCTGCATATGTCAGGGTCCATCCTGTGCCTAGGTAACAACGCAACATCACAAATGTCATACTGCTCAGACAACAGCATTGAGGAGGGGACACATGTAACTGGTCACTGAAATACACCTGCACAGTCAGAGGACGAAATAGGACACTGATACGACTATCAGGGCAATCCAATGTAACACACATTACCCAACATCAGCAGGACACATTAACAATGTCAACATCCATATCAGATCATAACATTGCCATGCATAGGACATGCAACATGTCAATTACATTTAAGTCGATGTGAACGATCAGGGATTGGGGCAGGTCCTGATAGTTAAGTGTGCTGCCAGGGCCATCAGAACACCCACAGCCAGTGAAAGGTCTCACCATGAGAATGGATATACACGGAGGGTCGAGTAGGACAAGAAGGTGGCAATTCTCTATTTGGCATAAAGCAACACCTAGAGGCAATGAGTCTGATAAGTCTGATAACTCAATAACATACATGTGACACACAAGTGAGCCATAGGCCTGAAACAATGCCCATCTGAAGGACTGCAGATATTAATACAAAACAAGATCACAAAGTGAATTCATCAAAAGGCAGGCACGTCACGTCAAAATTGTCACAACACAGACACACTAATTGTACCCTGTTTCATTGCAGAGGAAGATGGATCTCCTGCCGATATGCCTGTCCCAGATTTCCATGATGACATGGATGACGAGCCGATAAACATTCCCCAGGAGACCATCCAAAAGGTCCTTGAAACCCTCCAGACCCCACCTTCAGTCACAAGGAGGAGCACAGAACAAGCAGCCATTGCAGAGGATCCACCCATCAACCCAATTGTAAGATCTGCCAGCTCCAATACAGCTGAGGACTCAGACGACACTGGAACCAGCTTTGAGAGAACTGTAGTTGGAGTACAGCGGGAGCTGGCCAAGGAGGTGCGGGTGGGGATGCAAAATATGGCAGCCAGCCTTGAGGGGATGCGTTCGTGCGTGATGTCATCTGCAGATCAGGCAGCAGCTATGCAAGCCCTAACATCTATCTTGCAGGAACTGCAGAAAACCCAGAAGGAAATCAGCACAGCTGTAATACAGTTGACCCAACACCTACAACAGCAATCCTGTCAACGCGTGCACGAATGCAACATTGAACCCCTCAGGGCCGATCTGGCTGCCTACCATTGTGAAGTGGCTGCTATTCTCAAGAACCAGCAGGCCCTCCTTGCAGCAGTACTGCCCTTAAGACCTTCACAGGGAGCAGCGACCAGGATGTCTGACTTCATGTCTTCTAACACTGAGGTGTGTGTTGCCCCTTCACAACCAACAACAACAAGGACAAAGCAGGCAACACACACATCAGAAGAAGAAGACATGGAACAGATCACATTCACAAGGAAAAGTACCCGGAGGCACTAGTCCCTGCCACATGGCCAACTATTACCAAGGTCCTGCGCTTTGTAAATTGCCAGTCTTGCAACAACTGTGCTCAAGCACGGTTCTGCAAACCACTGTATATCTTGTCACCCAGCCCAGTAACTGTCTCTCTCCTACTCATTGCCAAATCCTGTCCCTCTGCACTGTCTGAAACAGCAACCCCAGCATGACAAAAGCATTTTGGTAAACCCTTGTGTTGGATCACAATGGAAGATATCACTATAATGGACTCACAATCATGGACAATGTACATATAGCACTACAGCACTTTTCAATAAATAGCACTTACACAACAAATCTGTCTCTTGGTAATGTGACATATCAACTGCGCAGTAGATAACTGAAATGTCCCTACTGTCAAATAACGTAGCTTGTCAATACAACTGTCCAGATATTATGTAGTTAGAGAAATCTGCACAGTGACCATGATTGCATCATACTCTGCCCATCCTGAGGGAATAAACTGATGAAGTGAGAAACCATACCCCACCATGCTGTGTTGGACAGAAGAATGCTTCCTCAGGGGATAACAAAGTCATCAAATAGTGCCCGTTAAATGTTGTCAACATGCAAAAATAACACAATAAACATGCCACACTAATCTAAGTAAACACAAAAAAAACTGCACAAATGAAGGTGTCTGAGTTAACATACAAATAGGTAATCATGCCGAACTGTGCCACAAATGATGTATGAGGGTCATGAAGACAAGAATACAAGATTGCCAATGAGAACTCATCTTATAAGGGTGTGCATGATCATCACACTGAAGTCAGACCTAAAACTGTTTCCCCAACATCAAGTCTGGAAGAACTGTTAGTGACTTTGAAAACACACTTATCAACAGAAACAGATTGTCATCAATATTAACTGTGATTGGTGGTTGCAACAAAGGGTAGACACTTTGCAAGGTAGCTCTGGGTTAGCTGCCAATCGTACAGCTCAGTTGGGATTTGTTTGTAGCATTGGACACAGATGTTATAGTACAAAAGAGATGTACACGGAATCCAAACCCACGATTAAGTACCATTTAACACATACTATTAAGGGGTAACCAAATATTTATTAAAAGCTAACCATAGATGAGGAAACTGAGGGAAAAATCTTACCTACCCTAATCTACCCTGACTACTCATTACCCACAACTGTCCCTAACTAACCTAAGCTACACTTACTTATCACATGTAACGAAACGTTCTAAACATCTACATCCCACCCCCTTCATGAGACGGGACACATGGAGGACAACACATACTAACCTAAACACATACTATACTATCCTATACAAATATAATTTTTTTTGGTAAATGTTTTTTTTTATTTTTTTTTTGTTTTTTTTTTTTTAACACACAAGAACCCCAACATAGCCCCCCACCCACACACACATGTAATAAGTCAAAAAAGAAAGAAGCAGGACCCCCTACCCCCCACCCTCTAACACTGACTAAACTAACAACCTATACTAACCTAACACTAAGCCCCCTAAGCCCACTAAGTATAAGAACAAGGAAAGAGGAGGGAGGGGAGGGTATCATGTCCATCTATTCAACTGTCTAGAGGTTGGCCCTCCGGAGGGTCCTCTTGATATCCTTGACCCGCTGTTTAATGTGCCACACGTCCCGGCTCAGGTGGCTCACCTTGCGCAGCACTTTGTCCATCTTGTTTTCAAGTCTATTGAAGGCTGCAGGGTCAACAGCTGGAGCAGTGGCAGTCTGGGTACCGGTGGAGGAGGTCTGTGTGGGCTGTCCTGCACCGGTGGCAATGCTGGGGCCAGGAAGTCCAGCAGATGTAGATTGAACAGAGGCAGCTGTAGGTGGGGCACCTGGCTCAGATTGGTGGTTGTTTCTGTGGTGGCTGTGGTGGGCACAGTAGGCCCACCCTGTGGGAAGGCTCGCCATGCCCCGGAGGCACGTTCATGGCGATATCGCCGGGCCATCCTCCGGAACCCCGACTCCACCAGCAGGATGTGCTGGTATCGCATGGCCCGACGGTGAAATTCACGGACCTGGTCTGGAGTCATGTTAGCTGCTGTGAAGACAAATGCAGATATGCCACATTAGTAACTGCATTGTGTGAAACAGCACAGCAAGTTAATCAGACAATACATCTACTGTACTTCTAACAGCTCATATCACGATACAGAGCATCGAATGTCCTTGAGGAAGTACATGGCAGGCCAGACAACAAAGGTCACATCACACAAAGCACATTCATAACCCACAAGATGGGTAACAACTGGCCTTGACTTGCAATCTGAGTTCTGACAGTTAACATCTAAGAATCATGCTGCATATCCTCCACCAAGAGCTGGGCTACAAATGTAAGTGTACGGAAAGCAAATCTAAAGTCACATGGTCTGCAAGTTGTAACTGGACTTTCCAGTATGGTACCAAGTGCGAAACCTGAGTGTGTATACTACTATGCAACCAAACTGTCACTTATTCACAGGTATGTGTAACATAATGGTAGCATCAATACTAGGTACCCCATTCACAAACCCATGGCCGTGTTTGAGGGGGGGCGGTGGATACACAACTATAATTTGCCAACAAAATGTTCACCGAGGAGTGTATAGGCTAATCCGCACATGTTTGTCTCTACAGACACACCACAGGTAAGGTCTATCTACATTTTGGAGTCAGCAAACCAGAGAGCACTCATAGGGTCAGACATGTCAGGAAAATCACAACTTAGTACACAACATATACTTCCAGTGAGGCCTGACTTACATCAGACACAGAGTTGCTAGAACACCCATGATCATGAATTGCATGCACACCTAGGCCATTACACTCAGGTTCCACAGACTTGATGCACTACATGTGGAAGTACATGATGCTAGGAGGTTCTACCTACTGTTTCAAAATTACGTAGGTAAATAGTGAAGCAGATGTCTATTGGGAAGCTATTAGCTCCACCAATCTTAGAGAATGTGGGTCTGACAGGCTGACTTAATAGGGGCTGACTTCCATTGCGACTCTTGGTGACACAAGTGTCAGAGACATGACTATCCCCTGTACTCACAGTGGGGCCTCCAGGGATGTCCTACAATCCCTACATGATACCATTGGATACGCATTGGCTAACTCAAAACATGTGAAAACTGCATTCCCACTCATGGAACAAGTGAAAAACTTGCCCACAGCATCACACCTTGCTATGCGTCCAACTCACACGAGTCCATAACCAGCAAACACAACACATAACAGACATATCAACACTTACTGTAGTGGTCGGGGTCCTCAAATGTCGCCACCTCTCCCACAGTGTAGGGCGCCAGTCCACCTGTAAGGTATGGAAGGAAGAAATGTGCTCAAAATCTGTGCACAGTGCAACATTTTCAGTATCATTTACAATGTGTAGGCTGAATAAGGAAATGGCAGCCATTCAGACATGATGGTACTGCATCTGATATATCACGGCCAACTTGTACATAGCATGGGTCTCCTGTGACAGTTACACACATATCTGCACACATACATTGGCCCTAACTATCATGTGGTTGCAAACTTGCCCCATAATTGGTGAGCACTAAAAAATATGGAGTGTAATCGTCTTATCATGTGCATCCAAGAGAAACATCCAATGCCTGGTTACTTAAGGACTGCATTACCAGTCAAACATGCCTTGTGGCCATGACACATTTAGTGCACATAGGCCCAATGTACAGATGGAGGGGCATGGACTCCTGTAAGCCATCCTGTTGTTACAGTATAGTCAACTGATGTGGCCCAGCTATGGTGATTTGCACCAACCATGGAGATGTAAAGCCATGTGCATACACTTGGACTGCCATCCATATTTGGATTGTGGCTCAAACGATTCCAACAAACATCTTACGATGTTAGGTCTGGGCACCTTACACCTTTACACAATGTATTCAATTCATGAACATTTATCCTAAAAGATTAAGAAACACAATAATCCAACATATTCATAGTACTTCTGTGAACGCTTTCCTTCCACACTCACCAGACTCACATGAGACCAATGTTTGAGCCACTTTGCTATTATAAATTGTTGTGAAGGCAGCACTCATTTTCAGCATCATGTAGTGATTCTAAAGTCAGTCTAGCAATTGCGTCAACATGGTTGGCCTAAATGTTGGTACATCTGTACCTCTCTGTCAATAATACCATATATAGACATGATTGGCTCCTATTTTGTTAGCTGTGCTGACAGAAAGGCAGCACCAATTTCCTTCATGGTAAAGATACCGGTAAGTTTGCTGAGCACGTGCTACCTGACAGCTAGCAATTGTGATCCTTGCCATAGTGCATCAATGATCCCCTTATATGTCCCCAAAATTACACACAGTCATCAAGTTAGCTGGCAGGCATTGCACTAATCCACTGATGTCTTTACAGAGCTTTCATTTGTGCACAATAACAATAGTCGTACTCACCAACAGTGCCACCAATCATGATTCCCAGGTGGTCCAAGAGATCCTGCTCCCTGGTGATGAGGTCAGCCCACCGGTGCTTCAGCTGGTGGTCACTCCTCTGGCTGGCATACACACGCTGCAGGTGATGCAGCATCTTTCCCCACCGGATTCTGCGCGCCTCTGTCGGGTAGCCCTGTATGACCCTGCCCCCTGCCTGGATCATGAGCGGCAAGAAATGTGTCACCAGCCAGATGAAGCCCCCCAACTCCTCTACCCCCATCCTGCCAAGACGTGGCCTACCAGACATACTTATAATTGAAGAGAAGGAATAGGGGTAAAAGAAATAGAAAGGGGAAATGGGTGAAAGTAGAGATAAAAAGACAGAAAAAAAGTAAACCTAAACACGAAAAGAGCCCAACTATCCCCAAATTAACACTACCCACAACAGACTCCCACAAACAAGAAATACACAAGCTAAATGAACAAATGTAGACAAAACACAGTACTACAGTATACACAAACACAATTTATTTCACAAAAGGACTTTACAGATAGCACACAGGACAAAAACAGCACAAATCTCTGGACAACACTCTCTACACAGCCACACAGTCTAGAAGGATTATAGACTGCAAAGTGAAAGTGAAAGTACACCCACTGTACATGATCTGTAAACAGGATATCCTATTACATCACTTCCTGTATGAAAAGTCCCGCCTTTTTCGCGCTATGCGTCATTTTTGTTGCACAAAACTGTATTTGCATCATTTTTTTTGATGCACAGACGTGATTATTAACCCGCATCCACATAATGATACATGGACTGTACAAATATCTGGATACGGGCTATATTTCACTCCTGTGCGTCAAAAAAAATTACGCAAATACAGTTTTGTTCAACAAAAAATGACGCACAGCGCTAGGGACGTCAAAATTACAGTGCATTAACTGGTTTGGGGCATTTTTACTTGTTTTTTGGTTATTTTACATTTGGAACACATCAGAGATTGGCTAATTGGAGACAGTATGGTGTTGATGGTGTATGTTCACATGTGTGACATCATACTGCAGCGGAACATCATCCACTACACCCTTCACAGTATGTTTACAGTTGGCTGACGTCATAGATGGTCATAAGTGTGGCCTACATATATGTGTGGCACAAATTGTGCATTTTTGCCATAAGAAAAGGATAGCAATGTGACGCACATATGTACAATACCTATTTGCCTTTGGCTCAAAGTGTGTGCTTTGACAACTAATTTGTTGGTTGACCAGGTGTGTGTGTACATCACATGAAGCATTATTGTACATTTGGTTTTATGAATGTGACGTCCATGTGTCCAACCCTAAGATGCAAGTAAACATTGGAATGAGCAAGGGCATGTGTTAGTCATACATGTAACAAAACCCGCAAAGTATACTTCCAAGTTTTAGGGTCACATAAACACCACATGTGACATAGCATGCACCAGATGGATGGCAGACACATGTTCATGTCAAAGGTCCACAATTTCTACATCCTATGTCCTAGAGTATTGGTAAGAGCTTCCTAGGCACTAGTTGATGAATCCCACAGTGAGTCATACACATGCATTGAGGAAGTGGGTACCATGTTGTTTGCACAGACAGACAAGGGTCAATCTCATATGTATGATGACACCACAGTTGAGGCCATAGAAGTGAGCCCCAACTATCAAGTGGCTGTGGTGGACCAGCATACAAGACAGCATGTGTCCACATATTTCCAGTGATCAATTGCACATAGGTGTCTTGTTCATGTGTGTGGTCCAATGATGATCCTGTAGATTTTTTGGGATGTAATTTGTCACAGTGCGGACCAGGACTCATCATGAGTCATTGGCAGCTATTCCTGTAACTACTGAGTATCCTTTGTTGATCAATGTGAGTAAAGTAGATGTGGACATGTGAACCAACATGTGGATGGTCCCACCCTGTCACTAAAGACGTGTAATGAGACAGTCAACAGGGCAACCTTGGTGTGCTGAGTGAGATAATCTCTCAATTGTCATGTTCCAGCAGGTGTCATTACAACATTTGTACCCAGGTTGGCCTCTGCACTTCCCACTGCATCTGGGAACATCATAGCCTCTGTGCTGTTTATTCTCGCAGCTATTCACCACACACGGCCCATCACTATGTTGTGCGCACTGTGATGCTGTGTGTGAACTGTCATGGTTCTGACATTTGGGTATTAGTCATGTACATTATCAGAGGTTGCTGGTTGTGCTGAAAGCCCAGTACCCAATCCCTGCCTATGACCCTGGGACACTGTCACACTTTGTCATTCATGCATAAATGCAACCCAGAAAAGGGATGGGCCATGATTTTTGCATTTCCAAGAGGGTTTAACTCAAATGGTACAGTTAAAAGGCAGATGATGCTATACAATGTATTTGTGTATGCATGGTAGAAGCCCATGCCCAATGCCCCCTGATGAATGGCAGGTTTGCTAACGCAAGTGTGGTACATATGTAGACACAGGGATACTTTAGTGTGACGCACAGACAGTTGCCAGTCAGGCTGACAGAATGCAAGATGATTCAGGAGCAAGCTACTTGACAAGTTACATAATCAGTGGTCTGACTGAGACTGTTTGGAGGACAAACTAGACAGTTGACATGTCAATCTGTGTATGTCCTGTGTTTTTGAAGGTGACAAATGAACCCAAGGGCTGTGTTACACGGCTTAATTACTATCAATGGTTGACGATGTATTTGACATAATGGCAACTCCTATGCTGTTCCAGGCATCATCAGGGGCAGTGCTTTTTGTAATGGGTGGTGTGCATGGAGGTGATCACAGGTGTGGGCTGCATCTGTTTCTCACCAGTCCTGTAGGTGAGACTTGCATTCTAAGGGCCAACAGACATTTTCACAAGGGGAAGCAATCTACATGTGCTAACAGGGCTTTGAAACTAGAAGACAGTGTATAAATTGACCTGACGTCCATGCAGTCAGATGTTCTTTGACAATGGCATACCATAGGAAAGGGTGTAGCACACTGGTTTGCTAATTTTGGTCTGTGTTTGTATACGAGGTATTATCAGGGTACACATCTTAGTATTCCAGGGACCTCTTCCGACAGGTGGGTTGTGACCAGGTGCATGGGTGTGTAATGAGTTAGGAAATGGGCTGACATGTACATGGAATGTCATGTGCGCAATGCATGTCATATGTGTGGCACTTGTGCTGTCTATGTTCTGCTTCTATGGAACTCTAGTCACAGATATTCCTTGCAAATATTGGATGCAGTTGGACTAACTGCTGTCAAGGGTCTTGTCAGACATTCCTGTTAGTGATGCCAAAGCACATTGACTGCCTCATGTATGAGGCTTGTTTTCCCCTTATTGAGTGATGGTGTCATAGTTGTGTGCCATATGCTGCGTTGGACCTTGCTTTCAACATGTTTGTGTAAAATAGTTGTGATCCTCTGCTATAGGCCTTCAAAGGAGATATGTACATGATATGTCATTAAGAGTGTGTGTGTATGTGACCGTTGTATGTTAGGCATCACATAAGCTCTGGGATGTTCTGTGTCCTACTCAGTATCTCAGCAATGCTCCATGAGGCAACACTCTTATTCTGATAAGTAGAGATGAAGGTGTGTAAAAAGGAATAGCCAGACCATGATATGGTGATTATAATAGGTGTTTATTTAAATTTGTTAACTAAAGTGGTGAAGGTGATCATATTCAGAAGAAATTATTTACAATCTGTTGCCGCCTGCGTATACCAGCAGCTGTGTTCTGTAGTTCCCCCTCCTGTTGCAGGCCATCATCCTCCTCTTCCTCCTCTTGAGGCATGTGTGGCTCTGGTTCCAGGAGGGGAATGTTTCTTCTGATACAAATGTTGTGCAATATTGCACATGTGAGGATGATCCTACAGACCATCTCGGGGGAATATAGGAGGTTACCACCAGTGATGTTGAGGCAGCGGAACCTTGACTTGAGGATGCCGAAGGTCCGCTCGACAATGCTGCGTGTCCTCCTATGGGCCTCGTTGTATGCACGCTCTGCAGCTGTACTCGGGTTGCCAAATGGTGTCATAATCCATGGCTGGATGCCATACCCCTTATCAGCTGCAAGAGAAAATGAAAGGGATCATGTTGATGTAGATGGCACTATTGAAAAGACCTTTAATGGCAGTAGTTGTCTTGTGTTGTCTGTGACTCTTTTGTGTACTAATGTGACATCCTATGCTTGCAGGCTATACCATCTGCATTGTGTTGTTTCATTGTCTGAACAAGTGTTTGTCTGCTAACCGTTTGTCAGCAGTATGTTTTGGGATTTTCAGTACAGTGTGCCCTCCCTAGCATTGTGACTTGTGATACAGGTGTCCGTGTGTCTTCACTGGGGGTGAGATGATAGTTCCATGCACAGTTAAAATTGAAAGTGTTGTTAACACGTTCATATGAAAGTACCCTGGACATCCCATACCTTGACACTTATGCAATGTATTAATGTAAAGGTCATTGGGACACTTACAATTTGCAAGGTGACATTTAGGCAACCACACTCATTGACGTCTTCACATTAGGCTGTACAGTAAATTCCGATGTGTGACAGGTTCAATGGTGACTTAAGAAACATGGCTAGCGATGTCAGGACCTCAGTGTGTTCCTGTTGACATGTTGCTGTTGTGGTGTATGTGTTGTGTGTCCTAGAGGGTTGCTGTGCAGTGTGTATATAAGTAGGTTTTTGTACTTACCAACAAGTAGTCCATTGCCATACCGTCCATCCTGGAAGTGTTGATTGATGGTGCAGTGACGGAAGATGTATGAGTCATGTACACTCCCAGGATATTTAGCCACAATGTTGGTGATCAATCCTTGGTGATCGACTATGGCCTGCACGTTGATGGAATGTGTGTGCTTCCTGTTGCGGTAGAGGTGTTCAGTTGCAGCAGGTGGCACAAGGCGTACATGTGTGCAGTCGATTGCAGCAAGGACGTGTGGGAAGCCACTGATTGCGTAGAACCCCTGTTTAGTTTCCTGCTGCTTCTGCAGTGTGTTAGGGAAGCAGATGTGGCGGGATGTCAGTCGAATGATGGTGTCCAGTACTTTGGGCAAAAAGGCAGAGAATGATGGTTGTGATATTCCGCCAACCAGGGCACCAGTTGTTTGAAAAGAGCCACTTGCCAGCATGTGAAGTACGGCAAGCAGCTTTGTTTCTGTTGGGATGGTGCGGGGTGTCACCAAAGTGGGGGCCAACTGCTGTTCAATGTTTCGCAGCAGCTTCTGAATGGCCTGCCAGTTCAACCGGTACCTCTGTATGATGTCGTGTTCCCTGAGGCCCTGAAGGGTTGTTCTTGGGCAGAATATCCTCTCCTGCCTTCTGCGCTGCCTTTGGGGTCCCTGCTGGTGTTGTTGTAGCTGCTGTTGTTGCTGCTGGGCTCTGCGTCTGCGTGCATGCTGGATTAGAATCACCTCCATGGCTCCCTGTTGCTGCTCTGCTGCTCTGCTGTTTGTTCTGTGTGTTCTGATTAAATACAGGTGTGTTTGCCCCATTTTAACGCCTGCCCTGACCCAGGCGTTAATTTTTGACGCAAATCGGGCTGTGCGTCATTTTCTGGCTCCGCCTCCCGGGCGTGCGTCATTTTTGCCCGAAAGCATAAATACGAGGCACGGCCCTTTAAGCCATTTTTTGGACGGGAACGCCTACCTTGCATATGATTAACGCAAGGCGGGTTGCCGCATCCAAAAAATGACGCACGCGCCGGAATTTTGTCATCCGCGGGCTCGGGCGTCAAAGTTTAAATACGGGGCAACGTTTGCGCTGATTGTGCGTCAAAAATTTTGACGCACAATCGGCGCAGACGGAGTATAAATATGCCCCCAAACCTCTAATACTGCAATAGCCTTATATAGAAAATAATAGACGGAGGGACTTAAAATAAAACTCTGTAGGAAATAATGTTAAACTAAGTTACATTTTTAAAATAAACATATAACTCAACAAAAATTATTGTTAAAAATATATTTAAAAATTGCATGTTTATTATGTAATTATTATTTTAATTAGAAAATAAGTAATAACATATTTTGACTTAACAAATAATGTAACAATAAATGTTACCTCTGACCAATACCAAACCTTTCCACCTACAATGGCTACCCTAACATGCTTCCAAACCTCTTCTTTATTTCCATCTAATTCATCCAACTAAGAGACACACATGTCTAATACTCCCAGCAACATTTCACATGTTCCCTTTACTAATACGTATTATTTTATATAAATATTTAAGAAAATAATAGGATTCATTTTTTTCAGTTTTCCATTTTCCCTATATTTTATCATATGAAGAGCTCTGTCTCTAGGTAAAATTTTAAAAAGTTTAACTCCAAAAATATTGAAATATTTGTATGGTAAATATGTATGCATGTAAATTGTATATATTCATTTTAAATGTAGAACAACATAATGCTACACCATTATTGAACTCCTCCTGATTTTATTTTTGAATTGAATTGAATAAATACTTTAACTTAAGAAAAACATTTTTCCGATGTTGAAATTAAATAATAAGTTCCCCCTTAAAAACTTTTTGTAATGTACTTTAATATTTATTTAAAGGGATGTATATAATTAACTAAAGGCAATGTATTTATATTTTCATAAACAAAAAATGTCTATTAATGTTTAAATTCTAGAATGTGTTCAAATATTCTAAAATGTTATAATAAACATTTACTATTTTTAGATATTTCTTATTTTTAAATTCCATAACTACTTAAAATAATGTAACCTACTTTAACATTATATTCTATGGTGTTGTATTTAAAGTCTCTGCCTCCATTATTTCCTAAGGGGTGTGTGCCAGTCCATCTGGTTGGCCATGTGTAGTGGTGGACTTACTCCTGTTTTCTTTAAGTAATACTTTAGAAGAGTAGTTTGTGATCAGTATTTTGCAGTGTTTTGTACTATTACTGTAGTACTGCATACTACAAAATGCAGTTTGTGAATCAGGCCCTCTGTCTCCAGTTCTCAAATGTCCTCATCTCCCCAACAATACAGAGACCAAAAGGGTACATTACAAAAGCCATGCATCTACTCATGAAAAGTCCTAGGACCGCCAAACTTGTAATGAGGCCCTATGTCTGCCTTTACAGTTAAATATAACTTTATCATGTTTATGATTTAAATTACTGAAAGTAACTTGAATCATAAATACCTCTTTAATACAATGATCTTCACCTAATCCATTAATACATGAAATATTCACCCTTCATTAAAGAAACATGTAGCCTACACACAGAATTTAGCAATCTACTGGCTATTTTCGATACTTCACTTAATCAGCAAACATTTAAAAGGAAGGTAAGTTGTCAACTCCAACCTTCTCTGTGATATGCATCACACCAGATAGCATTACATAGATTGCCATTCGAGGCAACAGAAGATCTACTCACCTCCGTTTATGGGTGATCATTCCAAATTTCTTATTTTGCTTGACTTGTCAGCTGCATATGTCACAAAAGAAATTGCAAAACACTACTGAAATGTCTGGAGAAGTGTGTTGCAACAGTCAGGACAGCTCCTCGATGGTGTCAACCTTATTTATCAACCCTCAGCCAACAAATCAGAATTGGATCATACTTTTCGTAAATCACACCAATTTTGTGCTGGGTCCTGCAGGCAACTCATTGGCCTTCCCTAATCTGCAACATTTATATGGTGCCAGAAGCACAGGAAATATCAGAATGTCACCTACATTTTCAACTCTATGCTGATAACATCAAATAACAGATAACAACACAATATAGCAACACAAAAATACACCACACTGTGTTTAGAAAAATATATAATACTTATCTGGATGATTGCAGGTCAAAACAATAAAAGATGCACTAAGAAAATGTAAAGATATCACTGGAAAGTGATATAAAGTCTCTTAAGTCTTTTTAAAAGCAAACAAAGTCTCTTTCAAGCACAAAGTACCTGGTTGGAGTGAAAAATATCCGCAAAGGGAAGCAGAGGAGGAGGTGCTTGGAAAATGGTGTGTGCAACGGTTTTGCCCCTTCACACACAGAGTTGCGTCATTATTTTCCACGCGGGGAAGACGTTGCATCGATTTCCGGCGCGCGGACGGGTCGCGGGTGGTTTTCAGAAGCCCCGGGGTCTGTGTGTGGAATCCTGGGCTTGTTGACCAGCTCTGCGTCGTTCCGGTGGGCGATGCGGGGAAATTTCTCCCTCACGGCAGGCGCTGCGTCGATTTCCCCTCTGGAAGTCGGGCGGCGTTATCCAGGTGGGCCGTGCGTGGAAGTTCCGGTCGCACCGCAGTTGCCGCGTCGATCTTTTCCTTGCGAAGTCGAGCGGTGTCGTTCCGGTTCGGTGATCGGTGAATTTTTCACCGCAGCACAAGCTGTGCGTCAAATTTTTGCCGCACAAGGAGTCCAGTTGTAAGAGAGAAGTCTTTTTGGTCCTGAGACTTCAGGGAACAGGAGGCAAGCTCTATCCAAACCCTTGGAGAGCACCTCTGCAGCAAAGCAAGAGAGCATCAAGACAGCAGGGCAACAGCAAGGCAGCAGTCCTCTGTAGAAATCAGTCAGGTGAGTCTTTTAGGCAGCCAGGCAGTTCTTCTTGTCAGGGTGCAGGTTCTGGTTCAGGTTTCTTCTCCAGGAAGTGTCTGAGGTGGTAGGGCACAGGCCCTGTTTTATACCCAACAGCCAAAGGACCACCAAGGACAAAGTCATAGACAAAAAAGAACACATGCGAGCCTTTGGCAAAAGCAAAGCACGCTGACTGCAAAATGGTAGCTGCCATATGGCCACCAAGAGCGAAGGCATGAACTACAAAGATATATGCAAAAGCTAAGCACATTAACAAATAAAATGGCCACCGGCCACATGTTGAGAACAGCAAACAAACAGGCATGGACAACAACAAACACAGGGTTTACCTAGGGCACACATTAGGGGTGACATATGTAGAAAAAGGGGAGTTTTAGGCTTGGCAAGTACTTTTAAATGCCAAGTCGAAGTGACAGTGAAACTGCACACACAGGCCTGGCAATGTCAGGCCTAAGACAAGGTAAAGGGAATAGTAAAGTGGGTGGCACAACCAGTGCTGCAGGCCCACTAGTAGCATTTAATCTATTGGCCCTTGGCACATACAGTGCACCTGACTAGGGACTAATAGGTAAATTTAATAGTCCAATCGGGTATGATCCAATGTTACCATGTTTAAAGGGAGAGAGCATCTGCACTTTAGCACTGGTTAGCAGTGGTAAAGTGTGCAGAGTCTAAGAACCAGCAAAAATGAGGTCAAAAAAGGAGAAGGAGGAAGGCAAAAAGTCTGGGGATAACCCTGCAGAAGGGCCATTTTCAACATGCCTGGAGAACCATGAAGATAAGACTAAAAATATCACAATTCTTCTGAAATGGTGTACCTCTGGATGAAAAATAATGATGCCTCCAAGAATGACACTATGGTGAAGGTCCACAGGATTAAATTTCCTTCAGGTGAAAACGTGGCATTCATGTGACCAAGGGAGCTTGGAGCAGTTCTGACCCCTGCTCATGCTGCAAGAAAACATTGGAGTGATGTTTCAAACAAATTGTCCATTGACCACTGTACCATCATAGTGTTCTACTCTGGACTTCATTTTGAATGTTTCTCCTGCTAATTCATGTATGCTCACTGATTTGAACTTACCAGGGCCTTGAGGTTGGCTGCACTTTCCCTCTCACCCTTGATCAACGCAACTAGTCAGGAAATCTTGTCTTTAGGAAAGATGAAAATGCAGGATACCATCTAGTATAATACTTGTTCTAAAACTCCAGATTTTCTTCAGTTCATAAAAATATACAAGACAGGGATAGCCTAGAAACACTGCAAAGCACAGTTACACACACACACACACATGCACCCCCCACCCCACACATTTCAACCTTCTCCTAGGATTAAATTAGAATTTTCACCTGAGAAACCGATCCCTACAGTTCCACATAAGGAGCCTCAGCTATCCAGAATGATGTTACCAATAGCAAGTATGTATTCAACGGAGTGTCTTCGCCACAAAGCGGCCTTCTGTCACCAATGGGACTTAACTAAACAATAAATACTTAACTAAATACATGTATCCTGCATATGCAGGATACTTTTTAACAAGTTTAACTTTGTTCGGGACCTATAAAATAGCAGTACTTTTCCATATCTCACTAATTTTGTGGCTTCATTTGTCACCCTGGATGTGTCATGAATTGGTATATTTCAGCAGGCGATCATCATCTATGGTTTCACAAATGAAGAAAGCATTACAAGCTCCCATGAATGTCTGTGGTGAGATACCATGTCTGAAGTTACTTATTCTGGCTGATACTGCTCAGTCAAATAACAAGGATCACAACTTAAAGACCCCGGAATGGGAGATAACCTGCTTGGCCAAGCATAACCAGGTCATTTTGCTCAGATTTGTACCTCTTTTGATAAAAAGTAGTAAATATCTGTGGGGCACCGGTGGTTGACTGGTGGTATGAAGCAGGTGGTGGTCAGTGCACCTGAGGGTGGGCTTTCTGGTATTGTCTGCTTTCCCATAGTTCCTGAGATGATTGATGGGGAAGGTGCTGTACCTCTGGCCTGCAATCCTGCCATGTTTTTTTCAGCTGTAGCTCAACATCTGGTAAAACCAGTTCAGTGTTTCCAGACTTGCATATTTCAGGTATGGAAACACTGGACCAAACGGAGCAGCCTGGAACGGTATCCCCCCAAGGTTAGCTGTCCGAGCACCTCTTAATAGATGTCCTAAGTGGTATATAGTTAGTTCAGAACCACTGCGGGTTTCTAGCGGTTCTGGACCTGCGTGCGAGGGTGGGGGGTGCATGTGTGTGTAATTCTGCTTTGAGTTGTTTCTAGGCTATCCCCGCCTTTTTATGAACTGAAGAACATCTGGAGTTTTAGAACAAGTATTATATTAGATGATATCTGGCATTTTAATCTTTCCCAAAGACAAGAGTTAATGACTAGTTGAGTAACTGAACGACAAACGTTATTATTCCTGCTGTTTTTAATTGTTAGGGAAAGAAGCATTTGTTGTGTATTAAATATTTCCTCACATTCCGAAAGCAATTAGCTGCTTTAATGGGGCTGCATTTTCACTTCAGTGTGTAACATATCTGGCCCAGAGGTTTTTTTAAGGGGTGCAATTTGTGCAGAGGGTGAACCATTTAACAAAATAAGGCAATGAAGAAAATCATGGCAATGTTAACTTCTAACTTCACTGTAAAATAGCCGTGATTAAATTGGAATAATTAAAACTACAACTTTCAATGCCTATTCTTGTTTACCCTGCAGTAAAACGTAATGAATAGAGGCCATTGTATTAATATAAGGTAATTGTTAGTGTTAGATATTTATTCTACAATGGCAAACATTTATTGTTCCTATTATCTTAATGTTATTTCGTTACAAATCGTAACAATTTGCATCAAGTTTAAAACAGCATGGCATCGAAACCCCCATTCGTCACGCGCTCTAACTGATTTAATCTTGGAAAAAGAAAAGAGAATGCATCCTTTCCTTTTTATTGTTTTAGGACACAAAAGAGTTATTTTGTCATTATAAATTATTGTGGTACAATTTAAACGCAGAGGCAATTTAATTTGTCTGCATTAAATGTATTCATTTTTTGCTTTCATATCGCATTTAAAAACAACAAATTTGAGCCGTAATAAGATGTATGATTTGATATCAGTCTGCATCAGAAGGGAGCATTTCTAGAACATTCCATTTGGTGAAGAGTATGATTGCATTAACTGGTTCTAACAAAATAGCTCTAGTGTGGGTGGCAGCAATCCGAGTTTCACTGTTTCACCATGCTAGGACAATCTCTGAGTACTCCATTTCCTTCGAGGTACTCGTAAATTTAGCAGCTTTTTCCTGTTTCTAGAAAATCTTCATCATATGTAACCTACAGCAGATCATTACACGTGCCTTGTGCGCTACCTGTACCACAATGGCCAGGCCCTCCTGGCAAACCTAGGGTGTAAAAACAAACCACGTGAGGTTTTCAACCGAAAATGGCTTCTCCCGCCATGGTTGGAAATGCTCTGTGGGGAAAGAACAGTTAGTGGTAGGGTCATATTTTCATGGCACCATGACAGCCATATCAGGCCTCTCTAATTGGAATAAATAAAACAACTGCTCCCCGGGTGCTGGGAGGTTTGACCCATTGCTGAGTGTCTCCTGTCTGAGGTTGCAATGGTTTACCTGGCGGCCACAGGCTGGAAAAACTCTAGCAGAAGTTGTGGTATAAGAACTGTCTTAAACAAGTATTTCCTCTGAACCATTCTTGCAGGCATTTACTCCATTCAATGGTTTTCACACCAGCACATTCGTTAGCAGGACCACCATTGGGATAAGGACATTTAAATGGCTTCAAAATGAGGTAGGAAGCTCATATCTGCCAGCTTTTGGCACAAGTCTTGCTTCCACCCAGCTCTCAATGATGGCTATAATGTCTTTCTTTTTAGATGTGAGCATTGTCTTTTACTCCATTAGATGTGTCTTCTTTGTCTCTTAGGTTGTGAATTTTATTGCATTCAGTTGTGATCCATTACTTTTCAACCTTTAATCTTTCTTTCCTATTGCAATTGCAATGATGTATATTATGTGGCTGACTTAACTACTTCGACAGGGTATTGTAGGGGTTCAGCCCTGCCTTCGGTAAGAACAATGTAATCGAAACAAGGAAACACATTAGGATCTAGCCATGAATAAACTATATTCTCAGTAAGATTAGGTGAAAACAAAGTTCTCTGTGATCACATGTGTTACACACTGAGATAAGGTAATTTCAGTGCATAACCTATAGTGCTTTTACATAAGCAATAACATCATTCATTAATATACCTGCACAAAAGTAGAAGTTGACATTTAGATCCCCACTAGATGCAGGATCATCATCACACCTGGGCAAATTATCAAAAAAGACTCTGAGAGCAAGTTCATAATATAGGCAGTGAGCTTTGGGGGTGGTGAGTGTCCCAAAGCTGGAATGCCCATTAAGTTCGTACAATGCCACAAATGTAGATGTAAATGTTTATGTTTATTCACAAACGGATCCCAACCACTTTTCACCATGGGAAATGTCATAATGAGTAAATATGTGCATATTTGTTTGTGCAAAGGTAATCTTACATAAACCCTGATTATCAATGCGACAAAATGCCCCTTTTGTGTGGTAACCCCCATTGTTTGCTGAATTGTATTGCTGGGTTTCAGACTCTGCACACGGGGACACTGCTGCCCAGTGCCCAGTATGTTTGCTCTCACCCACTAAAACATGCTAAATCAATAATCCCTGATTTAAATATTTAGCTTTCCTATACATCTGGTGTACAAATGCTCCCATGGTCTCTAAAGTTAAATGTCACCTGTGGACTGCAGCAGTTATTGTGCAATCTATTAGTGTGACGGGGAAAACATTTCCTCAGACCTACTTTTGTAACGTGACTGCTGCAGTTTAAATCTGCAGGCTGCTGGTCAAAATAACCCGTTTAGCAAGCAAAAAACTTGCTTTTAAGATTGATAAAGGATCCTTATGTAGGCCATGTGCCCACAAGACAGGGTGCATGGTATTTAAAAATTGAGACACATAGAAATGTGATGTTACCATGTCCCTAAGGTGACTCCCCCCCACCACCACCAAAAAAGCTGATTTAATTGTGAGTGGCTCTGGCTGCCCTATGAGGAAAATTAGAGCGTGATTAAAATGTAAATGTAAATCTGCTATCTTGAATTTGGTACCAGCTAGAAAAATGATTAAACCAGTGTTTTTATAATTTAGTTTAATTTAGTAAAACTTCAGTTCTATGGTGTAGTCGGATATTTAACAACTATTTAGGTACACTTTTCGAAAAAAGGAAAATTACCTTTTGCCTGCCATAAGCTCCTGGAGACTAATTTCCATTAGCTTTACAGCAACTGTCAATTAGGTGCTTGACCTTAATGAAGTGTGAAAATTGCTCCTAGAGCAGGGGCAATGGCGTAGGAGTTGGGAGGTGTTTTCTTCCCCTTCAGGAAGACCAGATACGGTGGGCCCATGAACTTACCTAATTTCAAAGGGGCCTTCTATGTCGCAAACAAATGTCAAGGAGAACAATATGGGAAGGTGCACCCAAAGAGGAACAGTTCAAAGCATCCAGGGGCATATTTATACTCTGTTTGCGCCGGAATTGCGTCGTTTTTTTTTACGCAATTCCGACGCAAAACTAACTCCATATTTATACTTTGGCGTTAGACGCGTCTAGCGCCAAAGTCCATGGAGTTTGCGTCATTTTTTAGCGTGGACACCTACTTTGCGTTAGTGAGATGCAAGGTAGGCGTTCCCGTCTAAAAAATTGACTCTGAGGCATGTGCGTCGTATTTACACTCCCGGGCAAAATTCACGCCCGGGAGTGGGCGGCTCAAAAAAATTGATGTACGGCCGCTTTTGCGCCGTTTTTTAGCGCCTGGACAAGGCAGGCGTTAAGGGACCTGTGGGCTCGGAAGGAGCCCAGAGGTGCTCTCCCATGCCCCCAGGGACACCCCCTGTCACCCTTGCCCACGCCAGGAGGACACCCAAGGCTGGAGGGACCCATCCCAGGGACATTAAGGTAAGTTCATGTAAGTATTTTTATTTTATTTTTTGTGGCATAGGGGGGCCTGATTTGTGCCCCCCTACATGCCTCTATGCCCAATGACCATGCCCAGGGGACATAAGTCCCCTGGGCATGGCCATTGGGCAAGGGGGCATGACTCCTGTCTTTGCTAAGACAGGAGTCATTTCTATGGGGGTTGGGAGTTAAAAAAAATGACGCAAATCGGGTTGAGGCGAAAAATTTGCCTCAGCCTGACTTGCCCCATTTTTTGACGCCCAAGCTCCATATCCCCCTACGCCGGCGCTGCCTGGTGTACGTCGTTTTTTTCCACGCACACCAGGCAGCGCCGGCGGCTAACGCCGGCTAACGTCATTGATTAAATACGGCACCCGCATGGCGCTTCAGAATGGCGTTAGCCGGCGCTAATTGTTTTGACGCAAAACTGCGTTAGCGCAGTTTTACGTCAAAAAGTATAAATATGGGCCCCAATTTTAAAGAATATTCTTTATTTTTTCTCTGTTTACTCCATTTTCATAAAAACAGACTCTAGTCAACGTTTCCTTCATAAAATGAATTTCTTCAGAAATGTAAACATATACTCAAAAACAACAAATAGTACGTGTACATTACAGACAAAACATAAGATTTTTATTAAATCAATTTAGGAGGTAATGAACGTCCTAGCACAAAACTCTAAAAACCTCAGGGCAACATGAAGGGAAATAGTTACAAAATACACTGTTACATATGGTACACCTAATAGCCCGCCTCTGCCCATTGGTACATGCACCCCTGCTCTTGGTATGACTTTAGGACTTTGGGCACTTTCTCGCTGTAGTGCAGTGGAAAAGTGCACAAGCACTTCCCAAACATGCCATGAAGAGGCGCTTACGTGATTGGTTCAGGAATTGTACCCAGGAGTGCCCTGTAAAAAGGTACACCACATACCCAGGGTGGGTACGGCCCTAGCTACTAGTGGGATCTTGCACTCAGTGTGCCACCCACCAGAATAGCCTATCACACATGTGTCCAGCCTGACAATACAGGCCTGTGGAGGCACAGTTGTGCTTGTGCTCAGGTTGGCACTTCTAACTCCATAGCCAATCCTGAGTGGGCCCTTTGCTACACCTAGAGCACCCTCTGAAGGGCGGAGCAGGTGCTAGACGAAAGGCTAAGCAGGTACACATGAATGTCCCATGCCCCAGCAGTGAAGAACACCCATTTGGGTTTTATTTACCTAGGGGATCGGCTCTTCTCATACGATTTGTTGAGTTTCTATACAGTTTGAAAGTGCACAAGTTTGAAAATGCAATGCTGCAGTGTAGCAACATTGTATCAACAGACAGGAGTTGTAGTCTGCCATGCTGTGTTCTGTGTCGAAAAAACACAAAGATGATTGTTAGCCACGCCCGGCTCAAAAGTGTAAATCGGCGTATGATTACTTAACTGCAACAGGTCCACTTTATATCTAAATACAACTAGATTTAGGATTTGATTTAGATATTGGCAGACAAGCTACTCAGTCACAATAGAGATGGATATCCAATACACCAATATCTAATTCCCATTATATTTCGATATTGGCGAATAGATATCTTTACGGTTGTGATGGAATAACTCATCTGCCACTATCTAAATCAGGCCCTCTGTTCCCAACCTGAAGTGAAAAACCATTACTAAGTGGTAACCCTGTTCCAAACTATATGGTCACCAACATACCTATATTAAAAGGCAAAAACCCTACATGGACTTTTAATGCTAATCTAAATCTCCTTCCATAGCAGTCTCAGGGACAGTCTCAGAGCAATCATCTCTGTGTCTAGTCTATGTTCAACGGCTAAGATAAAGCACAGTCATTAACTGGTGACTAGAAATAAAATTAATCATAGCTTCCACACACTCATCACAGAAACCTTACCAGTATCCGTGCTCAGTGAATATATTTCCTGACAGCAAATAATGTTTCTTTTACAAAGATGTGTACACTAATTAAACATGCTGGCATGAATGTTGCAAAACTACAATTGGAAATAAAAAAACTGGAAAAGGATATTGCGAAAATTGACCATAAGGATTTGAGTGACAAAAACTATGATATTCTAAATAAAGTAATACAAGATCACTAAGAGTATCTGTTGTGTTGTTATAACTTGTTTTGTGGGATGTCGCTTTAAGCATTGTTATGTAAGCGTTCCAATGGAATGCGGCTTTTGACTTGGTCGGTTGTATGTAGCAGTTGCAGTGTGACTGGCCAGGGAGAAGGAGCAGCACTTGTTCATCGGAAGTAAAGTCTCATTATTTTTTTTAAGCAACTTACTTCGGTGTCGGCGTCATTAATTCAGTATCTCAAGGGCAAAAAATGTAAAAAGATCAAATATGTTGACAGTGATTACAGGGGGGGGGGATGTATACCTTCACCACAATGTATGATAAAGTGAATCTGACCTGTGACAGGAAAAGGGCACAGAAGTATAGCGCTAAATCAAGGTCAGCTAGCACTAGCTCCTTGACCTCAAATAACAGTGTGACATTGAGCAATAAGACCCAAGATGCCCCTGCAGCACCAGGCCTGTTTTCAAGGGAATTGGAAAGACAACGCGGAGGCAACAAACAATACAGTAAGGATACAAAACCAGAAGGAATAGAAGAAAATGGTATGGGAAGAAAAGTAGAAAAACCTGGCTTCTGCCCTTCACAAATGGGTGAAAATACTTATATACATGTTGATTTGTTCAAATTCACTTATTTTTTTAAATGAAAAGAATATGTCAGTCAACCGCCTAGTAAGCCCTCTTCTGTTGCAGTGATTCATACGGGTGCAAACTGTATCAGGAACAGGATTTACAATTACTATTGTCCCTTGAAAGTGATGAAACTGTAACCATTGAAACATTATTGGATGAATTGAACATTATGGAAAATGTTGATATTGATAGTGGTTGGAGACCACAATCTAAAATTTTGCCTCCTGCTATTTATCATCACAGCATTGGCATTTTTAGAGAAAAGATTACTCAGGAATTATACTGATTGGACTCATCCACTAAATCATGTTTGGAACGTTATAATCTGTCCTGGGCTGAGAAACAGGGTTTGAGGAGGTGACTAAAAGACAACAACATTGTGATTGGGGAAGCCTATAAAGGTGGCAATTGATTAAATAAATTACCAATTGGGTAACCGTTAATGCTATGAATAAGTAGAGTCCAGTCCTGTGAATACTCATGTGGCAGAGTTTTGGAATATTTGGAGCTGTTGAGTTAGAAAGGCAGGCAATCCCAAATAGAAGCTGTTGCCATAGTCCAGTTTGACAGTCACCAATGCATGAACAATCATTTTGGAAGAGATATCAGGAATAAGGAGGAGCATCCTTCTAAGAGACCAGAGGGTAGCAAATCAAGCTGTGGATAAGGACTTAGGGCTTCAGTACAAGTTTGGTGGAGGGTGTTACTCCATCACAAACGATACAGATACCCTGTCCACTGTATTGTAAGTCCCCTAGAGTATAATGGAACCTGTAATACGGCTGACATGATATTTGTCACGTTTGTGAAAGAGTAATGCCCTCCACCAAACTCGTAATCAGGCCCTTAATTTGAGGCTTAAAAGAGAGGTTTGAAACTGTAGTGTAGCCATTTTTATGTAGCCTTTGCACGCTTGCTTCAGGCGTTAGGCCTTTGTGCGCTTTGCCCTAGATGCATTTTATTTCTTTGCTCGCAGCATCGGGCCTCTGTGCACTTTGCTCTAGATGCATTTTATTCAGCTTCGTACTGTTATTTTTTAATAACCAGTTCTACGGTCTTGTTTTATTCTTTATATCACACTGTTTAGCCTACTTCAGCATTGGAGTTTTCAATAACACGTTCTTGCTCACTCTGTGCTTCAGTCAAGGATACAGTCTGGTACATTGCCGATAGACGTGGTAGGACTTTAGTTTTTGGGTTGTAGACGATACACATTCTTGCGTAGGGACGTTTTGTTACCACCTCGACATGTTAGTTATAAAAACACTTCCTTGTCCTAATAGGGGCAAGAGGAATATTCCGACCAGGGAACCACAACTATACACTGACTGCCCTGTTGCCGATGCTGATCCAGATCACAGGCCTTTGCTCAGGTATGAGGGTTGATGTCTTCTCAGGGAATCTGAAAGGCAAGCTTAACGCTTAACATGCTGTGCTCAATATAAAACAAAATTAGAGAGAACGTAGTTTGTTAACACTATGATAGCATTATTCCTATGTTTCACTCTCTTGGTTACTATTTTAATCCTACTGTGTTGTATGGTTCTGGTTATTGCGGCTCACGCCTTGTTATCTAGAATGCAGTCTTTTTATTAAATCAATCTATAAAACTTAAACTGTTTCTGTCATTTGTATATGAGATCATACTGTAAATTAGAAAGCTGGTTGGGACCTGAGTGACCACGACTTCCCTGAGAAGTTCTAAGATGTCATGCGCTCGGCTGCCATATCATCCCTTCCACTTGGGAGAGATGAGGCACTGCTAGTTAGCCGGAGCAAAACCGGATGAAAGGTGTGAGGGGTCCTTCTTAGTGGGTCAGACTTAGTCCCCCACACCAGGATCGACTCTGACACCGAGAAATCCAGTAGTCTCATTTAGGATAATGAGAGCAAACGCGACATGGCGCCGCCAACGATTGGTCTGGCTCTAATTTTCGGGTCTGGCTGACTCCCTCGGTCTCATATATATATTGACTCCTCGGTTCCGTTAAACGGAGACGTCCGTGGCTCTGAGGACTTCCGCCTCCGCAATATAGAGGTGGGTTGTTCAAGCTTGAACTTTGAAAGGAAAAACCCCGATATTGTTGTGCCTTCTCTGAACTATTGCTGTTTTAATAATGGCGAATCCCCAAGTAATACAAATAGCAGTTAATATGCGACAACCGCTTACGGGCATTTGCTAGCACATGGTCTAACAAACCGAGCAGTCCAGTCACGTTTGTGGTGGACGCCCATGCAGCCTATAGAACAGAACTTTTTTATTCTTGGGTCACATTTCCAGCAGTTGAAGAGAATACAAACACATTTCACAACTACACGTTTACAAACGCCCCTGGGCAATACAGGGCATATGCATACTTAGAAATACCTCTATCTTATCAAGAACATAACAATTGGTTTGATGGCGCCCTACCCCACACCATAGCACCTGTTCGGTTAGGTCCACTAAGTAACGATGGTCCTACATGGCCTTTATTGGCTACATATACACCACATCCTGTGGGGGCTAACATGGCAGTGGCTGAAGTTCGTCGTTTATACACAGACTTAACGACTACATATAGACGATTAGTACAATTTGTGATGCAGACACTAAACACAAACCCAGCGTGCGCTGCCCCAGCGCAACAACATGCAGTAGTACCGGGTATCAATCCGGCGACTGTACACTCTGTTATGGGCAAAGTGCCGGCTAAACAAGAGGAGACTCCGTTTTGGCTGGCACAAAAAATTAATACATTGGAGGCAGAATTTCCCCATACGGGCCCTCAGGGTAAACATAGAATATTGACGATGTGTTTACCGTTTGGTATGGTTCCCGCAGTGGACCATTGCAATACATGGGGCACGGTGTTTGCCGCGCTCTACACTACAGCACACGGTACACCGACATTAGCCAACTTACCGGAAGTGCTCAAACAAATTCAGGATGAATATGGGGCTGCCCCAGCCTTAGATTTGGGGATGCAACTGATGGGCAACTTTGCAGCGGTTTCTTCTATTATATTGAGTAATCTCAAGGGGGAGGCAGTGGCACTAGCGGTGCGTATGCGTCTTCATGACGTCCTGCAACTGGACTAGGAGCGGGAGCTGCCGAGAATAATAGCGGAAACATATTCCAGTATCAGTCGTGATAGCCTTGGGGCTAGACCACAGAAACCACAGTTGCAAGGAAAGGGTAGTAAGGATACTACTAAAAACCAACAACCTGAGGGTAATAAAAAGAGTTGGGAGAAAAAACAGCAAACACCTAAAAAAGAAAGGGGAGAATCTCTAAGAACGGAGACCCCTCAGACAAAATATAATCTTAGAAATAGGGATAATTTGAAGACGCCTGATAGATATCAATATACTGATACACGCCAAACTCGTTCCTTTCAGGACTCTGGGGAAAAAAGAAATTAGAGAGGTGGGCGGTCAGAGCGCAGAACGGAGTACGTGAAACCCAGACAGGAATCACAACGCTCTTCGGAGGTTTCTGTAAAGAAGGAAGAGAAACCGATCCAACAAAAACAACAGTTTAAAAAGAAAAAAGTGGCGGTAGTCTCAATTAGACATGCCACACAGGAAGAGAGTTCTCTTGAAGAACAAGACATGGGCACTAGCACTGTTAGACAGCGCGGCAGAGGTCACAATAGTTCGCAGGAATCTTCTAGAGCATCTGGAGGTGAAAGCAACTAATGACTTCATACAAGTCGAAACGGCAGATATGCGTGTCTCTGATCCCGATAGAGTATATACGGTGACTTTACAATTAGAAGGGGACATTGAGCGCACTATTAACGCCATCTTTTGGGATCGTGTTGTCAAGATATATGACATTCTGCTGGCCGAACAGGATTGGCCCCCTGACTTTGTTCGCGACTGTCCATTTGGGGAGGAGGTTATTACACCTTCGTTCTCACCGCTTGTTCCAGGAGAACTCGCAGAGTCCTACAGCATTGAATGGGCTCTGGCACCAGCACCCGCCTTATATAGAAATCATGTGGGGTGGGATAGGGATTCTCCTTATCATGTAATTCCGATTAAGGGCGAACCTCAGCCACAACCGCAATATCCTATTAAATATGAAGTGGGGGCATCGGTGAGGAATATACTTACACAATTGGAGTACCAGGGAGTAATTGAACCCTGTGTCTCGCCGATGAATAATCCCTTATTTCCTGTGGCTGAACCGGACCATTCTTTCAGAATAGTAGTGGACTACAGACATTTGAACGGACATGCACGTACATATGCCATACAAAATTCACATAGCGCAGCACTCATGAATAATATAGTGCGTAAAAAATACAAAACTACTTTAGATATCTCAAATGGTTTCTTCTGCCAGAATATAGCGCCCGAAAGCAGGGATTTTACGAGTTTTAGTGCGTTTGGCTCTCAGAAATGTTTTTGTCGTTTGCCTCAGGGGTATAAGAATAGCCCAGGACTGTTTTGGCTCGTGTGACTGAGATATTGCACGAGCTGGACCCTGAAGCATTGTCATATGTTGATGATATATATCTCACAGATGACGAGTTATTACAACATTTAAGGCGGGTGGCCCGCATTGTTGTGGGATTTGCAGATATTGACTACAAATTCAACTTCAAAAAATCAAAAATTCCCTTCCTCAGCAACATTTTCTTGGGATATGAGCTGTCGAATAAGGGTAAGAGCCTAGCGCCACACTTCTTAGAAAAATGTGCACAATTGCAACCTCCTAATACGATTAAGAAACTTCAGTCGTTGTTGGGATTTCTAAATTTTGGCAGAACTTACATTCCTGATTATGCTACACGTATAAAGCCATTATACGAGTTGATTCGCCCAGATTTTTCGAGTTGATTTTGGACGACTGAGCATACACATACTCTTCGAGACTTGCAAAATGATCTCCTAGCTGCAAAGCATTTATATACACGGGACAATAAGACACATCTGGTCATCAGGGTTGTAGCTGGGGCCGTTGGGTTTACGTAAGTTACCTTTAATGAAGGAGAAACAGTCCCGATAGGATACAAGTCTCACTTGTATTCAGCTGCAGAACAACATTTTGCACAAACAGAGAAGATTCTCACTGCTGTACAGATGGCTGTTATTAAAGAAAGACCTCTAGCCCAGGGCAAACGCATGATAGTCGTTTCCCCCATTCCGGCCCTAGAGGCTGTTACGAAGGCGAGTGTTCCTAATGCGAAAGCATTACATCCACGTTGGATACAATGGGCTACGTCTCTAACAGCCACTGATGTAGATTACGTTTTTGACCCAAAACTACAGACACAGAAATTTCTCCAATATGAAATAGAATACCCTGTTCCCGCTGACACGTTGCCTATTGATCAATATCAAGTAGTCATGTACACCGATGGCTCTGCACAACCTGCGGTGGGAACAAAACACCAATATTCTGCTGCATGTGCGGTAGTGAGCGGCCATATGGATGGGGAGAAGTTCTGCCCCCAAGATACTTATACACAGACATTGGGGGACTGTACGGCACAGTTGGCTGAGCTGAAAGCTGTATTATTGGCCTTGGAATATACGGATCCGGCACAGTTTACACTTCTTGTTTGTGATTCCTATTACTGTGTCCAGTCTTTTAATGAATATTTGCATTACTGGAGGTTAAATGGGTTCAGAGATTCAAAGGGTAACACCATAAAACACAGATTGCTGTGGGGGAAGGTAGCAGATCTAAAAGAGATGCTCCCTAAAGTCCATGTTGTACTTACTCTTGGACACCAGCGCGTTGGAATACACGTTGCTGGAAATACTTTGGCTGATGAAGCCGCGAAATCGGCAGTGGCAGTTGCCACTGTGGCCGCAGTTACTCGTTCGAGTTCCAAACCAGACACAGAGATTTTGGCGGCCATAAAGGCTACGGCTGATGGCACACCTTATCCTAAGGGATTTCCATCTAAATATCATTACTCAATGGGTGGTATGCTGAACGCTGAGGTTAAAATTCCAGGCGTGGGTGTGCGCAAAATGCCCAATAAAATAGTAGGACCTCAATTAATTACTGCAGCGCATGAGGGGGTGGCATCTGCACATGCTGGCGTGGCTGCCACAATTTCGCTGTTGCAGGCCCGATACTGGTGGCCTGGTCTCTATAAAGAGATGAAGCAATATGTTCTTTGTTGTGACATCTGTCAACAAATTAAAGTTTTAACGGCTAAATGCCCGCAGCAGACGCCCCTTCTGATTTCGAATAAACGATTACAGTGCGTGTACTTGGACCATTGTGGTCCGCTGACAGCAGATAGTGCATACAAATATATTTTGGTAGCTGTAGATTCATGCTCCAGATTATTGTGGGTGTGGCCACAGCGCTCGGCTGACGCTCGAACTGTTATTAAAGATTTGCGCATCTTTGTCGGTACATATGCAGTTGCGGCTTTCCATTCGGACCAGGGCCCTGCTTTTGCCTCCAAGGCATTCAGGGACGCCATGGCTTCGTTGGGGGTCCAGCTCCAGTTCTCGTCTCCATTTCATCCCGAGGGAAATTCTGTTGTGGAGCGTTTAACTCGTGATTTAAAGCAATCCTTAACGGCTAGAGTTATAGGTACGGGTCGTAGTTGGCTAACCCACCTGTATGGAGTACAGAGAGCACTCAATAACTTGCCTAGAAGGTCCCTGGGGGGTCGTACTTCATATGAGTGCCTGTTTGGAACACGAATGTTTGTTCCAGATCTAGATGGTCCTGGTGTGGAGGCGGCGGAAACGCCTTTTGACATAAATGATCGTATCACTGTTTTGCAGGAATTACAGCAGTTCCGTGAGGATAACTCTTTTGCAAGTGATGCCTCCACAGGAATTAAGGATGAGCCAGTAACGCCTACTGTGTGGATTCCCAGAATTGGGGATCTTGTGCGTGAAAAGGTCACAGTGAAAAAAGAATTTGGCCCTTCGTATCGCGCACCAGTCCCTGTACTGGGAATCCACAGAACACGAACTGTGATTTTGCCGCCGTTGCAAGGTGCCAAAGGAAATCGCTTTGTTTCCATCGACATTGTCAAGTTACAACATGTGGCCAATTCTGCACAGCAGACCAAGAGGAACACCCAGTAGTTCCCGAATCCCTCTCACTACTGGGGAAGATGTTCCGCTGCAGGTGGTTTGCACCAACGCTGCTTCCTCTCCGGGCATGGGGAGGGTGGAAGATGATCTTACGATTGTTCCACTCACGACAAATAATTTGGAATCCTTTGATCAAGTCGCTGTAACTACTGATGTTACTGAGGGTGTTATCTACAGTGTACCACGGCGAGAAACACCTGCTACTCCTTTGTTTACGGTGGCACCTTTTGCGAGAACTGCCTCCGGATGCTTTCATAACAACGACGATGGTCAATCAGACTCTTTGTCCTCTTCAACACCTATCCCGGGTCCACGTAAGCTTATGTATTGGCTTAAAAATACGTATTTTGTTTTTCCTTGGAACTATCTGTGGCTTTTTATGACTCTGATGGCTTTTTTTCTGTGGATAGGGTTTGTCGTTACCTTTTTTCCAGTCATACTTGGTCATTTTCTTCCTGAGAGATCAGAGGTTGAACAGGTGGAGGAGGTGTTGAAGCCACATTTTTCATCACATAAGGTTCGAAGAGACTTGTCCTTTGTGAACATTTCGGCTGTGCCAATTCCAGATGGGATTGTGTGGGATAGAGTAATGTTCGATATATAATGGTCCCACTGAGACAATTCAAATACCGTATGTTCTAAAGTTATCTATGATTGATATAGTAAAACCAGGCATTGTATCTGATGATTGGGACGTGAAGACAGTTGATTCTATCTTGACAGAGTTGCAATATTATACTGTCTATGAAAATGAAGATGCTTACCACTTTAGAGATAATTATGGTGACATGTTTTGTTACAATTATTATGGGCACCACTTTATTCATAAAGCCAGTAGTCCTAAAACAATATTTGACTATGCGCAATGGGAACATTGCCCGACTCCTCCGCAACGGAGTTCTAAAACATATTCTGACAAATTTGCATATTTTTCTGGGCATCATCAAACAAGTGCTAAGTCATATTATTTTAAATTAACTCTGCATGCAAATAAGCAAATACTGTTGACTAATACGAAATTCCTGTATTCAAATTTGTTTGTTTCCCAACTATCTATTGAGGGGTACGAATATTGGTCAAAAAATGTTGAATATTGAAAAGTTGGAGAGGTTGCCTTTTACCGTGGCTGAGATACCCTCAGCTGAATGGTTGATACACGTGGTTATTAATTTGCCCATTTCCACATTGCAGTTCACTTCTTGTTTAAAACATGTTCCGGTGGGCAGATATGAAAGGTTAGGAGACAGTTATATACATGAGGTGTGGGAGCTTCACTTTATATACAGATGTCTTAATGGCATGAGAGAGGTTTTTCTTAGCGGTAGTGAATGCGAAACGTCTGTCAGCCATTCAATGGTTTGTAAGCAGCTGTCCTTGCATGGGGCGTGTAATGCCTCGGTTGCAAATTTGGCTTGCTATCTAAAGGGAGTTCCAGTCCCAGTGATTAAAAACACGTTCCAGGTGCTTTCAAACGGCAGCTACGTCCTCCTTAACAGTGAAGACTGTTGTGGCATGCATGCCGGAATAGTTTACGTAGTTTTGGTCACCAAGGTCGTTATTTGCTGCGGAAATGTGTTATTTTCCCCCACTAAATTAAGGGAGGTGGCTGATATCTGGCCTCACATTGCTACTTCCAAGGTGAATTTCGACAAGTTGAGTCGACTAAAGGCTCTATTGTTTCAAAAGCATGTGGCACTTACATCTGCAAGCGAGACCTACGCACTTCAGGTGGCAAGGTCATCAGCAGAAATACAGTCCCTTTTAAATACTAACTTTCCGAGCCACTTTGGTGAACTCGTGGGACGTATATTTAATGCGTCCAGCACTGCTGGACTAGCACATTTTTTCAAAGCCGTAGGTGTTGGTTTTGCTCATACTTTCTCTTCCATGTTCGGTTTGATACCTTCGGCTATTCATTCTATTTTCAGAAGCATTTTTGGTGGTTTTCCGATAACTTTGGCTTTATTGGCTGGAGTTTTGCTGTTGCTGTTGTTCTTCCGCAATGGCTGTCCCGCTGCAACAAGAGTGAATGTGGGCGCTCCCATCGGTACAGCTGTGTCGTGAACGCATGATGCAGCATTTTGGAGCAACACTCCTTGGACATTTGGAGTGTGACTGGTCCCTGTCATTCAGACCAGTTTTGGATTGTGTGCAACCCGTGTTGCGTGCCTTTGGTGCTCATTTGAACATGCACTGGCTCTCTGTCTCTCACTGCAGCACCCCCCAGTGGTAGATGCTGATCTGTTGATGTTCCCGGTCAGGGCTCATTCCCAGACATGCGCACTGTGGCTGCGTTTGCTTCGTGAGGCAGTTTACGAGATTCCCTTCCTGGAGGAAGATGATACTAACTCGTTCATAGGCCCTGCACAGGCTCCCGCCTTGGATGGTTCCGGGGCTTTGGAACACACCTGCTCCATGATGGTGTTTGGCGTGGATTTTCCGGTCTTGTCATCTGCCGAAGTGGAGAATATCCTGCTTTCTGTGATTTCCGTTTGAATTGGATTCCATAAAAAATGACATTGTTATATGAAATTTGGCTCTCAAGCCACATGCTTTGGATTAGAATTTTGTGCTTTGATGTCCTCTGGACTTGTCGAAATCTGTTTTTTAGGTTTTCTAGGGCATTTTGTTTTTCTTTTTATTATTATGCTTTGACTAGAACCACTTTCTACCGACAAGGGGAGGGTGTAGTGTAGCCATTTTTATGTAGCCTTTGCGCGCTTGCTTCAGGCGTTAGGCCTTTGTGCGCTTTGCCCTAGATGCATTTTATTTCTTTGCTCGCAGCATCGGGCCTCTGTGCACTTTGCTCTAGATGCATTTTATTCAGCTTCGTACTGTTATTTTTTAATAACCAGTTCTACGGTCTTGTTTTATTCTTTATATCACACTGTTTAGCCTACTTCAGCATTGGAGTTTTCAATAACACGTTCTTGCTCACTCTGTGCTTCAGTCAAGGATACAGTCTGGTACATTGCTGATAGACGTGGTAGGAGTTTAGTTTTTGGGTTGTAGACGATACACATTCTTGCGTAGGGACGTTTTGTTACCACCTCGACATGTTAGTTATAAAAACACTTCCTTGTCCTAATAGAGGCAAGAGGGAGATTCCGACCAGGGAACCACAACTATACACTGACTGCCCTGTTGCTGATGCTGATCCAGATCACAGGCCTTTGCTCAGGTATGAGGCTTGATGTCTTCCCAGGGAATCTGAAAGGCAAGCTTAACGCTTAACATGCTGTGCTCAAAATAGAACAAAATTAGAGAGAATGTAGTTCGTTAACACTATGATAGCATTATTCTTATGTTTCACTCTCTTGGTTACTATTTTAATCCTACTGTGTTGTATGGTTCTGGTT
Organism: Pleurodeles waltl; assembly: GCF_031143425.1. Taxonomy (NCBI): domain Eukaryota; kingdom Metazoa; phylum Chordata; class Amphibia; order Caudata; family Salamandridae; genus Pleurodeles; species Pleurodeles waltl. The sequence continues at coordinate 953,477,481 of NC_090439.1, forward strand.
ATTGTGGCTCACGCCTTGTTATCTAGAATGCAGTCGTTTTATTAAATCAATCTATAAAACTTAAACTGTTTCTGTCATTTGTATATGAGATCATACTGTAAATGAGAGAGCTGGTTGGGACCTGAGGGACCACGACTTCCCTGAGAAGTTCTAAGATGTCATGCGCTCGGCTGCCAAATCATCCCTTCCCCTTGGGAGAGGTGAGGCACTCCTAGTTAGCCAGAGCAAAACCGGATTAACGGTGACAGGGGTCCTTCTTAGTGGGTCAGACTTAGTCCCCCACACCAGGAACAACTCTGACACCGAGAAATCCAGTAGTCTCATTTAGGATAATGAGAGCCAAGCGACAAAACAAACATTACCCATATCTTTTTAGCCATTAATGCTGGGGGGAAATACTCAGTTCAGGAGGCCACTATAAACTGGTATTCAGAGGAGACTTCGTACCAGAGAAAATAATCTAAATTTTTTCAGAATTCGATTTGAGGCAGCTTCCCTGCATCAATTGCACCACTGCTTGCAAAGCTTAACGGGACTCAAAGTTGCAGATGCATTTTCACGGAAGACCAGGAGAAGCTGGGTGTCAACCACATAGGAGATCACCCTCACACCCAGATCTAAAAAAATTGTGCCAGTGGCTCAAGATAAATATTAAAAAGGGTGAGGCTAAGAGCCAAACCCTGAGGTGCTCCACAATCCGATGGCTTGGGTGAAACCATAAAAGGTGGAAGGAAGACAGCTTGAGAGTGATCAGTCAAAAAATATTTAAGCCAGAGCCGAGCCTGTCTTTGATTCCAATCTCCTCAAGATGATCTAGTAGGATGGCATGGGAAACCAATGAAAGGCTGAGGACAAATCCAACAACATGACCATCACAGGAGTGGTTTGGTCCAGATTTTCCTTAATGAATTCAAATACCTAGAGAAGGGCATATTCAGTACTATAATCCACACAAAATCCAGATTGGGAGTCATGCAGGAGAGAGTTAGACTCTAGAAAAGGTGACGGCTGCTTTTTGACTAGGGGTGGGTGGCAAACACTTCTCCACCAGTGTAGTTGGTGCAGTTTTGCCACTCTGTGCCATGCTTGGAGCAAGGAGTTTGGCAAAAATCTGTCAACCGCTGCGTGGCAGAGGTTATAGACGCCCACACCCATCTCGTAGATAATGTCTTTATATTGTGTCTCAAACTCTGCTGCAGTAACTGGACTGGTCTCCTGGAAAAAAGGAGGGCAGGTGAGTTCTGAAGAGGAAGGAAAGCCCAACTGTAGGAGGGTAATATGTAAGAGGAGGAGCATATAAGAAATGTGCTGTTAGCAACTGGGTATCAAATAGGGGATGGAAGGATTGCTGTGTAGCAGCCCATATTATGATTATTGTCACCTATTTGTGTGAGAGGCCGGGTTGTTGAAATTTGGATTTGAAGACTGGCCCAGCGCTGTGCGTTCTATTTGGATGTGGTACAAGTTCTCCTAGGATGACCTCTCTATACCCCCTCTTAGTGAGTTGGGGGGGGGATCAACCCGTTTAGCTGGGACTTCAATCTTGCATGACATGAAAGAACTACAGTTGTTCTATTTTTACCTCTCTCAACCTGGTCCCCATCACCGCTCTGAGGCACAATGACCACTGGAATACAAGGCCGTTGGCATTGCTTCTCCCCCCAGACTCATAATCTCAAGTACTCCTTAAGTATTTCCTAAGCCCCATCTGCCTTGCACCTGTTTTCCTTGCAAGGAACAGATCAGAGTAGATGAAATACATGCACATCTGTGGTTTCCTGCCACACCACTGTTTGACAAGGATCACAGTATTAGGAGCGAGGACACTCAAGAAGAGCAGATGAGATGACAAACATAAAGTTGGTCGACTGTTTGTCCATTAATTTAGGTGAGACCATTGAATGGAGCCATCGTGGTGAAGGTAGTTTGGCTACAAGGAATAGCTGGCACCATTTATTTTTAGTGAGATGATCAGCATGTTTCCAGTTGAGCATTCTTTGGTGAGTTCAGCTTCTCATCAGCATGGCCTTCCTTATTATGATGAGTGGGCTGCAAATCATATCTTGATTGGTAACCACAGGTTATCTGCCACATGTCATTACTAGAATCTGCAGTATTGGTAATTCCAGGTAGAGGAATACCATATCAGCAAATTGGGATTCACCCATGATGTGGTGGTGAGGGTTGAAGTGCATCACTGCATGCAGTGAAAATATTAACAAAATAAAGAGGAGATATATGGCTGCTTTTCAAGTTGTTACAAAAAATACTTTAAATATGTCTTGTGGCCAATATCCCTAATTGACCTGCTCTGTACAAGATTGTATTATGTTTTGCTTGGATGCCATGGACTGAATACACCTGAATGTTAGTAAATTACGCTGTCCAAATGTAAAGGTTGATGCCATGTTTGTTCTCTTTAGCAGACCTGACGTTTGAACTGTTGTTTCTATACACATGGAAAGCTTTGCCTGCTCCCCCTTCCTCTGTACTTTTCCACTTGTGGTCAGCACAAATGCTTTAGTGAGTGGTTTCTAAGCACTTGAACCTGAACAGGGTAGAGCACTGAGCATGTTGGGGCATAGACTAGGGTGGCAAACACAAAAAGAAAAGATGATGGACGGAATGCAGAACGAATCAAACACCGCCCAGTCAAAGATTTGGGTTTAATCCATCAGTTGTTTTGCTCACAATGCCACCCCAGTTTGGACTCAGCCATATAAAAATCAGTCTTGACCCTGCTTCCCCTGGGAACAGTCCAGACCGAACTGCAATGCCAGGTCTTCCCTGGACCAGAAACAAGCATCCTGGGACCGGTTTCATCCCTAATTAGCCAGGCTAGCTTGAATCCAGGGGCACAGAGTGCACTGGATCCACGTGTGGGCATTCCCTTCCTACTTAGGGTGCGAAAGGCAAAAAGATCAGATGATGGATGGAATGCAGAACAAATCAAACATTCTCCCTTCCAGTCACAGACATGGATTTACTCCATCGGTTTTATGCTTCCCACGCCACCCCAGTTTGGACCCAGCCAAATGCAAATCAGTCTTGATCGCACGCGCCATGGGAACAGTTCAGCCGGAACTGTCAGGCCAGCTCCTCCCAGATGCTGTTCCATCCATCATCTGTTCTTTTTGCATTTGGGGCATAGATTACGAAGCACTGAGATTGGAGTTTCATTCATTCTGGTGCTAAGTCTGTCTATAGGGGATGCAGCAGTACAAATTAAATTTCACTCCACATTTGGTAATGGAGAACAGAGGCAGAAATAGCCCTTAGATTTTTCTGTGACATATAGTGAGGAAGCAGAGAAAGTGAAAATCACTTTCTTTACAGTTGTTCTTAAATCTTAGCTGTTGCATGTCACGCTAACAGTGGAGACTTTGTACTCTTTATTCCCACTTAAATATCTGTGCAGAAACAGGACATATTTGGAATATTATCCTAAATGTGCCACTTCTCCAGATGTAATGCTGGAGACAACCGATATAACTCCACCCGCTCGATGAACTCTGCAGAATTTGGATAGGTTTTTTGGTAACTCAGTGGAATCCCATGGAGTGCACCTCTGAGAGGTCTATCCTGGCCTACTATTGACCCTTTTTTCCAGTAGGTTAGCAACTGTGGGAAGAAGAGAATAGGTCTAAAGTGGCTAATGACCTTTGGATCAGCCAAGGTTTTTTTTTTTTAATAGAGTGAACAATAATGTTTGTTTCCAACTAAAACAACTAAACCTAATTCAAGAGAATTATTCATCAACCTGTTAAGGACGTTAACCACTGCAGCCGCTAGATTTAGAGTAGCAGGTGGGTAGGGATCCAGAGGGGAGCAAGAGTTGCATTTTGCTAGTACTGACAGTGAGTCTTACAGGGAATTAGGTTTGAATGTAGTAAGAAGAGGGCCTGACTGAGAAAGGACTGAGGGCCCTAAACTAGACAGTACCTGCAGAGTAAATTGCTCAAAGAGATTTAGAATTGTATTTTAAAAGAAATTGAAGAGGTCTTGACAATTCCAACACTGAGAAGAGTACATTTTATTTTCTGTGGGGGAGAGAAGACCATTGACAATTTTAGAAAGCTTGCAGGGATTATTATTTCCCTAAAAAATTGATGAAACGATAAAAGATTTCTGAGCTTTACGGATGGTAGTATGATAGCATTTCAGTGCGGTTAAGTAAACTACTTTCGCATCTTTATCCTAAGTTGGCCTCCATTTCTGTTCAAGTCTTTTACAGCAAGATTTTTCCATCTTAAGGGCATCTGAAAACCATGATGCAGAAGGGTTATACAAGCAATATCTTTTCAAAGCACAAAGTAGCCAATGATTGAAACTAGCCATGCCAATGGTTAGTAATGACTCAGCAATGTTATGCCACGGTCCAGATGTTTTCCTAATCAGCTCTAGCACCCCACACTGGAAAGGGAAAAGAACACTGAATGGTACTAAGAAATGATCCGACCAGGAAAGCTTCATTGCAGGTTTCACCAAGAATGTAGAAGGGTTTGAAAAAATGAGATCCAGAGTGAGGCATGCTTGGTGATTAGGATCCTTAACAAGTTGTTTCCAATTAAAACCTTTAAGAGAAGATGAATTGCTGTGCTGATCTGTTATTTTGATCATCGACATGCAGATTGAAATCACTGAGTACCACAAAATTTGGAAGCAAAAAGTACATCTGTCTCTACACATACAATTGTAAAGGACTTAGGTCTTATTTCTGTTAAGTAATTTTTGGATACTAAGAAAAGTGATTGTTAAAAACAAAATCAAATGATACTTAACATGAATGACATAATACTGTCCAAAAATTATTTTAGGCTGTATGATCTGCAGTATCACTTACTGTGAGGTACAGCGATGGGCTCCAGGTTTACTCCCTCCTATGCCAGCCTATTTATAGGCTTGTATGAGCTGGAGCATGCCTGGGGTCCATGTGCCTTTCTCTGGATGAAACACATTGGGGGTTATTCTAACTTTGGAGGAGTGTTAATCCGTCCCAAAAGTGACGGTAAAGTGACGGATATACCACCAGCCGTATTACAAGTTCCATAGGATATAACGGCCTCGTAATACAGCTGGTGGTAAATCCGTAACTTTTCCGTCACTTTTGGGACGGATTAACACCTCCTCCAAAGTTAGAATAACCCCCATTGTCTTTTGGGGACGGTACATCAATTACATTATTTGCCTCTTGACAGGTTCAATGGAACAACTGTATAAATATTATGGATATTTTGATGGCATTCATTATAACATTCAATTAATCATGTGCCATAACAAAGAAAACATTGATTTTTTGGATGTTTGTAAAAACATCTTGCATGCTTCTAGTGCCCGTGCAAAATCTAACATTGAAAATATCCCATATGGTAAGATGATTCTATTTAGATTGATGGATGGATTTATTAGCAAGTTTGAGGCTACCATCAATGATACAACAAAACAGTTCTCCTGACAGGGAATATGATGCTCGTACCTTTAAGGTGGCTGAGAAAAAAATCCAGAGTGTCACCAGAGAAGCACACCTTGAAAATGAAGGTTACTAACACCAAATCTAAGCAGGGATTGCAACATTTATCACAAAGTATATGACGCACAATGATACGATGCATCAGATCCCTTAAGAAACATTGGCATTCTCCATTAGAAATTCTTGGGCCAAAGAATGACATCTGTAGTAATCCCAGATTAGTGTTTAGAAGGGTGATAGTTTGAGGAATCTACTCTTCCTGATTTATGTGGTGTTGTGAAATAGAATAATAATAACCCACAAACGGTTAGGCTTTCACAAGTGCAACAATTGCAATATGTGTGTTTCTGGTAAAAACAAGATGACTTAGAAATAAAACTTCTCATGACTATTATTTGAGAAGCTTCATTAAGTGTAGCACATTGTTTTATTTATGTTATTGACTGTGAGTGTGATGTGATATACTTAGGCAGCACATTTTGAAGTCTCAAATCTTGTATCCAGGAACACCATAGAGCATTAAAGAATGGCAACAACAGATAACCCATGTCTGAGTATTATAGGATTGCACATTGGGATAATCCACAGTTTTAGTTTCATGGAAGGGATCATATTCTATCTAATTTTTGAGGTGGTGATAAAGAACTGGTTTTTAGACAGAGTTGCATGAAATGGATCTGTTGCATACAAGCTATTGAATTGGGATAACACAGACAGCGAGTTGCATAATTTTTTTGAAAATTGTGTCTACCTAGCATCCTGCTTTGATAAGATGGGTGTATTTTTTTCTAGGTGATCATGGGTTGTTTTGGAACTCTTAACCCCCCCCCGCTTTTTCTTGTCATTATGTCATTTTGTGTTAAGAACATTTTAAATGTTTATGCTCAAAGAAGGGCTGTGCTTTATTATTTCGCTGGTCTGAAGTACTCTATTTATAAGTTATTCAGCATCTTTAGTACTTTAAGATGTTTATGGTGTTTTAGCACTGTTTCCCCAAAAAACGTTCCTCTACAAGTGCACATGTGTAGTTCTTTCATCTGGTGGCAATGTTATACTTATTTGGCCAAATATCCACAGTTTGTTTGGAACATGTAAATCCCATTATTTTAGACGTAGTGGGGGTCATTATGACCCCGGCGGTCGGTAATAATGTGGCGGTAACACCGCTAACAGGCTGGTGGTACATACCGCCACATTATGACATTGGCAGGTTAGCTGAAGCCAACCCACCAATTTACCACTCCAACCGCCACGGCAGTAGCAGCCGCTGGGCTGGCGATAACAATCTCCAGCCCGGAGGCTGCTATTGTACCACCTCAGGCATTTTGATGTTGCCTACCACCATGGTTTCCGTGGTGTTCATAACACCACGAAAACCATGGCAGTAGGCCCTATCAGTGACAGGGAATTCCTTCCCTGTGACTGCTAGGAGGCCCCTCCCCCTAATATTCCCCAGACTCCCCCACACCCCATCCATCCATACTCCCCTCTTCCAATCCCTCACCATCCTACACACACACACCCAGACACACACCACGCATACACACACTCACTCACACAGGCATACTCGCATTCATACATGCATGCATCCATTCATTCATGCACACATCTGTACCACATTCACACTGACATGCAGACACGCATTCATATATCCATTGATACACGCATTCTCACACATGCATACACATGCATACACACAACACTAAACATACATTAGTATTCATGCACACACTCACTCACACATTCATGCACAAAATCCCCCAGCCCCCCTCCCCTGTCAGAAACCCAACTTACCTGGTTCCAGGGGGTCTTCCGGCAGGTGACAGGGTGCTGCTACTGCCAGCAGTGCTCGCCAGCAGAACACCGCCAGGCCGTATTATTTTTCATAAAACAACTGGCGGCTGTCTACTGGCGTGGCGCTGCTGGTGGTAGTATGGCCACAGCCGGATTTCCACCCTTCATGTGGCAGAAATCTGGCTGTGGGCATTATTTGGCACACGGCTGTTAGCCGCGGCAATGGTTTTTTGGCAGCGGCGGTAGGCGGCACTTACCGTCATTGTCAAAATGTGGGCCAATGTTATTTCGTGATAGGAATAATTTGAATGCTTATGCTTGAAATCTACTTATAAGTTATACAGCATCTGTGCAACTCCCAGATGTCTGTGGCATTACAACACCAATCCACATAGGTCAGTCCCACTACAAGTACATAGGTGTATTTTATTCATCTGGCGGCAATTTTGTATTCAGTGAACTAAAGATCATCAGGATGCTCTTTACTTTGCTGTTCAGGATATGTAATACCTGATATATTTACTGGCCATGGGTACAGGTAAGGTTTCTGTGTTGAGCACGTGGAACCTATGATTCATTTAATTTCTAGTTACCAGTCAATGGCTGCACTTCAACTGAGCCATTGAACGTAGACATGGAGGTGATTCCTATAAGACTGTGTCTGGGATAACTATGGAGGGGGAATTTAAATTAGCATTATAAGTTCTGTGTTGTTAACCATATGTTTGGAATGGGGTTATCGCTTAGTAACGTTGCATCGCAGCAGATTAAGAACTAATTCTGGTTGTATTTGCACATAAAGTGGACCTGTTGACATTCAGCAATCATCATTAAGCAATCATTACACTTTCAAACCAGGCGTGGCTAACACAGTATGGCAGGTTACAAGTCCTGTCTGCGATATATTATAGCAATGTATTTTGTTTCTATAATTGTTGCCATATTTTTGTGCTCTTGGTTGCGTTTTGAGCCAGAGCATATTGTTAGCAATATTGTTTTGTAATGCACAAAGATTCTACATTTGAACTAAGCACAGCAGACAACATTGTTGCTAATGTACAGCGATTATCTTTCCTGCTTTCCAAACTCAGCAGAGCCACACTAAGAACAACTTATTGTTGTGATATATCGCTAGGACACATCATGCTCTAAGTTAGAGTTTAATAAGTCACGCATTTTCATTTTAGTACTTGATTGCAGGACTGGCCAGTAACTAACCACATGCACATGGCACCACAGTCTCAAAGTCTGTGCAGGTGGTCAGCTTTACAGCAACTGGCCCCCGTTTATGATGCAAAATTGATGAATTGATGACAATGTGTCACTGAGCATCCTATGAGGTTGTGTTTTGAATTTTTAGTGGTGGTTTATTCATTAATATCAATTGGCACTATAATATTGGTGTTTTTTTGTTGCTTGGTATAATGTATATATTTTTTTAATTGTCTTTGGCACAAGCCATATTATTTCCCTCTCCTATTTCATCTTTTATGGGTGGATCTGATCTTAGTTTGACAGTCTTTAAATACTGCCACAAACTGAATATATGTTGAAAATGGAACCATACCGCCATACTCTGTCCCAATTCCTCTGTACAGTTTTCAAAGTTTAATATTTTAATTTCCATTTGAGAAGATACAATTACAAATGAGCAGGTGTGCATGTACCCATGGGCATAGGGGGACTACTTAATGTACTGTTTGTAATAGTGTATTTTGCACCTGTTTCCCTTTTATGTTGCCTATGGTTTTTAGAGTTCTGTTTTTTGTTAGGATGTTCATTACCTCCTCGATTGTTTTTAACAAAACATTATGGCCCTCATTACAACCTTGGCGGTCGGTGTTAAAGCAGCTGTAAGACCGCCAACAGACAGGCGGTACAAAAAATTGAATCACGACCATGGCGGAAACCGCCAACATAGACAGCCACTTTAACACTTCGACCGCCACAGTGGTAGAAACAAACAGCATGGTGGTCAACGCCAACAGACAGGAGGAAGACAATGTACCGCCCACACTATTATGAGAGGCCAATCCGCCACCTTTTCTGGGGCGGAACCAACACGGAAAAAAACACGGCGGGAACAGGACTTGGAAGGGAAAACACTCACCTCTGCACATACCACGAGGATCCAGGACACCATGGAGCCAGAACTCCAAATACTCCCTGCAATAGTATTCCTGCTCCTCTACCAGGAGCACGAACGACAGTGGCGACGACCACTGTGAGTACTGCACCTACAACACAGGGGAGGGGGGAGGGAAAAGAGAGTGACATACAAATGCAACATGCAAAACCCCCACCCCCACCCTCACCCACAACAACATACACACAAATACATGCTGCAACATTACATTTACACCCCCAAACCCCCGTGGAAGAACGCAATGACAAAAGGAAATGAGTTGAATGATTGTAATCATGAAAGATCCATTAGTCAAAACTTTAAATACAGTATAAACAATTATGTACACCAACTATACAAGTCCGGATAGCACACTATTCATAGTCCGTTGACCACTGGGCCCAAAATGAATGGGCGAGGCCCACACTTGATACCAGACTCCAAACAGAGAAAACACTGCTGGGGCATCAGATCGAAATGAAATAGGCACCTCAGGGGGAAGGGAAAGGGGGGCACCTCAGCCGGATGAGTGCACAACGCCAGCTCCACGAGGGGGCTCCATGCCCACTGCTGTATCCTGGGTAGTGCAAAGCCACAGTCTCTCAAGTCTCACCAGTGGGTGGTTTGCCCACTGCTTTATCCTGGGGAGTGCAAAGCCACAGTCTCTCAAGTCTCTCCAGTGGGCAGTTTGCCCACTGCTTTATCCTGGGGAGTGCAAAGCCACAGTCTCTCAAGTCTCTCCAGTGGGTGATTTGCCCACTGCTTTATCCTGGGGAGTGCAAAGCCGCAGTCTCTCAAGTCTCTCCAGTGGGTGGGTTGCCCACTGCTTTATCCTGGTGAGTGCAAAGCCACAGTCTCTCAAGTCTCTCCAGTGGGTGGTTTGCCCACTGCTGCATCCTGGGGAGTTCAAAGCCACAGTCTCTCAAGTGGATGTCTTTCTCCACTGGTTCTAGAGGGGGCTTTTTGGTGTGCCCAGAGTGCATCATCCTGCCAAGGACTGAGGTAGTCGATGTCTTTCTCCACTGGTTCTGGAGAGGGCTTGGTGCCCAGAGTGCTTCATCCTGCCAAGGACTGAGGTAGTGGATGTCTTTCTCCACTGGTTCTGGAGGGGGCTTGGTGCCCAGAGTGCTTCATCCTGCCAAGGACTGAGGTAGTGGATGTGACACTCCACTGACGGTGGTGCGACATACAAGCTGCCCAGGCTCATGGAACTGACCACCAGCCTCGGATGGCTAACCACTGGGGATGGCAGCCATGCCTGCAGTGGTGCCACTGGCTCAGGATGTCTCGGGCCACTGGCGGTGCTGGCGGCGGGCTCTGTGGCATCGGTGCTGGCGGCAGGCTCTGTGGCATCAGTGCAGGCGGCGGGCTCTGTGGCATTGGTGCTGGCGGCGGTCTTTGTGGCGGCAGTGCTGGTGGCGGGCTCACTGACTGCAGTACTGGTGGCGGGCTCAGTGACAGTGGTGCTGCGCCCAGAGTGCTTCATCCTGCCAAGGACTGAGGTAGTCGATGTCTTTCTCCACTGGTTCTGGAGAGGGCTTGGTGACCAGAGTGCTTCATCCTGCCAAGGACTGAGGTAGTGGATGTCTTTCTCCACTGGTTCTGGAGGGGGCTTGGTGCCCAGAGTGCTTCATCCTGCCAAGGACTGTGACACTCCACTGACGGTGGTGCAACATACAAGCTGCCCAGGCTCATGGAACTGACCACCAGCCTCGGATGGCTAACCACTGGGGATGGCAGCCATGCCTGCAGTGGTGCCACTGGCTCAGGATGTCTCGGGCCACTGGCGGTGCTTGCGGCTGCCTCAGTGGCATCGGAGATGGCGGCGGTGTCATTAGTGGCAGTGCTGGCGGCAGGCTCTGTGGCATCGGTGCTGGCAGCGGCCTCTGTGGCATCAGTGCTGGCGGCGGGCTCTGTGGCATCGGTGCTGGCGGCAGGCTCTGTGGCATTGGTGCTGGCGGCGGTCTTTGTGGCGGCAGTGCTGGTGGCGGGCTCACTGACTGCAGTGCTGGTGGCGGGCTCAGTGACTGTGGTGCTGGTGGCGGGCACAGTGACTGCGGTGCTGGTGGCGGTGCTGGTGGCAGAGCTGGTGGTGGTCTTGTCCGCTGTGAAGGTTGGCATCGACGTGGACCTGCCCTTGATATTCTGGCCCTTCCCCACCTTGGATGGTGGCGCAGCTGTCTTGCCACTATCTACTTTTGTTTTCCCCGAGCCCCTGGTGGCAGGTGTTTTCGCCTTCTCCCTCCAGGATGTGAGCAACTCCTTGACTTTTGGAGGTGACGGAATGTCCTTGCCCTCGCTCCGTGGAACACTGGCAGCCGTGTTGCCTGGCACACTCCAAATGCCTGAAATTGCTGGCACCACTGTGCCCATTGATGTGGTGGCTGAGGTGCTGGGTTGGGACCTGGAAAGGCGGGCCCTAGGGGATGGACGGGGGGAGGTGTAGGGACGAGGTTAACATTAGATAGGAAAAGCTTTTTAGACACACTGGGATGGGTAGATGGAGGGGCTTGGGGAGTGGAGGAAGAGGTCGTGGTTGTAGGAGGTGTTCATTTGCTGACTTTGGGTGAAGGTGCATAGGCTGGAGGCTATTGTGAGGTGGATGGCTGTTGGGTGGGTGTGTGGCTGCGTTTGTGTACTTTGGGAGGAGGGCTCACAGACACACTGGTAGAGGACACAGGGGATGTGTGAATGGTAGCGGGAGTGGTGAGTGCACGTGAGCGGTGTGTGGTGATGGGCATGCTGGTGATGGAGGTAGTGGCTGATGATGTAGTACATGCAGGTGTGAGTGGAGACGAGACATGGAGGGAGGAGGCAGACGTGGCGGAGGGGGACACAGTGGAGGCAGTGGATGTTGGTATGTGTGCATGGGTATGATGCTTGTGTGAGTGCCTGTGGGATGTTTGGTGCTTATGTTTGCCAGAGCCACCCTTTTGTGTTGAGGTGTGTGCATGCTGGTCTGATGGTGTGCTTGGAATGGGCTGAGGTACGGGGATTGGGTCTGGGTGGAGGAAGTTGGAGGAAGTTGGAGGGGGGAGGCTGGACACAGGGACAATGGCTGCCATCAGTGCTGAGGCCAGAGCCTGAAATACTCTCTGTTGGGTTGCCTGGCCAGAATGAATGCCCTCCAGGTATGGATATGTTTGCTGCAACTGCCTCTCTACACACTGGATGGCATTCAGAATGGTAGACTGCCCAACAGTGAGGGATCTCAGGAGGTCAATAGCCTCCTAACTGAGGGCAGCAGGGCTGACTGGGGCAGGGCCTGAGGTGCCTGGGGCAAAGGAGATGCCCACCCTCCTGGGTGAGCGGCCACGGGACACATGCTGAGGGGCTGCTGGGAGGGTGGTGCTGGTAGGGGGGGTGGCGGCTGTACCTGTTGAAGTGGGGGGCACAGGGGGAACTGTCACCGCAAGGGAGCTCCCATCAGAGGAGGAGTCGCTGTCGCTGATGTCACCTCCTGTCCCCGCCGTGGCGCTCCCCTCACCCTCCGTCCCACTGGTGGCTTCAGACTCCATTGTCTCACCCTCCAGGACCATGTGGGATCCAGCTCCCTCCTGCTCCGGTGGCACTGCTCCTCCGCCTGATGATGCTAAAGCACACAAGAACAGGGAGACCACAAAAAGTGGGGGGGAGACAGAAGAAAGACATGTTCAGTGCATGCAATACCGCTACCGTTGGCGAACACTACAGACACAGCAGCCCTCTGCACTACGCAATGCACTTTGAGTTCCCTATTTAATCACAGGGACATGGGAAACAAGGCCTATGCCCAATTGCTGCACACATGGAAGTCACAGGAGCCTGACTAGGTGTAGTTGGCTCTTACCACTGGTGGGGTTGGGGTGCCTCATAGCCTGCCTCACGGGACCTTGCCTACAAAACTCACCCTGGCCTAGGGGAACCCACAGCCCACCTCCCCCACCCAGACACCTCGTAATGTGCGCAGAGTCAGCTGAATGAGACTGTACTCACCCCCTTGTGGCTGCTGTGATGCCCTCAAGAGCCCATCCAACTCCAGATACGCCACCGCCAGGATCCTGAACATCAAGTGGGTCATGGTGCGACCGGCACACATCCCACATTGGGAGGCCATCCCCAGCTGGGACTCCACCGTCTTCTTGCTCCAGCGGCGAATGTCCTCCCATCTTTTCCGGCAGTAGTGCTCCGTCTGTGGTGAACCCCCAGGGTCTGGACATCCTTTGTGATGGCACGCCATATATCCTTCTTCTGGTGGGCGCTGACCTAGAGGAATAGTACAGGGGAAAAGGATAATCTTTAACGTCCGGACCGTCACAGTCATTGACCCACATTTCCACCTTGGCCCTGACGCACATACACTCACTGTCCTCTCATGCAGGCCTCAGTCCCCCCCCTGTATCTTCCATCCACACCACTCCAAACAGGCATTGCCCATACAGCATGCTCACAGTGTACTCACCTGTTTGTCTGGAGGACCATAGAGTAGCTTGCACTGGGGGAGGACCCCATCCACTATCTTCTCCAACTCCTCTGAAGTGAAGGCAGGGGCCCTTTCCCTAGACACATGAGCCATCGTTGCTTCCAGACTGAGGTCACAGCAGCACTTGCAGTGTAGGTCCTTTCCCTTTGAAGGTCAGGTATCAAGTGAGTGAACAGACAGAAAATGGCTGTCACGTCCGCGGCGGTTCGTACCGTCACCCCGGCGTACATTGTCATTGGCTTCTGGGACCCACAGGGTCCAATGTTAACCAATACAGGATTGCGCCTCAGTCTTCGACCGCCTACCACGACGGTGTAGAACGCCAGCGCAGTTACCTCATATCCCCTTGCCCCACATTACAGGTCAGGTAGATGCCATTTCAGGGGGCCACATGGCATTACTTTTAAATGCGTCACACCTATCTAGGCCTTGCATACACACAGTGACAGGCACATTGCGGATTGACAAATGTGTGCAATAAGTATTTTTATTATACCTCAGTGTTGGCTGACTCTCTGCTCGCTGTTCTGGCCCATAGGGCAAGTCCGCTGGGGCAGGTGAGGAGATAGCGGCATCCTCCAGTGTGCAGACCACTGGTGGACCTGTCTACAATGGAAGAGAGACACATCATTATCATTTACAGACTTGATCGTGCCACAATCCAGGAACTGTGTGCCCAGTTGGAGCCAGACCTGATGTCAGCTATCCACCATCCCACAGGAATCCCCCCTCTAGTGCAGGTCCTGTCAGTACTCCATTTCCTGGCAAGTGGGTCTTTTCAAACAACAGTGGCCATTGCTTCGGGAATGTCCCAGCCAATATTCTCAAACGTGTTGTCCAGAGTGCTGTCTGCCCTGCTGAAACACATGCGCAGCTACCTCGTTTTCCCTCAGGTGGAGGATTTGTCTACAGTGAAAGGTGACGTCTATGCCCTGGGACACATCCCCAACATCATAGGTGCCATTGATGGGACACATGTGGCATTGGTACCCCCGCAGGAGTGAACAGGTGTACAGAAACCAGAAGAGCTACCATTCAATGAATGTGCAGATGGTGTGTTTGGCCGACCAGTACATCTCCCATGTGAATGCCAAATTTCCAGGCTCAGTGCATTACGCTTACATTTTGAGGAATAGCAGCATCCCTTATGTGATGGGGCAACTCCAGAGGCACCATGTGTGGCTAATAGGTGAGGACAAGGACGCTATACCAAGTGAATGATTGTCTGGGTCTTGGGTTGTCCCTAAGGGTTAGTGTGTGTCTAACAGTTGTCCCTCGACATTTGCAGGTGACTCTGGGTACCCCAACCTGTCATGGCTACTGACCCCAGTGAGAAATCCCAGGACAAGGGCAGAGGAACGCTACAATGAGGCACATGGGTGAACTAGGAGAGTGATTGAGGGGACCTTCGGCCTCCTGAATGCCAGGTTCACGTGCCTCCATATGACAGATGGTTCTCTCTACTACTCACCAAAGAAGGAGTGCCAGATCATCATGGCCTTCTGTATGCTGCACAACCTGGCTTTGCGCCGACAGGTGCCTTTTCTGCGGGAGGATGGTCCAGAAGGAGGCCTTGTGGCAGCTGTGGAGCCTGTGGACAGTGAAGAAGAGGAGGCAGAAGAAGAGGATATCGACAACAGAAACACCGTCATCCAGCAATACTTCCAGTGAGACACAGGTAAGAAGACTTCACTGCCTCCCACATCTCATACAATTGTTAGACCTATCATATGTCTGTCACTTTTACCCAGTGTATGGACTCTGACTTGTCACTTTGCCTTTCCATTTCACAGATGTGGGTCCCACTGTGTGACCTCTGCTATATTACCTCATGGACTATAGCTCTGTGACATAGGTTTGTTGACAATACAATCGACATTACTATTTTCCTTAGTTATTGTAAATACACATTTGTGAAAGCACAGACTGTTTTGTGATTCAAGGGTGTTTATTTAAGTGCAAATTAGTGGAGGGGGTTGTAAAATGGTCAGGGGTGATGGTGGAGGAATGTCCATGGCAGAGTCCAATCTATTTGTTTCACAGGTGCATTGTCCAAAGGGGCATAGGAAGTGGAGCTAGGGCAGTTTAAGTATGGACAGGGTGACAAAGTGGGACAGAAGGATGACATTCAGGGTGGTCTAATTTTTTGGCGGGGGTCTTGGCATTGTTCTCTGTCTTTTGTCCTGGATCTCAGGGACCGTTTATGGGTTGGTTCTCCATCTGAAGGGGGTGGGGTGCTGGTGTCGTGGTCCTGTGGCGGTGCCTCCTGTCCACTAGCGCCGGCAGAGGTGGTGGGCTGTTCATCACCCAGGCTAGTGTCAGTGGCCCCTTGTTGTGCCACAGTGTCCCTCCTGGTGTTCACAAGGTCTTTCAGCACCCCTACAATGGTGATCAGGGTGGTGTTGATGGACTTGATTTCCTCCCTGATCCCCAAATACTGTTCCTCCTGCAGCCGCTGGGTCTCCTGAAACTTGGCCAGTACCGTTGCCATCGTCTCCTGGGAATGATGGTACGCTCCCATGATGTTGGAGAGGGCCTCGTTGAGAGTGGGTGCCCTGGGCCTGTCCTCCCTCTGTCGCACAGCAGTCCTTCCAGTTCCCCAGTTTTCCTGTTCCTCTGTCCCCTGAACCGTGTGCCCACTGCCACTGCCCACAGATCCCTGATGTTCTTGGGTTTGTGGGTTTGCCTGGGTTCCCTGTAGTGTTGGACACAATGCTGCTTGATGTGTCCTGCGGACAGAGGTATGGCCCCGATGGGTGGGTGCTGTGCTGGTGTTTCCTGTGGGGGGAGGCTCTGTGGTGGCATGTGCCAGTGTGTGGGGAACCAACTGTCCCAAGGTCCCAGATGGGCCGGGCTTGTCATCTAGATCCAGTTGGACAGAGCTGCTGTCATCACTGTGGGCCTCTTCTGTGGGGGGAGTGGACATGTCTGGAACCTCCTGTCCGGTGACATTGGGTAGGGGTCCTGCAGGGGTGTAAAGGCATGATTTTACATCTGTGTGTGCCATCGTGTGCAATGGGTGGGTGACTCTGTACCCCAGTGCTTACATTCTTGTCTAGGACCTTGTGTGATATTTGGTTTGGGGATCTGTGCGGGTATCTGTAGTGGACATGCTTTGGTGATGGGTGTCCATGCTTTGTTGTTGCATGCAGAGCTTGGTCTTGGGATGTGTGGGTTGTGATAGTGGGGCATATTTGAGGTGTTGGAGTGATGGGGGTGAGGGTGGGGTATGTGATAGCATACAGAGTCCATTCCTCCTGCTACTCCTGCGAGGCCCTCATGATGCAGTATAGCCAGGACCTGCTCCTCCCATGTTGTTAGTTGTGGGGGAGGAGGTGGGGGTCCGCTGCCAGTCCACTGAACTGCATTCTGGTGTCTTGAGACCACGGAACGCACCTTCCCCCGTGGGTCGTTCCACCTCTACCTGATGTCATCCCCTGTTCTTGGGTGCTGTCCCACTGCGTTGACCCTGTCTACGACTCTGCGTCATAGCTCCATCTTCCTAGCTATGGAGGTGTGCTGCACCTGTGATCCGAATAGCTGTGGCTCTACCCAGACGATTTCCTCCACCATGACCCTGAGCTCCACCTCAGAGAAGGTGATGTGTGAGGTGGTGTGTGTTGTGATGTGTGAAGGGATTTGTTTGTGTGTGTTGTCTGAGGTGCGTGGATGTAGTGTGAGTGATGGTGTTATGTGCTTGTGGATGCTATTATTGTTTCTGGTGGGGTCTCTCTCTGGCCTTCTTTCTCGATTTTTTTCATAGGGTTTGTGGGTGATGTGGGTGTGTGTTTTATATTGGATTGGGTGTGTGGGAGTGGTGTGTGTATGTGTATCAGCTGTGTGTATTTCGAATTGTCCAATGTGGTTGTGTTTTGGAAGAGTGTGTGTATTTTGAGCGTGGCGGTGTGTACCGCAAATGGTTTACCCCGGTTGAAAGACCGCCGCGTGGATTCGTGGGTCGTGATAGTGTGGGCGTACTCCTGTTGGCGTGACGTGGAGGTTTTGTTATCGCCAGTTTATCACTGACCTTTGGTGTGGCGGACTTGTGTGGGTGTCTGTATTGTGGCGGATTCCGGCCTGTGGGTCTTAATAGCTGTAGCGGAATTCTGCCACGCAGCGGTGTGTTGGCGGTCTTCTGCACGGCGGTAAGCAGGATTTACCACCAATGTTGTAATGAGGGCCTATGTTTTGTCTGCACTGTACAAGTATTTTTTTGTTTTTGAGTATATGTTTACACCCCTGACGAAGCTAATTTCATGAAGGAAACACATTGTCTAGAGTCATTTTATGAAAATGGAATAAAGAAAGAAAAGTAAATACATTTCTTAAAAATCAGATGCTTTGGATTGTTCATCTTTGTGTGCACCTTCCCATATTGTTTTCTCTATACTTATCTGCTTTGCATAAGTATCATTCAATTGCTGGTCCTGGGTTATGTGTGCACCGGACCTTCCTCTATGGAACATTGTGGGAGGTGCATTTGTTTTGCCCTTCATTGTATATTGACTTGTCAAACAAATGTCAGATGATACCTGGTAAGGTCGCAGTCTCTGTCCCTGTAGTCAAGCTGGCACTAAACCAATTGGAAGGGAAGCTACCCCCTGACCAATTTTGAATGAATTCAGAGGGGAAGACTGATTATTAAAATGGCCACACCTCTTACTGTGCACACAGACTCTGCACAAGGGGAGAAGGTTTTCCTCATCTTGGATTTTTCAGAATTAGGTGCATTGTTGGATTGTTTGCATAAGGGCAAACAGAACTGCTGCAAAAGTAGGTAAGGTTACCAATGGTAACAATTACCCAATCTGAATGAAAATGCCTCTTTTTGCATTGTCACTCTTATTTTTGGGACAGATGTTGCTGGTTATTTGACGCTGTTCACTGACTCTCCTCTAACCTAGCCCACAAACATGTGCTCAGATCCCTAAACAATATAAAGTAGGATATACTCCTAATTGGCATATTTAACTTACTTCTAATTCCCCAGTATATGGTTCAAAGTGTTACCAGGGCCTGTAAGTTTAATGCCACTACGACTCTAGCACCCATTGTGCCACCCACAACAATGCCAGGGCAAACATGACTGCAGGCCTACCACTATACCCTATCTATGCAGTATTAAAACTTCAAATCCAACTTCTCAAAATAACCTAGGTTGACAGGCTTAAATC
Source organism: Pleurodeles waltl (assembly GCF_031143425.1). Lineage (NCBI taxonomy): Eukaryota > Metazoa > Chordata > Amphibia > Caudata > Salamandridae > Pleurodeles > Pleurodeles waltl. The sequence continues at coordinate 953,496,506 of NC_090439.1, forward strand.
CTCCTTTTAAATATTAATTAATGTTATATTCACGTAGGAAACAACTACAAAGGTAATTCTTGGACTTTTTAAAATATTTTTTACAAGCCTAATTTATGGGTAAAATCGGATTTGTAATAAATATTTTAGAAAGGGGACTTTTGAAAAATCACCTTTTTCCTGTCTAAAGCCTCCAGAAGATATTCTTCCTGGCTAAAGGGTCTAGAGGTCCATTTGCATGAGCTTCTATCTGTCATAAAGGAGCTGAATAGTGGTCTTGATTTGGTGTGTACTTGCTCCCAGAGCTGAGACCATGGCCGTGGGTGTGAGGAGGTGTTCTGCTCCTCTAGGAGGAGGGCCATCTGGACTGCCCTCCGTGACATGCCTATGATGGCACAGGCAAATGTTAGCTGACACCTAGACAGGGCTCTCCTTTGTCCACTTTGTCAGCCAAGAACCAATCCTATTCAGAGAGGAGCTTCTCCCAAACCTGACTTGAAGTAACCACAGGGAAGGGGTTGCCCATTTCCCTGGTAACACCTGTTGTGGTGGGCACTGGAGCTATGCAGAGGGAAAAAATAGCTCTGCAATGTTGGATTTAGGTAGAGATGGGAAATGTAGGATTGGTTGTAATAGGACACAAAAGAATGACTGAAAAAATGGGTAGTATTTCCACTGGGAACTTTTTGGCTAAGAATTGGAATGGAGTCACCCCCCAACCATAGACACACTAAGAGGAACTCTGCTGGACCTGTGGAAGATAGAAGAAGGACCTGCACCTGCTGCTAAGACCTGTGAGTATACCTGAAAAGCTGGACCTGCTCCCTTTTGTAGTCAGGGCAAAGAAATAGGCATTTAGGGTCCACTGGCCAATCTGTTAATTTATAAAGACAACCAGCTGATATAACCTCTTTTACTGAAGAGCCCAGCTGACCACTTCCAAATGGACCTGTCTTAGACCCTTCTAGTGGCTTCTGCTGGAGAGCGTCTTGACCCCTAAGTGAGGACATGGGACCTTTGCTGAGACAAAACCTGAAAATTGAAACCTGGGAATTAGAAACTTTGGCTTCAAAAACATCCAAGGTACCAGAGCAAACCTGCCAAGTCAATATGACAATGCTGCAGTGTCTGTGGGCAAATAATTCAGGTAACTTCCTCTCAGAGCCTTTTTGCAGCATCAAACCCATTGCAGCAGGACATCGTGGAGAGGGAATCCACCCTGGTGAATCCTTCTTCTGCTACAGCTTGTAGCTTTTTCCCCGCTGGAGAAATCCAAGCCCTTGGAAGCTGTCCTGAGCAGTTCTTCTGTTTTTTTCTGATACCCAGCCACTCTTGGTGAATGAAAAATAAGAACATGCTAACTCAAACAGAAGTTCTTTTGAACTTGATCACAGCTGGTACTTTTAGACAGGGTGCCTTGGGCAGAGATGCAATAGGACATGACACTAGAAAATATAGTCTGCCGGACTGTGACATTTGTAGTGTATTTCTATTAGTCAAACTGAGTCCAAAAGGTTGTTAAAGTGAGTGTCTATGGGCAGCCTGCCTAGAGCAATAAATATCAGTGAAGCTGTATTGACTATTCTCAGAAATTATTTCTCTATATGATTGTTTCTGTATTCCAATAATGGACCTGCTGAGAAAGAACCACAATAATACAATGACCCTGCATCCTGTACTTTCACCTATTCACAACAATTTGTACCACTTTAATGTTCTTGACTGAGATCATCCAGTGAGCTGACCCAGCCTGAGGAACTTCGTCTAATAGACTTTGTCAAAACCAAAGCTAAATTAGTATCTAAGCCTCTCTGAAGTCTAAGATCCTGTCTACCTATTAAAATACCACAAGCACTTAGGGGCAAGAGTGATGTTAAAAAAGAAATATTGGCATATCCTTGAATCCCATTTTGTCACCTTTAAAAAAAGGATTATGGATTCAAGATTTCAACAACTTTGAAATTAAAAATGTTTACAGGTCGAAAACACATGGTCAACAATGTACACTCACCACCTGACGGCTATGGAACAGTGTTTACAACTGGGTAAATCCAGAGATTTCGGGTTGTTAATAGGAGTTGAAGAAGAATAGGATGACTTAAGTAGCAACAGCAAAAGAACAATGATTCATACCTAACAACGCTACCATCAAGAACACTAGAAGACAATAACAATGCAAAACAGATGGGGAGCCAGGTGCGAACTGAAACAAGGATCGAATAACCCAGGAATACTCAAAGTACAACCCCAGGACCGCATGAAGTCCTCTTAACGTTTACCGGACACCCCTGGTCCAATGATCAACAGCACCACTGGGCTGCTGTTCACTCATTTCAGCATGAACATTAAAAAGATGTTAAATAAACAGGCAAGTCTTCATTTAAAGATGAATTGAAGTAAAGGAAAGAAAGTAACAAGGTTGTCCTACACCTTAATTTACAAGCACCTTCATTTTCAAAGCTATTTTGCAGAAAATGTGTAAAAATATAATACGGTCTCTTCAAAACTCAAAAAGTGTATTTCATTACCATGCAGAATATTTCACCTTAGTATATCAGGTTATATCAGTGCATTGAGAATGTTTTTTAGGTTTTCAAATATGAATTTAGCAACATTTATTCTCCCCCCCCACACTGACAACAATGGCAATAGTGAAACTAAGAGGCAAGCTAGTTGTTATGTCCACTCTTAGGGTGGCCTAGGTTCCTATTACATACATGAACAACATTATAGTTTATTAAATAAGAGACAACAGAAGGACTTGTACAGCACATATCTTAAAGCCATGCATTTGGAGATTATTTTATATGTGATAATGAAGAAAAAGGAGGGAGATTAAAATAAATCATCTGGCTAGGGATTAATCCATGTTTTTCTGGTTTCACTGTGTGCAATTCAGCCAATAAATGTGTATGCATTGTTTCGCCTATAGCCTGCTTACAGCCCACTCCCCCACCAGACCACCACCCTGCTGGCACCAATGCAGCTCTCGGTCACATCACAGACTAAACTTTGTTGCCCTTGGGAAAATGTTTGTGAGTACCCTTTGGAATAACCCAGCAATATGCACAGTTTCCAAAGGAAGACTGATTGAAAATCTTTGGCCACATGTACAAAGATCCGGTTTTGTGACTCGCAAACTGCGAGTCTTAGCGACTCGCAACTTGCCAGTCACAAAAACAGATGTACAATAGTGTCAAGGACACTGTCTGCGATTCGCAATGGGGTCGCAAATGACCTACCCCATTAAATATTCATGAGGTAGGCCGCAATTTGCAACCCCATTGGAAATTGCCGCCCTCACAGGGATGATGTTCTGCTGGAGACAGCGGACCACCACGTCTATGACTGCTTTTTAAAAAAGCAGTTTTTATTTTTGAAATTCAGCCCGTTTTCCTTAAAGGAAAATTAGATGCATTTCAAAAACAAAATTGAAAAGTTTTCTTTTCTTTTTTTCAGAGCAGGCAGTGGTCTGTGGGTCAATGCATCAGAGGTGATGTGTTGGTTCTGTTTGAGGATGCCTTGCACAGGAAGGGCAATGTGTCAGTTCTGCTGGACGCACAGATGGGCTGGCAGAGCTGCTTCAGGCCAGCATCCAAGGGTCCAGAACTGGGGTTGCACCACGTGGTAGGGTCTTTGGCAGCCTGTCATGTCCCTAAGGTTTCTGATCACGAAGTCAGCCAACTAGCATTACCTGGAGTCCTACGGTTAGAGATGCAGGACTCTGTAGGTTTTGCATTTTTTACTGAAACCTGCATTTGCACTGGTTACCGGCCCTGGAAGATCACAGAGAATGATATATGGCTTAGAATGGTTTCAGGAATTGTTCTTAAATGCCATACTGTGTATATTATTATATGTATACATATGACAGAGCTCACGATTTTGTTACTGTACATATGCAGGTATTAAGTACTGTTTGCGGTGAACAAACATTGTGTATCAAATATTTGAATAGCTGGCTACAATAGGCTACGAAGTGAATAGCTGGATTATCAATGTTTTGTGAATCTATGGGAACTGTCTTTGTTTTACCTTTATGTATTTAATATGTATTTAGAGGTTTGTGTGAAGTATGCATGGTGTATGAATGCTGAATTATTTGGTGAGTGTGAATTGATTATTATGTTGGGGGAGAGAACTAACTCTTCGTTATGTGTTCTATTGATTTTGAAGATGCAGTATAATTAAAAAAATATATAATTTATGATATATATGTTTAATGTCAGGAAATTATGTTGTAGCAAACATTAACTGTTAATGAGAAATAGTGAGTATATTGGTTAGTATACCATATGGTGTGCTGTGTAATAATGATACATATGGCTCGAATGTAAACAATTATAGATTGAGTCCATATCAATCTATGTGTCTGCAGAATTTGTCTTTTTGTGCAGAGTCAACAGGTCAAGAGGTGTACTGAAGAGTTGGCGTCTCGGGTTCGATATTTATAGTTGAACCTTCGTTACAAGTGGGAGCAGCATCAAGAGGTTTACCTTTGAAGTCCCCAGGCATCCCCACATTCCTGGCTCCAAACTTACTACAGGGGGTATGCAGGACACAGCCTATTCAAGTATAAGTAGGACTGTGCCCAGCTCCACCCTTTAATTCCGCCAGTGATGGCCTATCCATCTAAGCTCCCTATTGTGTGTGACTGTTTCTTAGAAATACATAAAGCCCAACCCAGAGACACACTGCGCACAATAAATAGCTGGAAAGGCAGGAAAAGGCCAACTTTCTAAAAGTGGAATTTTCTAAATTGTAGTTTAAAATATGAATTCACTGTACGAGAGGATATTTCATTGCATTTCCAAAGATACCAAACATGAAATGGTAATCTGCTCCTATTTTGAAAGTATAATTTATAAAATATAATACAGTAACTGCAATGTTAGTGTATGGGAGAGGTAGGCCTTCCAGTAGTAAAAAAATAATTTAAGAGTTTTTTTACTATTAGGACATGTAAAACTAAAAGGTACATGTCCCACTTTTTAAATACTCTGCACCATGCCCTCTGGACCATCCAGGGCCTACCCTAGTGGTCACGTGTATATATTAAAAAGTAATGTTTGGGCTTGGCAAAAGGTTTATTTGGGCAGGTCAAAATGGCAGTTTAAAATGTACACATGCTGCAATGACAGACCTGAGGCATGGTTAAAGTGCTACTTAAGTTGTTGACAGAAACAGTGCAGCAGGACCACTGGTAGCATTTAATGTACTGGCCCTGGGCATAGGTAATGCCACTTTACTAGGGACTCACAAGTAAATTAAATTTGCCAGGTTAAATACAAAACATTAGAGGGTAAACCATGCCAAGGATGCGGGGACTAACATTGGTCTTCATTACGATTGGCTGAAGGTGATAACTTAGGGGGATACCATTCCAGGCCATTCTAAGTTTCCTGATCCACAACCTCCAGGACTAGACACATCAGACTCAGACTTCAGTGGGGAGCTACAGACGTTTGCCCACACCTGTACTCTGAGGACAGTGTGAGGGACATAAAAAATGCTTACACTTATCCTATCTGCCTTTCTACCACATATCACCTCAAATATTTTCTTTGTATCAAAAGGCCTTGTACAGAAAATCTCCTGAGTATGTCTGTATGCCATTTTTCCCTTACCTCCAGTTAGATAATTCCTCTTAAACAGTTTGTCACTTTTATTGACTAGATCCTAAAGGTCTCATGTCCAAACCATAAAGCATTTTTCCATGAACAACTGTGACCTATTTCTGAAAATCCAAATATAGGTTGTATTTAAGTTAGGATCAAAACACCCTTCCATACTTAAAAGCTTTTGTGGATCAGTTCCTTTGCCTTTTCCAACATGAAATTGATACATCAAAATTCTGTCAAGGAAGCTGCAGTATTTCATTGCTGTTACTGGTTCTGTCCACCTTTTTTATGGTCTGGCTTGACAGCACTACTGACACCAGACAATTTTGTGAAACTCTCCAAGAGAGGGGCTTTGTTGGGAGTCAGGAATTTTGATTGAGCATAAGTGGTGTCCTCCCATAAAAAAATGATTGCCCTCCACAGAACTGAGATCATTTTGTTCATCCCGTTCTCTGACCTGGAACATTCAGGGGTACACACATGACATTGTAATGCTATTAAATGTCCTAAATAACTAAATAACGTGTGATGTTTCTCTCTGGCAGTAGCACAAATGGAGGAATGGCAGTCATTAACTTACCTGGATTTGCTATGACTGGCTTGACAGTGCAAGTGTCAGCTGACCTTTTAACCAACACCAGTATTATTTTACAGTTCTTTGTTTCCACACAAATGCATATCCATTCCCATTCTGTCCATCCCCAAGTGTGTAATGCTTCACATGACTGTAAAATATTCCTTTAAAGTCATATCCAATGGAATTGACAGCGGTGTTTTGATGAGAATCTCTCTGAGTTATCATTTGGTTGCATAATTAATATGGCATGGATTCTTTAATAGGAAAGGCAAAATATATGGTCATTGACACTGTGTTGTCTGTGCCAATAGTAATGTGTATTATTTGCTTTGAGGGGATATTTTATTTACCCGTCATTCATTGTAAGTCTAAAGAACATATTTTTTGCAATGCTACCACATTAATAGAGAACATATTTTGTTGCAGTGGTAGAAGTATAGGGGCATATTTATACTCCGTTTGCGCCAGAATTGCGTAGTTTTTTTTCGCAATTCCGATGCAAAACTAACTCCATATTTATACTTTGGCGTTAGACGCGTCTAGCGCCAAAGTCCATGGAGTTTGCGTCATTTTTTAGCGTGGACACCTACTTTGCGTTAATGAGATGCAAGGTAGGCGTTCACGTCTAAAAAATTGACTCCGAGGCATGTGCGCTGTATTTACACTCCCGGGCAAAATTCACGCCCGGGAGTGGGCGGGTCAAAAAAAATTACATACGGCCGCTTTTGCGCCGTTTTTTTAGCGCCTGGAAAAGGCAGGCGTTAAGGGACCTGTGGGATCTGAAGGAGCCCAGAGGTGCCCTTCCATGCCCCCAGGGACACCCCCTGTCACCCTTGCCCACCCCAGGAGGACACCCAAGGCTGGAGGGACCCATCCCAGGGAAATTAAGGTAAGTTCAGGTAAGTCATTTTTTTTTTTTTTTTTGTGGCATAGGGGGGCCTGATTTGTGCCCCTCTACATGCCACTATGCCCAATGACCATGCCCAGGGGACAGAAGTCCCCTGGGCATGGCCATTGGGCAAGGGGGCATGACTCCTGTCTTTGCTAAGACAGGAGTCATTTCTATGGGGGTTGGGAGTCGAAAAAAATGGCGCAAATCGGGTTGAGGCGAAGAATTTGCCTCAACCTGACTTGCCCCATTTTGTGACGCCCAAGCCCCATATCCCCCTACGCGGGCGCTGCCTGGTGTACGTCGTTTTTTTCCACGCACACCAGGCAGCGCCGGCGGCTAATGCCGGCTAACGTCATTGATTAAATACGGCGCCCGCATGGTGCTTCAGAATGGCGTTAGCCGGCGCTAATTCTTTTGACGCAAAACTGCGTTAGCGCAGTTTTGCGTCAAAAAGTATAAATATGGCCCATAGTTTCTAAAAGAAGCTTTAAGCCCTCTGTAGAATAAATCTCAAAAAGATCACTGAAATAGTTTAGGACTTGGATAAAATTTGCCTTATCTTCATAAAAATACACTTATGCTAACCATTGTGAAATCATGGTCATCAGAAGATATTCTTTATGACTGACTCTTACCACACGAACAGTGTTTTTGTGTCACCCACGGGCACCTTATTTATTTTTCAAAGTTACATGGTCGCACTTAAGTAAAGGATGACATGAATCAATGAATTCTTTATCATGGAAGGCGGTATGAGGTTTATGGTGGCTAACATTTTACCTTGTTGCCGCTGTACAAAACCCAAGTAATAGGTAATGATGAATGTGAAGGATTGTTTCCTTACAACAGCTAATAACAGTGAAAGACAACATACGACATTGCAATTTTAAGTAGTTCAGTCCTTTCAAACACACACACACGCATGGCTGCTGTATCAACCCATTTCAACATGAGTGCCTTTTATAAAGTAAAATTAAATTACAACATTTGATTTTTATTTAAAAATAAAATAAATACTCAGCTGTAGTCTGTATAGCCGGAAAGACAGATGCACATTAACAGGTAGGAGTTATGTTAGCTTAAATGTACAACCACCATAAGTACATTACTCTGCAGTGGAAGGCAGGAAGTGATGCATTGAGAGCAGACTTATTTGACAGAGAAACTATGGGTTTCGCCAATAAAAGAGAAAGTGACATTAGAGAGGAATGGAAGGAGAGCCAGCCACAAGCTGTCACTACTACATAACTCGCAAACATAGAAACAAGAGGAGACACCAGCATAAAAGAGTGCTTTATCACTGATGATAGTCAACTTCTTTCAACTACTGGGCTTGATAATTTGCTTTTACCCTGACTTTGCAGTGACCATGGCCCTCATTACGACTTTGGCGGTCTTGTAAAAAGACTGCCGAAGCCACAGGAGCCAATATACCGCCAGTGCTGGTGGTATGCTTGGCCCCCTGTTATGACATTTTCACTGGGCCAGTGGAAAAGTCACATCAACATTGCAGCCGGCTCGTAATCGAGCCAGCAGCAATGTTGATGTGCAGCGGGTGCAGCAGCACCCATCATGAAATGCGCTATGGCGCTGTGCCTGGGAGCCCCTGCACTGCCCATGCCGAAGGGCACCCTGAGTCCCCCTTACTGCCAGCCTTTCCATGGCGGTGTTTACCGCCATGGACAGGCTGGCGGTTGGGGATTATGACTGCCCAGCTGAAGCCTGGCGGTATACTGGAGGGACCGTCGGTATGACCGCGGCGAATGCACCAAGGTAATTATACGCTGGCGGAACACTGCCAGCCTATTGGCGGTGTTACCGCCAGTGTTCTGTCGAACGCCGTAGGATCGTAATGAGGGCCTCTGAGATCACTGTCCACCATTGTATGTACTGTAATCATTAAGTTACAAGAAGATCATTTCATCCTATTAGTTTATCACGCTTCCCGTACACAATCAGGGATAGCTAGGCATGTGCTGAGCACAACTCTTGTGCCATCTGCCACAAAACCAAGTTACCTAACATGAGCACATGTGCCGAGCATCGGTATTTTCCACAGCTGCATATAGAACTAATCCAATAGTTACCGAAGAGGACTAACACACTTTACACCGCACTCATACCCACCAACAAGTACAAGGGAACAGCACTTAAAGTGTGGCTGGTGCTTACCATTGAGAAACGTTCACAGATCTGAGTAAAAGCCCTGTTGAGTCTAAAATCAGGATCCATTATGTCTACGTGGCTGTGAGCTATTTTCCTGTTTTGCTGTGTCACGTCAAGTATGTAAGATGAGAAAGGTGTTGCATCCCGTATTGCTTCTTGTTGCATGCATGTGAATGTTCATTGACTGGTTCTTTGTACCTGTGTAGATTTTAAGATGGAGGTGATAGTCGAAGGATAAACGAAGCTGTGTTTCACAGTTCGGTCAGCTGACATTGAGAGGCCAAGCAGTGAAAACGTCCTCTTTTTGGTGGGTGGTATGTATACAATCTCTACCTGCAGGCTGTATGTAACCAGAAAAAAAGAAGTAACATTTTCTATAATCAACTACATTTCTTTGTTTAATTATCTATTGACTTGGCCATTGTATGGTCATATCCTATAATGTCTCTTAATTATGCAATTGTTAGTCCCATTTTTTTGCTGGCATTCTTAAAAGTCCCTCTTTAAAATATGTTTCATTTCCTGGAAAAATAGTTGTGTATTTTCTCAGGAGACGTAAGAGATATCTTCTCCCAAAGAATGTCTGATAGCCATTAATGTGTCTAATACAAGATCCAAGTTTAAATCTTTGTATTTAACACATTTGGTAGTTTTAAAGCAATTGTCTTTTAATCAAACACACCTGGACCTACATAAATAAATTAGCTTTTTATGTAGCAAATTATTATGTGTAGATATTTTGTAGTGCACTGACACGTACCAATGACGTGTGTTGACACCTTGTGCCTGGGAAAATAGTTCAACCAATTGATGCTACAAAACACGTGTTGAAGAAACAGCTTGAGGGATATAGCTAAGCATTCAGAATTAACAAATGTGTCCAAATACTTATCTTGCCTGAAGAGTAGTGCTTGCAAAAATAAACAATAACATTTCTAAGCCAGTTTGGCTAAAAAGAAGAACAGTTCTGTAAAGAAAATAAGACAGGAAAGGTAAACATCTTATTGAGGCAACTGTTGACATGAATGTGAAGCTTTAATACAAAAAGCTTTAAAAACAATGTCAATGGTTGTGGTTGACTGGGATCTACATGCAATATCAGTGTATCTTCAAATGAGCAGCGGTTAAGCAGGCCTAACAGGTCACACTGGCAAAATGTTTTACCTTAGGTTGCAGGGGCCTATTTACAAACCCTTGTGCCCCACCCAAACATCACTTTTAACAGCATTCTGATGGTGCACACTTCAGGGCCATGTCCACAAAGCCACGTAAAGCCACTCTGCATGGCTTTTCATGGCCTTTTAGAAGTGGACTGAGGCAATGCAGCGCAAGTCACTGTGTTGCCTCACCCTGCAATAGGGAGGTGTGCCATGGGCATTACAGTAGATGTTCCCACGAAACACCCATTGCGTTTGACACATTTTATGAGATTTTGTAAGTCTGGGAATGTGTTAAAAGCCTATGCCTTCCCAGGTGAGGTGTAAGGGAGGTGCAACAAGGTGAAATACTGTTATTTCTCCTTGTTTTTTCTTTTTCTGTCTGTGCTGCACTCTGCAGCACACAAAGAACGAGGAAACACCTCCCATGATTCTTTTTGTGAACTAAAGTGTCCCTTCCTGCACAAAAACAATCATCCCAGCAATGCAGGCACCTTTGCACCATGGTGCAAGGGTGCCTGCATTGGCACATGGTAGCTCATTGTGCACTAGCACAGGGGAAATGGACAGGAAAGCACCCATTCTGATAGATATAGTGCCATCCTGCCCTTTTCGTTTGACACAGGGCACCACAGCATGAATTCTTGAGGTGCTGCCCTGCACTAAAATCTTAGAAAACATGTCAAAATCCATGACTTAGCCTTGGCTTTCAGTGTTACCACCTATTCATGTCTAGTCTCAGCATCCAAATTCCAGGATAAGTGGCAAGTGATTACTCCTCTTGCCTTCTTGCTCTCAGAAACCACTCTATTGTCTACTGGCAGAATTTGTTTTCACAGTTGAACAGTGCTCAATGAATGCCAGAAGGGAAGCCAAGCACATTTGTATTAATAACTGCTAACATTTGTAGGCGGGACAATGTAGATTTTTACAAAGTTAAAATTACATTATACAATATGTTTCTCAAAAATCAGTCTTCATCGCTGAATTCGATTTTTAACTCTTCTTTTATAGAAACTGCTTTTATTCACACACTTGCCTCATTCATAGGAACGCTGCAGTCACCAGTACAGTGAAAATACCACTTTGCAGCTACTCATTATAGGACATACAATTCTTACTATTAAGCATGTCCCTGTGTTATTCATTAACGACCAAGACACGTGAACTAAAAGGCACACTTATGTGTGACTTATGTTCAAAGTAGATTTTGTTCTATGCTAAAATAGTTTTGTTTTGATATGGCTTACTGTAATGTTTATTGCACAATAGGAGCACTAAAGCAGTGTTTTCCTATCATACATGTGCATCATGTAAATATACATTCCCGGCCATAGATAAAAAATATATATTTTTATGCTGCTGGTACATTTCTTGAGTTCACGTACTATGGCTTTACTTAAAAATAAATTAAGTTGATAAAGATGGCCAACATATTACTATCTCCATGAAACGTTTCTGGTGGTGCTAATGTTACTGAAGAATATTGCAATAAATAAATAGGTTGATGTAGTTGGGTTGATAGGGCTTTCAAATTTGCCAGGGTTCCATGGTTTAAGGGGACAGCTGTAACTGAAAGACCATATGTAAACATGTTCTAACCACCTATCTAGACCTGGCACGTCCAGAAAGATTCTGGAGGATGTAATATGTGACAACAATATTTGGACACATTTGTTGTATGACATTTTTCTGGAGGAGTGAATGTTCAATAGTTTTTCCGCTGCTGCATTATTGTGATGTGATCTTGTTTTGAACTGTCAATGTTGTGTTGCATTCTGTTTTGCCCTATGTTGATTTGTATTGGGTTTGCTTTTTAAATAGATTTGTAGATGAGCAATGCTCAGCAACAAATCTTGTTATCTTAACATAGATCAAACGGTGATCTAATTGTTTTGATTTCTATTGCTGTCCCTTTTAGGATACTCAAAACATCCATTGTCTCACCTTACTAACAGCTTTTTAAACTAAGTTTGGATAACATTTCTGATATTCTGATAGTAAGTTATTAATAATATTTTTGATGATACAAGTGCCAAGGCAGTCGAAGATTTGGGCAATACACTGGAGAGCTTCCTTTCAGCTAAAGTGAAGGATGTGTTTATAATATGGGCAAGAGATTTCAATTAACCCAATTTACGCAAATGTACAGTAGCTCTGAACAAGGTCTGTGATCTTAGCGATTCCTCGGAAGAAGATGTTGAACATTTTAGTCATTCTTTGTATGGCACCACTCAGAATAAATTAGCTTTTAAATATGACCTGAATCCTATGTTCACTAAAGTTGCAGACGGTGCTTGTAACCCATCCACCTTCATTGGTTTGAGAGGGCAGAGTAATTTTGATCATATATTGGTTTCTAGGAATCAGTGTGATACTAAATATTTTGGCAGTAGCGCTACTGTTGTTTTGCCTTTTGAATAACTTCCTCTCCTGCTTGTAAGGAAATTAAGATAATGCTTAATTCATCAACGCACATATCTTGATTTCCAGATTTGTTAACCAGTGTCTGAGCAACGTTACTAGAGGTAAAAAACAAGGGCTTAAAGGATGGTTCGATCGCCAGTGCACAGAGTCAGGCAGGGATCTAATTAAACAGCTTCATGCTGACCCATGGGATTGGGTAGCTATTCAAAATAGTCGAACATGATACAAACTGGCTGGCTTAAAGCAAATAAGAAGGCCCTACAAGAAAGAACATGGGCAAGCTTAGAATTGGCTGCTGAAGCTAAAGATAATACACTATTTTGGAAGACTGTTAATACTCAGGGCCATATTTATACTTTTTGACGCAAAACTGCGCTATCGCAGTTTTGCGCCAAAAAGATTAGCGCCGGCTAACACCATTCTGAAGCGCCATGCGGGCGCCGTATTTATTGAATGGCGTTAGCCGGTGCTAGCAGACCGGCGCTGCCTGGTGTGCGTGGAAAAAAACCACGTACACCAGGCAGCGCCGGCTTTGGGGAAAATGGCGTTAGGGCGTCTTAAAATGGGGCAAGTCAGGTAGAGGCAAAAAAATCGCCTCCACCCGATTTGCGCCATTTTTAACGACGCCCAGACGCCATTTACATGACTCCTGTCTTAGTAAAGACAGGAGTCATGCCCCCTTGCCCAATGGCCATGCCCAGGGGACTTATGTCCCTGGGCATGGCCATTGGGCATTGTGGCATGTAGGGGGGCACAAATCAGGCCCCCCTATGCCAAAAAAAAAAAAAAAAAAAATTATACTTACCTGAATTTACCTGAATGTCCCTGGGATGGGTCCCTCCATCCTTGGGTGTCCTCCTGGGGTGGGCAAGGGTGGCAGGGGGGGTCCCTGGGGGCATGGGAGGGCAGCTGTGGGCTCATTTTGAGCCCACAGGTCCCTTAACGCCTGCCCTGACCCAGGCGTTAAAAAGAGGCGCAAATGCGGGGTTTTTTGCCCCGCCCACTCCCGGGCGTGATTTTTGCCCGGGAGTATAAATCCGACGCATTTGTGTCGCAGTCATTTTTTTAGACGGGAACGCCTACCTTGCATCTCATTAACGCAAGGAAGGCGTTCACGCAAAAAAATGACGCTCATTCCTCATACTTTGGCGCTAGACGCGTCTAACGCCAAAGTATAAATATGGAGTTAGTTTTGCGTCAAATTTTCGTAAAAAAAAACGACGCAAATTCGGCGCAAACGGAGTATAAATATGCCCCTCAATTTCTTAAAGATAAACATGCCCTGAACCTGATCTTGCTTCTGAAGGTGGATTGTCATAGCACCCAGCCTGGATGGATTCCCTATAGATGTGTATAAGTATCTCTCGGACCTTTTGACCCCTTTGCTGCCACTTGTGTGTAATGTGGGTGGGTCGGGCAGAATACCACCTACTTGGTCCGAATCCCAAATTATTCCAGTATTCAAAAAGGGCTCTAAACAAGAGTCAAAAGGTTAGACCATTTCACAGCTTGATTCCTCAGCAAAAATTCTAGGAAGGGTCTTCTTGGAAAGATTCAAGGCCTGGGCTGAGGATAACATAATTCCATTGCGAGCACAGTACAGTTTTTTAAGGGGTTCAGGGGCCCTGTAACTATGCCTTAATTTAAACCTCCTAATAGGGAGTATCGAAAGGCTAGTGCACGTAACTTGTATGTATGTTTCGTGGACCAAAGCAATGCCTCTAACTTGGTTAATTATAAAAAACTATGGAGATGCATGTCTGCATTAGGGGCCCCAAAAGAGATAATTTCACTACTTTCCTATTTGTACAGAAATGTAACTGCAAGTGTATGGTATGGAATGCAGGGGGAATTAACCAGATCATTTAAAATATGCAAAGGGGGAAGACAGGGATGCATTTTTGCCTCCTTTCTCTTTTCAATTTTATTAATGGTACTGATGAGCACCTGTAATCACTTGGCCCCTCATTTCCGACCGGAACACAGCCAAGTCACCACCAGTACCACCAGTGCGGGTGGCCTGCTGCGGCTGGTGGTAGGCATCACCAGGCGGGTGGGGAGCATGTTACTGCTGACCATATTACGAGGTCTCACACCGCCAGGATTGCCCCACCATGAAAAGCCTGGCGGAAATTGACAATATAAAAGGGGACAACCACCTTCAGGAGCACAGGCACGTCCGCAGCTTCCATGGAACCTGAACTGGAAGTCTTTCCAATGCTCCTGCTGGCCATATACCTCCACAACCAGTGATGGCGACGAAGACACCAACCGTAAGTACACCCGCCTAGCACACACTGGAGGAAAGGCCATTAGTACACCCCTACACACAACACACTCACCCATCACAGCTAGTAGATGCTGCGCACACTCACAAACAAGCACCCGTGCCAACACACACACATATATACACACACTCACATGCAAACCACACACTACAAATCGCACATAGCTAGGACACGTATATGTAACCCTCAATACCAAGGAGTCTCTGGTGCAGATAAATATGGCAACTATGAACAACAGAGGCCTACTGGCTAGTCCAAATGGGACATGTGCCCCAGGCACACAGGGCAATGTCTATGGCCCCAACTTGACTCCTGACTGCAAAGTGGCCTCTACATGTCAGGGTCATCAAAGGGGCATGCAGGCACCTCAGGGGCGATGGGGGGTGAGGTGGGGGCTTGAGTTTTGAGCGGGGGTCCTTAGGCTTAGGGTTGGAGGGGGGTTACTTTGGTTTAGGTTGGGGGGTTTAGGTTTGGACTTTGATTTTGAGGGAGGGGGCTTGGACTTTGCTTTGGGAGGGGTGACCTTGGGCTTTGTGGGGGTAGAAGTCTTAGTTGGGGGCGGGGGAATTGCTGGTACTAGGTGGACCATGGGAGGACTGGGAGGTGGAAGGCAGGAGTTTGGGGAGGGGAACAGGGTGCTTGGGGGAAACAGGGACTGGTTCAGTGGGCGGGAACAGGGAAAACTCTTGCAGGAAATATTTCTTAGGGGCACAAGGTTGGTCATGGGAGAGATGTTTGGCAGTGGATGGAGTCTTAGTGGTTGTGAGGTGAGTACAGTGAGGTGCCTAGGCTGCAGGTGCAAGCGTGGATGTCATGTTTGTGCTGTGTGACTGTTGGGTGTGTGAGTGTGGTCTTTTAGGTGTAGTGGGAGGAGGGGAGGAGATGCAGAAAGATGGCAGGGTAGATGTGTAAATGTATGTTGTGGTGGTGTCAGCAGGTGTTGACAGTTGTGCTGAGTGCGCATGTGGTGTATGGGGTGCATGTATGCGAGGTCTGCTATTGTGACAGTGGGAATGAGGGCACTTAGTGAAGATGTGGTGACTACAGGAATGAGTGGTGTGGTGTCTGTGAGGGGGGAGGTTGTGAGGGAATCCGTGTAGGGAGTGGATGTTGTCGTTTCTCCATGTGTCTGTTGTGTGTGCATGGTGATGGTGTCTTTTCTGGTGCTTGTGTTTGTCATAGTGACCTGTGTCTGTTGATGTGAGTGCATGTTGGTAAGAAAGTATGCCTTGGATAGGTGAGGGGAGGGGGCTGTGGGATTAGGAACAGGTATTTAGAGGGGGAATGAAAGAAGAAGGGACACTGGCTGCCGTCAATGAGGCCAGAGCCTGAAACGATCTCTGTAGGGCAGCCAATGCACCGTGAATGCCTTCCAGGTAGGCATTGGACTGCCGCATCTGTGATGCCAGTCACTGGAAGGCCTTCACGATGATTGACTGCCCCACAGAGATGGACCTCAGGAGGCCAACAGCCTCCTCATTGAGGGCAGCAGGGCTGCCTGGGGGAGAGGCAGAGGTGCCTGTGGCGAAGGATATGCCCAGCCTCCTGGATTAGCGGGCATGGGCAACTGGATGGGGAGCTACAGGGAGGGTGGTGCTGGTAAGGGTGTGGCAGACAAGATTAGTGGTGGGATGGTCCCAGATGGGTCTGCCACTACCAGGGAGCGTCCATTGGAGGAGGAATCCAAAGATGTTGTTGTCGATCCTGCCTCCCCTGTGGCACGCCCCTCGCCCTCCATCCCACTGGTCCCCTCAGCTCCACTGGTATCTGCCTCCTTGGTCCCATGGGCTGCAGCCTCCCCACTTGCCGGTGCTCCTTCTCCTTTACCTTGATAATGCTGTGGCTCACAAAGACATAGCTGCAGACGGAGGGAGGGTGACCGAGAAAGACAGGGTGCAATGGGTCAATACCAACCCTACATACACACATGAGTAACAACATCTTCATCTGCTGCTATGCCACGGCAGGGCAAGCCCTCACCCATACCTGCTACAACAGTAGGACACCAAGGGGGAAACTACAGCAACGCTGAAGTAAACTGCTAATGGCGGTACAGTAGCACTCATGTACTTAATGAGGGTCATCCTAGTCACATATGGCTAGTGCCTGGCACATTGCCATGGTCGGGTATTGAGACATTTCCTGTACTCCTTACTCAACAGACTCCTTTATGGGTAGCTACCATGCCCACTCATCCAATGACAAGTAGCACAGTGACATATGGGCCCACTGTGCCTAGCTGCACATACAGTGCAAGGCAGCTGAATGAGGACTCACAAATTACCTCTGTCACAGTGGTAGGCTGATACCAATAGCAATGCCCTGACAGCTCACTTGTACTCATGCTGAGGTAGGAGCTGGGGGTGACCACACAAGTCCAGAATTTGAATGAAATGCCCTCATAAGTCATTGTCTGCTTGGTATGGGCACACATCTTTGATCAATCCTGCCCTCTGCCCTACCTCATCAGACACTTGCTGGAGAAGAAACCTGAACCAGAAACTACATCCTGCCAAGAAGAACTGCCTGGCTGCTCAAAGGACTCACCTGTCTGCTTTTCTACAAAGGACTGCTGCCTTGCTGTTGGCCTGCTGCCTTGCTGAACTCTTGTCTGGCTGTAAAAGTGCTCTCCAAGGGCTTGGATAGAGCTTGCCTCCTGTTCCCTGAAGTCTCAGGACCAAAAAGACTTCTCTCTTCCACTTGGACGCTCCGTGCTCCGAAATGTTTGACGCACAGCTTGTTCCGCGGCAAGAAAAACGCCGCTAGTAGAAGGGGCCTGCTGGTGGGTGGAGAACGCACGCAGGATGGTTGTCAGTTCCTTCAGTAACCCTGTAATGGAGGCCATGGTAGCATTGAGGGTCTGCCACTGCTGCATGGCCTCCTGGTGGTATTCCCTCTGCAGCTTCTGGTTCTCTTGGACGGTTGCTAGGATCTTGCCCATAGTGTCCTGGGACTGATGGTATGCTCCCAGGACTTGGGTGATGGCCCCCTGGCCAGTCATTTGTTGTGGGTGCCCCATTTTTTGACCCACAGGTGCACTCTCACGGTCCTGGCTCCTGTGTCTGTACCACTCCCAGTTGCACCAGGACCTTCATTGTCTTGGGTGTGTGAGCTTGGCTCTGGACCCTGTACTGTGGGGCACACTGCTGATTGGCCTGTTCTTGGGACATAGGTTTGGAGATGAAGAGTTGGCTGTGCTGTGGTAGCCACATGGGTGGGGGACTCCAATGTGTCCAGGGTGGGGCTTTGGTGGTGGACTGGCCAGTTGTCCCAGAAGGACCAGGCAAGTCAAGAGACATCCACTGGGGCCTTCAGCCTAAAGAGGGCTGTCTGTCTCTGGCATCGGCTGCCAGATGGTAGTAGCAGACGAACCTATGGATGGAAAGGGAGGGTATTGCATTGTGGAGATGTAATTGTTCCTATATTCGCTGATAAATGGGGTAGCTTGACTTGCTTCCTATTGATTGCAATGACAGCTGCAGCACTGCAGACATTGCTTGCATGTGACATATTGTGGCATTGTAGTTATTTTCCATTGTGGGTTGTGGATTGTCGATAGCATTGCTGTCATTGTCATGTGTTGGTATGCAGTGCAAGCATCCAGTTGGTGTGGCATCTGCTATGGTTTTCCATGCAAGTGTTCCACTGTGAAGTGGGACTGTGATTTCTTGATGAGTAGGGAGTGATGCATTGTGGGAGTTGTGGTGCATAGCATTGTCATTGGTATCCATGCATGAGGGAGGGACTGTGTGGGGATAGTGGCAGTGGGTTAGGGTGGCATGCAGGGGAGGGGTGTGGGGTGAAGGGGGGTGCAGAAGTGTGAGATGTGGTAGATTAGGGAGTGATGGGTGGTGGGGTGCATGCTGTCAAGGAGTAGTTGGTGCCTAGGGAGTGTTGTTGACTTACCAGAGTCAAGTCCTTCGATGATTCCAGTCAGGCCCTAAGGATGCATGATGTCCAAGACCCTCTACTCCCATGATGTGGACTCTGGGAGATGAGGTGGTTGCCCATCGCAAGTCTTGTTGATGGCAATCTGGTGCCTGGATCCCAAGGAATGCACCTTCCACCGTAGGTCATTCCACCTCTTCCTGATGTCCTCTCTTGTGCGTGGATGGGTGCCCACTGAGTTGACCCTGTCAACAATCCACCTCCATAACTCCATTTTCCTGGCTATCAAAGTTTGCTGGAACTGAGCTCCAAACAGTTGTGGCTCTATCCTGACGATTTCATCTACCATGACACTCAACTCATCATCTGTGAAACGTGGAATTTCTGACAGGACATGGTGGTTGTGTTTTGGGTGGTGGGATTTTGTGTGTGTAGGGTGCAGTGTAGGGTGGTTTTTGGGATGGAGGTGTTTTGTTGTGTGTGCTGGTGGTATCTGTGCAGTGCGATGTGTGAATTGTATTGGTGATGCAGTTGTGTGTTGTGTGATGGTTGGGAAGTGTGTTAGTGCCTGTGGTATCGACGTGCAGTGTCTTCCATTGGTGTGCTCCTTGATGTCTCTGTTGGTAGTTGAGGTTGCAAAGGATTGTGGGTGTGTGTGAGGGGGTGCTATACAGTGCAGTGTGCAGGTGTGTGTGGTGTGTGTCAGGTGTGGAGTATTCAGACTGTCCAATGTGGTATCAGGTTCTGGTAGAGGTGATTTTTTTGACCACAGTGATTTCTCACCACCAATGGTTTTCCGCCGTGCAATGACCGCCTTGCTGATTTGAGGGTCGTAATATGGAGGGTTGGATGTTGTCGGGTGGCCGTGCTGATGGCGGGACCATCTCTCTCCGCCCTCAGTCGGCCTGCCGGTGTGGGATTTGTGTCTTTATTTCGATGGTCTTCAGTTTGTGACTTGCCAAAAGACCACCAAACTCGTGATGAGGGCTTGGTGTTGATTTTCCGAGGCTATCATCCCGACCAATACAGATCCTATTATACGCAGATCATGCTGTTCTTTTGGCATTAGCTCCAGTGAGCCTGCAGGCTCTTATTAATACTTTTAGTTGTTTTACGGAAAGTATTAATATAGAGATTAATCAGGGAAAACATTTACAATGTCATTTCATAGCAAAAAATTTAAAACATATCAATTTTATTTAAACGGCAACAGGATTGTAAGTCTGAAGCTATTGTGTTACTTAGGTTTAAGGTCCCCACTAATGGGGGTTGACATTTTCATAGTTACGTTGGTGAAGGGAATATGTCTCGGAACAATGAGAGGATATTTAAATTTACCATCAAACTAGGGAATTAACCTATACCAGAAATGCCAACTCTTTACAATGCCAAGATGGTATCTGCCGCAATATTTAGTGCGGTTGGATGGGGGCTGGTGGTATACACATTACACTTCACTTATGAAGGCCTATAGTGTTACCTTAGTTGGTTTGACAATTTGTACCATAGATTTCTTCTGGCAAGATTTAATTTCTTTACACTACATCATCTTGTATCCTTCCCAGATGTACAAGGTGGGCAGATAATGATGTTAAATGTCCATGTGATAATTTTTCAACTCAATCAACTACGCATGTAACCCCTTTTTGTAAATTTTATCATGAATATCGGAAAAAGTATTTAAAGCCTCTGCTTTTAAACAAAGCATTGTATAATTATCAAAAAGCATACCAATTCTTGATGGACATGGATGACATTAAGGTTAGCTTTGTTTTAGCAAAATTCTTTGCCAAGTGTTGGACCTGGCTTTTTGACAGGGTCATCCCCAAACTTTTTGCCTTCCTCCATTTCTTTTTCTGACCTCATTTTTGCTGGTTTTTAGACTCTGCGCACTTTACCACTGCTAACCAGTGCTAAAGTGCATATGCTCTCTCCCTTAAAACATGGTAACCTTGAATCATACCTGATTGAACTATTAATTTACTTATAAGTCCCTAGTAAGGTGCACTTTATGTGCATAGGGCTGGTAAATTAAATGCTACTAGTGGGCCAGCAGCACTGGTTGTGCCACCCACTTAAGTAGCCCCTTTTCCTTGTCTCAGGCCTGCCATTGCAAGGCCTGTGTGTGCAGTTTCACTGCCACCTCGACTTGGCATTTAAAAGTACTTGCCAAGCCTAGAACGCCCCTTTTTCTACATATAAGTCACCCTTAATGTGTGCCCTAGGTAACCCCTAGAGCAGGGTGCTGTGTAGGTAAAAGGCAGGACATGTACCTGTGTAGTTATATGTCCTGGTAGTGTAAAACTCCTAAATTTGTTTTTACACTACTGTGAGGCCTGCTCCCTTCATAGGCTAAAATTGGGGCTGCCCTCATACACTGTTGAAGTGGCAGCTGCTGATGTGAAAGGAGCAGGAAGGTCATATTTAGTATGGCCAGAATGGTAATACAAAATCCTGCTGACTGGTGAAGTCGGATTTAATATTACTATTCTAGAAATGCCACTTTTAGAAAGTGAGCATTTCTTTGCACTTAAATCCTTCTGTGCCTTACAATCCACGTCTGGCTGGGCTTGGTTGACAGCTCCTTGTGCATTCACTCAGACACACCCCAAACACAGGGTACTCAGCCTCACTTGCATACATCTGCATTTTGAATGGGTCTTCCTGGGCTGGGAGTGTGGAGGGCCTGCTCTCACACAAAGGAATGCCACACCCACTACTGGGACCCTGGCAGACAGGATTGAACTGAAAGGGGACCTGGTGCACTTCTTAGCCACTCTTTGAAGTCTCCCCCACTTCAAAGGCACATTTGGGTATAAAACAGGGCCTCTGCCCTACCTCATCAGACACTTGCTGGAGAAGAAACCTGAACCAGAAACTACATCCTGCCAAGAAGAACTGCCTGGCTGCTCAAAGGACTCACCTGTCTGCTTTTCTACAAAGGACTGCTGCCTTCTGTTGGCCTGCTGCCTTGCTGAACTCTTGTCTGGCTGTAAAAGTGCTCTCCAAGGGCTTGGATAGAGCTTGCCTCCTGTTCCCTGAAGTCTCAGGACCAAAAAGACTTCTCTCTTCCACTTGGACGCTCCGTGCGCCGAAATTTTCGACGCATAGCTTGTTCCGCGGCAAGAAAAACGCTGCACACCGACGCTGAACGACGCAACGCCTTCGGTATGACCGAAACTTTGACGCACGGCCTCGCAAGGACAACGCCGCCCGACTTCCCAGGAGAAATCGACGCAACGCCTGCCGTGAGATCAAAACTTTGACGCACGGCCTCGCAAGGACAACGCCGCCCTACTTCCAAGGAGAAATCGACGCGACGCCTGCCGTGAGATCAAAACTTTGACGCACGTCCTCGCAAGGACAACGCCGCCCGACTCCCCAGGAGAAATCGATGCGACGCCTGCCATGAGATCGAAACTTCGACGCGCAGCCCCGCAGAACGACGCACAGCCGGAAAACAAGCAGGAAAATCCACGCACAGACCCGGGACATCTGGTACTCCCCGCGATCCACAGAAAGAGACTGTCCGCGCGCCGGAAAACGACGCACGACTCCCCGCGTGGAAAATAACGATGCAAGTCCGTGTGTGCTGAGGAGAAATCGACGCACACACCAGTTTTCCACGTATCTCTTCTCCTGTGGCCCTCTGAGGAGATTTTCCACCAGAAACCAGGTACTTTGTGTTTGAAAGAGACTTTGTTTGCTTTCTTAAGACTTAAGACACTTTGGGGGTTATTCTAACTTTGGAGGAGTGTTAATCCGTCCCAAAAGTGACGGTAAAGTGACGGATATGCCACCAGCCGTATTACGAGTTCCATAGGATATAATGGACTCGTAATACGGCTGGTGGTAAATCCGTCACTTTTCCGTCACTTTTGGGACGGATTAACACCTCCTCCAAAGTTAGAATAACCCCCTTTATATCACTTTTCAGTGATATCTTTACCAATTCATATTGCAACTTTGATCGTTTTGACCTGAAAATACCCAGATAAATATTATATATTTTTCTAAACACTGTGTGGTGTATTTTTGTGGTGTTATACTATGGGGTTGTATGATTTATTGCACAAATGCTTTACACATTGCCTTCTAAGTTAAGCCTGACTTCTCGTGCCAAGCTACCAGAGGGTGGGCACAGGCTGATTTTGGATTGTGTGTGACTTACCCTGACTAGAGTGAGGGTTCTTGCTTGGACAGAGGGCAACCTGACTGCCAACCAAAAACCCCATTTCTAACATTGGTGATCAGCGGTGAGGATAGGAATTGTATTTGTGCAGTGACATACAGTAGCTAAGTATTTCACTACCTACCCACAGTTGAAGGTCAACTTGGTTTTTATCTCTTTTTGCAAATCCGTTTTTTTTCCTGACAATTTTCAAAAACTAAATCCTCACTCAACATGTCTCTGACTGGGTCTCAGACAGGGGACTTTGACCTAGTCCAGTTGGATACATATACGGTCAAACAACTAAGAGGATTCTGCAGGGCATTGAAGGTACCCACCCAAGGGGCCTCCAGAAAGGAGGACTTTCAAGTGGCGCTGAGGGCCTGGGCAGAAGCCCATGTAGAGGATGATGAGGAAGAGGAGCCAGAAAATGGCCCCTCAGAGGAATTTTCACTATCTGTGGATGGTGTTACCACTGCAATTGTGCCCCCTTCCAGACCAGGGAGCAGTGTCTCTGTGCAAAGCCTGACCGCAGAGGAAAGCAGAGAAGAAAGGGAGTTCCAATTGCAAATGGCAAAACTGAAAATTGAGGCTCAACAGGAGGAGAGAAGGGCAGAAAGAGAAGCCAAGCAAGCTGAAGCTGAAAGAGCAGCCAAACAAATTGAAGCCAAAAGAGAAACCAAACAGGTGGAGGCTGAGAGAGCTTTGGCTGAAAAGAAACTATTGTTGGCTCATGAACTGAGTCTCAAGGAGCTGGAGATCAAGGCAAGACAGTCTGAATCCAGCAATAATGGTGGCAGCATACTGACAGGACCTGCTAGAGAAAAGAAGGTTCGTATACCCAAAAATGTGGTGCCCAGTTTTGTGGTGGGAGATGACATAGATAAATGGTTAGCTGCTTATGAAGTTGCACTAAGGGCTCATGAGGTTCCTGAAGGGCAATGGGGGGTAGCTATGTGGGGTTATGTACCGCCATTGGGGAGGGATACACTCCTCACATTGGATCAACCTGATCAAAACACATACCCACTTCAGAAAGCCACTTTACTTGCCAAGTTTGGGCTGACCCCTGAGAGATACCGTCAGAGGTTCAGGGACAGCACCAAACAAACCACACAAACATGGGTAGATTTCTTTGACTTCTCCAGTAAGGCACTGAATGGATGGGTGCGGGGCAACAAAGTAGCTGATTATAAAGGTTTATATGACTTGATTCTGAGAGAGCATATGCTTAATACTACTTTTACAGAGTTGCACCAATGATTTATTGCACAAATGCTTTACACATTGCCTTCTAAGTTAAGCCTGACTGCTCGTGCCAAGCTACCAGAGGGTGGGCACAGGCTGATTTTGGATTGTGTGTGACTTACCCTGACTAGAGTGAGGGTTCTTGCTTGAACAGAGGGCAACCTGACTGCCAACCAAAAACCCAATTTCTAACACCAAGTATTAAGAACAAGGCAAGGATTGCAAGATAATTGATAGCACTTCATCATCATTATGAGCAGCCCAATCTTTTTAAGCTCGGTTTACCCCAGATTCTTTAACATTTAAGACTAAGACCGAGGTTGATGTCCCCTTATTGTGCACACTTTCAATTTTAATAGTATGCACTTTAACCTTCTTTTAAAAGAAGAAATTAATTGTTAATATCAAGAAGGATGGTTTACTGATGTTCACGCTTCAATGAGATCTAATTGAGAAAATAAAAATCCTTTATGGATATAATTGATTTTCTCTCTATTTCAGTTTTATCCAGGAATAATTTTGCTTTCCTTATTTCCCTGAGTGGATTATTTATTGAGTGGAAATGCGGTTAGGACTTGTTTTATTCTTAAAATGTGTATTTTGACCATGATGAAATGTTTTAAGATGTTCTACTCTCATGGTTTATAAATGTTATGAACCAAACAAAGTTTCATCTGATTCTGATTCTGACTTAGAACCTCAACCAAGTGTATTCTAATGTTCCGGCAATGTTAGACTTGCCAGCCATAGGGTGGGTTTTCTCTAGACCTCTCGCCTACTTGCCTCCAACTTTTGCTGAAATTTGTTTTTGTTGGCCTTAGGACTTTACCACTGCCAACCAGTGCTAAAGTGCTTGTGCTCACTCCCCTAACTGTGGTTTGATTGACATATACCTAATTGGCATATTAATTTTACTTGTAAGTCCCGCATGGAGTGGTATACCATGTACCCAGGCCTTGAAAATTAAATGCTATCAGTGGGCCTGCAATGCTTATTGTGCAACCGACTTAAGTGGCACCCTAAAACATGTCCTGCCATTGCAGTCTGAGTGCAGTTTTAAACTGTCATGTAAACTGACATTTAAACTCCCTTAGCAAGCCTTAAACTTCCCTTCTTTTACATATAGGTCACCCCTAAGGTAGGTCCTAGGTAGTCAATAAGGCAGGGTGCTGTGTAATTAAACGGTTGAACATGTACTCTTAAGTTTTACCTGTTCTGGTAGTGAAAAGCTCCTAAATTCGTTTTTCACTACTGTGAGGCCTTCCCTTCCCATAGGATAACATTAGGGATTACTTATCACTTTAATAAGCTGCAGTTCCCAGAGGGAACAGGTAGGCATGTTTGGTATCTATGGAATTGTAATGATAAACCCTCTTTAATGTTAAAGCCAGATTTCCATTACAATTTTGAAAATGCTACTGTTTGAAAAGTTTGCATTTTCCTGCCCTTAGCCCTTTGTACCTGCAGCCTGTATTGAGTCACATGACTCAGTGAAGCTTAGAGTTGGACTTTGTGAATTTGTTGGACATATTTACTGTAGCCAGGGTGGATCCAAGGCAGGGGAATCAGGAAATTACATGCATTTCAAAGAACCATTCCAGAAGTTCCTCTCATTTTTCAGAAGAAGGATACCAGGGTATAAATATAGGACATTCAGACCCACTCTTCAGCTCACTACTGGACCTGAAGAAGGACTCTCAAAGAACTGCCTGCTGCTGTGATCTGCTGTGCACTTTGCCAGACTGCTGATGTACCTGGAACGACTTAATTGCTGCCTGGAGCCTCCCTTGAACCCTCAGAGTCCAACACTGCTGTTGAGCTCTAAATCTTCACCTGCACCAAGGACTACCAGAGTGACTCCAAGTGATAGTGTTCTGGCTCCCCTTCAGAGCCACAGGGACATAAAATCTCCCACCATCTTGAACCCACACCGGGACCCAGCCTGACTGGGTCCTGAACCCTCTAAGAGGTGCCCCACCAGCCCTGTGCCCTTGGATGTGGTGCTAAAGTTAACCAGATGGCCAAATCCCCAAAATGATCAAAACAGGCCACAATTGCTCTGAGAACCAGGGAGAGTCCAGGAACAACCTGCTTGCATATTCACCCAATGTGCATTGCCAGTTGGATTTACTTTGCGGCTTCTCCCACAGCAACAAATCCTATTCAGTGGTTTTTGCAAGGTGTAGCCTACCTCGTGGAATTGTCTTAAGCTACAGCCCTTGCCTCAATCAGCTGGCGATGTTTGACTTCCATTTCAATGACTAAAAAATAAATATTCACTGTGGCTTCAATCCAAGGCTATCCAATTAGGACGCTCTCTCTTCAGACGCCTCCTGCAGTCTTTCCCTGCTAATCCTTACCTTCCCAGATACCTTTTTTCTCAGAAAGTCAGAAGGTAAGACCTGACCAAGCCCAATATACTTCCTATTTCCTACCTGTGCTGCATCGCGGTTGGCTATATTTTAAAACTTCGACCCGGTCTCATGCGAGTAGATGACTCTGGTCAGTGCGTTGATCTTCTAGGTACACATTTTTGATAACATCTTTAAACATTCATAACTCCAGTTCTACTAATTGGATTTCTATCCCTGCAAGGAATTAGGGTGTTGCTTTACCAGGGCTCACACCCCCATCAATCAACAACCCAATTTCTCACATGCACTCTGTCTATTCATGTTCCATTCTTGGTCTCTGCCAACCCTGTGTTATGACCATCACCGAGGGAGTACTGTGGTTGTTGTTAACACTCTTTTCATCTGATTTGACCTCTTAGCCCACTGAAGACAAGAATATTGGAGTCACTATATTATTCTATAAGAGATGTAGGCCCAGATTTAGGAGGGCCTAGCGTCATCTAACGTCACATTAGAGTAATTCTTTTTTATGCTAATGTGGCCTTAGGTGGCCAAAAAACGCTGCATCAGGTTAAGAAAGTGGCATAATGCTTACACTGCGCCAGTTTGTAACCCCGTGCTCCACAACATGACTGCACCAGGCATCATGTATGCAAGGGTGGTGTTCCAGCGCTGGGGGGAGCGATAAATGGACCAAAGAAATCAAAGATATTTCTTTGAGTCATTTTTTCCAACATTTTTAACGCCTGCTCAGGGCTTCTGGGTGCTTTGCAGGATTAGTGGCAACATCTTTTTATGCTAATCATGCAAGGTGCTGAAATAGTGTAAAAAAGTCTGATGCTAGTTCCGTAACTACCGCCATGGTGCGCAGCATTTAAATATGGCACCCACATGGTGGCGTTAGGGGGGTGCTAAGGGGTGCAAGAAAAGTGGCGATGCACCAGGTGGAGTGCCACTTTTCATAATTCTGCCCCTTAGCGCATATGTAATTGACTGTTAGAAATGTGGTCTCTAGTTGGCATTTGTTTGCACCCTTTCCAAGTAGGGAGCCTCATTCTAGTCAGGGTAAGGCATCACACAGCTAAAATAACCCCTGCTCACCCCCCCCCGATAGCTTGGCACGAGCAGTTCGACTTATCTCAGAGGAAATGTGTAAAGTATTTGTACATACACACACACACACACACACACACACAAACACACACACACAGACACACACACAGTAAACCAGTGAGAACACCACAAAAGTACTCCAAAAAAGTTTAGAACACTAGCCAATATTTATCTGAGTAAAACAAGACCAAAATGACAAAAACCAACATATATAAGTAAAGATATAACTTAGAAGTTTAAATGAGCCTTAATTGATAGGAATCAAAGGTTGCATCTTAGCACAATGTACCTGGGATGCATCAAAAACAAAGACAAGGTGGGCCAGAGGGAAGCTGAGGCACCGAAAAATCTAAGCGATGCATCAGTTCTTTACGGAGCAGGAGAGGTGAGGCATCAATTATTTCCTCACAGAAGAGGCAATGCGTCGGTTCCTTACTGTCAGGGGAGATGATGCGTTGATTTTTTCCTCATGGGAAAGGTGATACGGCAAATTCTGGAGGCGCAGCCTCTGTTCCTTTCTGCGGTGCAGGGTCAATGAAAAATTGATGCCCAATGATGAATCATTGATGCACTGTGTTGATGAAACCATGCTGAAACAGGAATTGCGTTGATTTTTCAGCTGCGGTATGCTGGTGTGTGGATTTTCTCCTTCAGGTAACCAGCTTACACTTCCAGGGGCCCAAGGACTGCACTTGGCCCTACTTGGCAAAGCAGGACTTTCATCAGGAAAGCCCATACATTGACAGATGATGTCTTTGATATCCCTGAGACTTCTTAACAGGAGGTAAGCTCACTTCAATCTCTTGGAAAACCTTGGAAAGCAGGATGTAGAAAGCAAAGTCCAGTCCTTTCACTCCCAGGACAGACGTAGCAAACAACAGGCCAGCACAACAAAGCAACAGGCAGAGTGGTAGTCTCTCCTACAGCATTCAGGTCTTCTTCCTGCTAGAATGCCCTCAGTCCAGAAGTGTTCTAACTAGATGGGGTCAGAGGTTCGGTTCTTCGAAGGCAAACTTCAAGGATAAGTCTTTGTAGTGCACAAGACCCTGCATTTCCCTGATCTAGCCCCAGACACACTCCTAAGGATTGGAGACTGCTCTGTGTAAGGACAAGCAAAGCCATGTTCAGGTGCAAGTCTAGGCTCCTCCCACCACTCTCGCTCACGAAGACCCATCAGCCTGGTGATGGGCCATCAGGATGTGGAGGGCACACCTCTGCTCCCTTTGTGTGACTGTCTAGAGTGAATGCACAAACAGCCCAACTGACCCAGACATGTATTGAGCAGACAGGCAGACGCACAGGATGGTTAAGCAAAAAAAAATGCCCACTTTCCAAAAGTGGCATTTTCAAACTTGCAG
This sequence comes from Pleurodeles waltl, assembly GCF_031143425.1. NCBI lineage: Eukaryota > Metazoa > Chordata > Amphibia > Caudata > Salamandridae > Pleurodeles > Pleurodeles waltl. The sequence continues at coordinate 953,525,745 of NC_090439.1, forward strand.
TTCAAAAAGCAACTTCGACAAAAAAGATGTATTTTTAAATTGTGAGTTCAGGGACCCCCAAACTCCACATCTCTATCTGCTCCAAATGGGAAATTACACTTAAAAGATATTTCAAGGCAATCCCTATGTTAACCTATGGGAGAGATAGGCCTTGCAATAGTGAAAAATGAATTTAGCAGTATTTTACTGTCTGGGCACGTAAACCACACCAGTACATGTCCTACCTGTATACTGCACTGCCCCTCCACATGGGGCTGCCCTGTCTTACATGTAATAAAAGGGAATGTTTGGGTCTGGCAAGGGGGTCACTTACCAAGTCAAAATGTCAGTTTAGAACTGCCCACACGACACTGCTGTGGCAGATCTGAGACATGTTTACATGGCTACTCATGTGGGTGGCGCATTAAGTGGTGCAGGCCCACTATTAGCGTTTTATTTACAGGCCCTAGACACACATGGTGCAGTATACTAGGGACTTACTAGTAGATGAAATATGTCATTCATGGATAAACCACTCACCAACACAGTTGAGAAAGAGGGCAGTTTCACTTTATCACTGGTCAGAACCCATAGTCTTAAAGCCAGCAAAAACGAAATTCATTACAGGATCAAAAACAGGAGAACAGGAGCAAAAAGGCAGCGTAAACTACGCCAAGTGGTGACAGGTCTAACAATGGCCATACATTAGATGCAGCAAATCATTAGGTCCGCCATAAAAATTTCAAATTTTGGGTCAAGTTGTCAATGGTTTCTCTTTATATTAATACAGCTGTTAGGGGACTGCAAAGTAATCATAAATTCTCTGCTTTAAAGGCAATATAGATTTCCCTTTAGGAAAGCAACACTTCTTCTGGAACTGAGGGAAAATTAATGCAGATATTATTGTCGCTCCACACAGTGGAGATAGTAAATGCAATTAAACCATTCTTCATAACTAAATATGTCACACTCATATAAACTGAGATTTTTTTTCAAATGGTTCAATCATATCGGTAATTTCGCATCAGAATCTCAATTTGTTTTTTAACATTGGCCTGTGTTTGCTATAGAAAGCACAGACAACGGTGATTCGGATGCACCAACTTAGATTTGTAAGAAGGAGATGGTAAGCGCTTTACAATTATACTGGAAGAGTTGCATGTGTCATTATAAATCATTCCGGGTACTTTCAAAGATTACATCTCCCTTTTGTTCTGCTGGAGCTTGTGTTCATAAATAAATTACCCTACGGGGACTATCGCCCTCACTTCCACCATTGATCCATTTTCAATATTTCCTCCATATAGGGAAAGGACTGCATCAGTGTTATTCTATCCTTGCTAAATGAGTGGGTGGAACTATGAGGCAACACAGAGTAACCCTGCAGGCCCTTGCATGCCCTCAAAGGTATGGACTAAGGCAGTGCAGTGCAAAGTGCTGCATTGCCTTACTCTACATCAAGGATGTATCCCATTAGCCTTACAGTGAATTTCCCTATGCAACACCAATGGGATTTGAAACATTCCACGAATTACAAAGACCTTGAAAATTGGAAATGTGTCACAAATGTGTGCCTCTTCAGGAAAGGTGTAACAAGGAGAAATAACTTCATTTCTCCTTGTCATTTACTCTTTCTATGTGTGCTGCATTCTGCTGCACACATTCAAAGAGGACAAAGACTCCATTGATTGTTTATCTGCAGGAAGGTGTCCCTTACTGTATGAAAACAATTGAGCCCACAACGCAGACATAACTGCATCATGGTGTAACGGGGCATGTGTTGATGCTAGTCACCAATCTTTGATCTTGCGTATGCAAAAGGAACACCATTGCTCCACGTGTCATTAATATGGCACATTGATGCCCTTTCCTTTTGATGCAGGGCAGTGCAGCTAAGTGACTCTCTGTGCTGCCCTGTGGCAAAACCCCATAAATTAAGCCATCTGTGTGGTTCAAAATGGAAGAAAGATCCTCTGCAATTAAACACTATGTAAAATGCTATGTCACAACATTGTGTTAAAGGACAGATCTCTAGTTCTTTTATCTGTGTGCACCCATATAACTCCCATGGTCATGAGGCATGTCATTTATCCAATACATGTGAAACTGGGAAAGTATCAAATACTTGGCCCTCCCCATGTCATGTGTACCATGGAAAATTACATTATTCATCATATATACACACCTGTCATCTTATGTACACTCCATTTTGTGCCACACAAACCTACTCTAACAGTAATCCAAGGGTTCTGACTGTGCAGCAAGGTAGACCTTCATGCACAAAGTACAGCCCATAGGGTTGGCAGCCACACATTCATCATTCACATAATGTGTCTTTCTTGGTGCTATGCTTCCCATTGTCTGCTAGTGCAGGCTGCAGGCCCAAGACACAACATCATGTTGAAAAATATGTCCTACATTGTCCTCAATCAGAGAGGCAGTTCAGTCCTGAGAGTCTAACAGTTGCACTGTACAGTGCAAGACTCCCCTTGTCTCCCCCATTATGTACTGCCAACATAGTGGAAACAGTGCACTACTATGTGTAGATTTTTATGTCCCACAATGACATGCACTCACTAATCTCTCCATGCAGTTGCTATTGAACAGTGACTATTACTGTCACATACAAATATGTGGTAATGAATGAGACATCTGATCAGGCTAAATAATGTAAAATCTGACATGTATCACTTCAGAAATGCCAACAGTAGTCCCAAACAAACAAAACGGAGAAGCATGAGAGAAGTTTTTCCTGAATGGCTAACTGACTCTCTATTCTAGTAAAAATTCACCATGTTCATGAAATTGGCACTCACAAGTATTGCAAATAGTAAGTGTATCACACAGGCCAGCATACTTGTATGTGTGGTACAATGTCAGTCATACCAAAAGTGAAAATGCATGTATACCAGGCAATGTCAGTACATGTCCCATATTGGTTGCAAAGTGGATGAGTTGTTCAGGAAACCAAACAGAATCTAGATGAATGTGGGCACATCACCCATCATGACCAATGACTTATTGTTCCCCTCCTGTCTTTTCAGCTGACCAAGTATATGGTCTGCAGCCATGGGTCATGACCCCATATGCACATCCCCAACTAGGAGTCCAGCTGAGCTACAATCATGCACTTAGCAGGACCCGGTCCATAGTGGAGCGGACTTTTGGAGTCCCTGAGTCACGCTTTTGCTATCTTGACCTGTCCGGGGGAATATTGCTCTACTCCCCCCTATGGTATGTAAGATCACACTTGTTTGCTGCATTTGGCACAACAAATCTGTGCGGACCAATGTCCCATTGGACGAGGGAAATGAGGACCATGAAGGCCCAGGTGAGGATGAAGAGGAAGATGAAAACCAACACCAAAATGTAGCTTCAATGGCTGGGACATGGCAGAGAGACCAAATTATGCACAATGTTTTTGAAGATGCATGAGCCAGATCAAAGGATCACAAATGTATGGACTACATGAAAAAAGTGTACTAAAATGACAAATAATCTTTGAACATTACCAGTGTGTAAACAGTCTTACTTCAGAGTTACAGCAAACCTCAAAACACTCACATCACACATGCTAGAAACTGGCACACAACAAAGTTATGCAGCAATGTGTAACAAACAACTCTGGACAACATGTTGTAATTCCAAAAATGTGTAAATGCCAAATTCAGGTCCATTGGGAAGACAGACACAAAACAAAGATTGCAATGTGGCACCGTTTGGACAGGTCATGCTAATGTGCTCTGTTGCAGTGTAACAACCGTCATACACCCAAACATCATCCAAATGGTGTGCTAAAGTACATGTTGCGCAATGAGTGTGTGTGTGTGTTGTACAGCTAGCCCTTTGTATAGCCCCATACTTATGGAGGATAGTATAGTTAACTCATAGTCTAATGACTGTGAACTGACAAACATAGGGGCATATTTATACTCTGTTTGCGCTAAAATAGCGTAATTTTTTTTACACTATTTCAGAGCAAACCTAATTCCATATTTATATTTTGACGCTAGACCCGTCTTGCGTCAAAATATTGGAGTTAAAGTCATTTTTTGCCTGTGGAAAACTGCCTAGCGTCAGTGAGATTCAAGGTAGGCATTCCTGGGCAAAAAATGACTCTAAGGCCCTTGCACCTTATTTACCCTCCCGTGCAAAAATTGTGCACGGGAGGGAGGCGGGCCTAAATAATGGTGCTATGCTTGCTTAGTGCCATTATTTAACACCTGGATCACCATGGAATGAGTCCGCAGGTGTCCCCCCCAAGCCACAGGGACATCCCCACACACACCACAGAGACAGCGAGGATGGGGAACCCCATCCCAGGTAAGTACAGGTAAGTAAAGGTAAGTATTTACCTTTTGTTTTAAAATGCCATAGGGGGCCCAGATGTGGTCCCCCATACATGGCACAGGGTGCAATGGCCATGCCCAGGGGACCCTTGTCCCCTGTGCTGGGCATTGGGGTGGTGGGCATGATCTTGCCTTTTCTAAGGCAGGAGTCATGTGGCAAAGTAGGTTTAGTGCCATAAAATGAAGCTAATCTGGTTAGAGTCATCTTTTTTTACTCTAACCAGCCTAGTGCCATTTTTTGGTGCTAATCACCCATTCCATAAATATGGCGCCAGGCTGGCTTCCTGGAATGGTGCAAGCCAGTGCTATACTTTTTTACTCAAACCTGCGTCAGCCCAGGTTTGCGTCAAAAAGTATAAATCAGGGCCTTAGTATGTGCATGGGAACACAGTCCAACCCATACATTGTACATATGCTAAATCAGTGTCTGCAGGCACATATTAAATCCATTGTGGCATCTTGCAACACACATATAAATGCAAAATACTTAACTGTGACAGTGCAAAATTGGCTCCCTAGTACCAATCCTGCCATGCTTGCCCCACTAGGCTAATATGCAAATGGGCCAATCATGGATGTATCTAACCATGTTGGTGTGTTGCACTCAGATGCAAACAATGGGTAAACTCCTACGACTACATTTTATGTGGGATTCTAATAGCACCACACGAAGAGTCAGAATATGATACATTTGCCTAGAAGCAATGACCAAGTGCAAGGTGAATCCAGCCAAGGTACCATGCACTGATGCATTCCAGGTCGTAGTGGCAGAATGTGACAATAAATGTCCAGGAAGCTACCTTGTGTGAATGCATACATACATCCTAAGTAGAAGTAACCCCTCAATATTCAGCATATTGTGATTTATGCCAATAGCAAACAGATACCTCCTTGGAATAAATCAGGCTTGTTTTGTATACCCAATATGGCCTTGTGATCACCAAACTGTAGAGAAAGATTTGATGCAAATACTAATGTTTATTGTCCCTGTGCACATGCAACACATATTCTTCCAGACCCATACAGCAGTTGTGGGTGTACCACTACATGATATGATGGTTGTTGGATATGACGCTCTGGTGACTGTTGCTATGCACATATGAACATGGTTCATATCTGCATATACACATCCATTTCAAATCTAGACAGTCAATCTGTCCACATATACTGTGGACTGGCTGACCTAGTGTTAGAAATGGGGTTTCTGGTTGGCTAGGGTATGCACCTAAGCCAGGCAGAACCCACCCACTCTAGTCAAAGTGAGGGAGTTATACACACAACCCAACCCCTTCTCACCCCCTTGGTAGCTTAGCACAAGCAGTCAGGCCTATCCCAGAGGCATTGTGTAAAACGATTGCACAACACATACAACACATGTGATGCACTATCCCCACCACAAAAGAAACACAACACCAGGTTATATAAATATAAACTCTATTGTATGCAACATCATTAGACCAAACACATGGCAGTAATAATCTGCTACCCAAGCAGTTGTCAGAACATTACACAGTACTTTTACTCCATGAAAGCCAGCAGTAGTCACATAGAACACATAGGTTACCGAATATTCTGCAACATAAGCAGTAGTCAGGACAACATTACTAAAGAAATGCACTTGTCATAAAATCAATATAAATGCCCATAAAAAGAACATCAAAGAACACATGACAAATCATTAAGGTACACTGTAGAGAACATAGGACACCAACAAGGTAATATACAAAGTCAGTCCACCTTGTGCAAGGGTCACCCAAACACCAAGGATGCTCCTGACCAGGAACCTTCCATGGCCAAGTTAGAGGAAAGAGGGGCACCCAGTTCTCCTCATACACTAAAACGGGGGCCACCTGATGATGGGTGAGGAGGGCAGCATGCACCCCCTCCATTCTTTTAGGGAGGCCCCTCCTAGGGCCAATACCTAATCCGGGGCACCAATTGTCTTTGGGTACTGCTGGGGCCCATCACGGGAGCAGAGAAACTACGAAAGAAATCAAGAAGCAAAGATCAGAGCATCATGCTTTACTGGCAGAGACCAGGGGAAGAGGGAACTTACCCTTGTCTCCCCCCCGCGTCCTGCTCTTCGAGTCACTTGGTGCTCCGCCAGAGGAGCAGCAATCCGGATGGGCCACCCTACTCCTCACTCAAGGGCATTCCGTTTTCTGACTCCTCAACCGGGCAGGGGCCTCCGATGAGGCTTCCCTCCCGTTCAGCGGGGTATCACACTGCGTGGCTCCCTGATGTCCTTGGGAGACCGTGCATTGTTCCTTCAGGCCTGGGTTCCCAGCGGGCCTGTGTTTTGTGGCTCCAGACCCTGCCCAACTCCTCTACCAGCCCTCCACTGCCCTCAGGAGCTATTTCAGTCACACCGACACAGTGCACCAACAGTCCACTGTCCCAGGCCGCAGAGGTGAGGTTCGTCAGAAAGCAGTTCCTGCTGGTGCCCCAGGGACACTTTCCAATGTGCTTCGGTGCCCCAGGAACACCGGCCACAGGGTGCGCTTTGTGCCTGATGTTGTTTCCACATGCCACAGGGGCACAAAAAACAGCATACTTCGGACACGCGTTGCAGAAACAGGTGCCCAGGTTGTGGCAGTGATTTTTTCCCGCAATAGAATTCACAAAGAGCTTGCAAGGTGTTAAACAATTAAAAGGAGAGGCACTCTCAAAGTGCAACACCGACTTCAGGCAGAGCACTACTCCATGCGCTTTGACAGCTAAAAGAAAGCCAAAGGTTGCAGATGGCAGGGGATACAGCACCCAGCCTTTGGGGACACAAGTAAAGCACAGGGCGGCAGGGCCTAACAACAGGCTGGCACATGGGGGATGCAGTCTGTGGCAGTTACTCCTAGTGCCCCAGCAGGTCACAGGTCAGCAAAGCAGCAGCAGTCAAAGGCGGTACCTGGTGAGGCCCCCCTGTAGCATTCTGTGTCTAGTTCCAATTATGTTTTTGTGCACATCTTTTACATGGGGAAAATCTCCTGTACTTGGTGTGAGGCCAGGGCACAGCCTTTACAAATGCAGATGAGCCCCGTCTTCCCTTCTCAAAAGGAAGACTATTCAATATGCAGATTCACCTCTGTGACAACTTCACCCTCTCTATGTACAGGCTGTCTGAAAAATATGCACAAAGCCCAGCTTTCACTTTGCCCCAAACATGGAATCAGGTCAAGCTGCAAAAAAAGGAGTGGCTTTTCTATAATGGTAATAAAAAATCCACCTACACCAGTAAGCAGCATTTCTCACTACCATTATAACCATATCAAACAAGCCTACGCTACCCCTCATAAATCAGACAATACATCCTAGACATAAGACAGGGCATTTCTAATGCAATCCTATGAGCAAGGCAGCACTCACAGCAGTGAAAAATTAAATAGGCTGTTTGTCACTACCAGGACAGGACATGCAACCAGGCACATGTCCTGCTGTCTGCATACATAGAACCCTGCCCATGGGGCTAGCAGGTGGCATAAGCCTCTCAACAAGCCTGTCAGCCATAACAATGAGGGTATGCTAAGTCAGCCTGTGCAGCTCATCCTATGGAGCAAATGAAGGCACCTCAATAGGCTGCCTTGATTAACTCTGTGGCAACACAAAAGGATGATTGATGGAGCGCTTAACCTTTTCAAACACTCTCCCCCAGTCACAGATCTGGGTTAAATCCACAGTTCTTTCTCTCACCATGCCACCCAGTTTGGACCCAGCCATATGCAAATCAGTATTGACCCTGCTCCCCATGGGAAAAGTCCAGGCTGAACTGCAGCGCACATAGAAAGAGGGATATGTGTTGAGAGCTTGCACTTGCGCAGGAATGTATTCCTTCCTGCACAAAAAACATTCTCCATGCAATGTGTCAGAAGATTACCCATTAAATCAAACTTCCACAGGAGCAGATGCCTTTTAACCAACTCCCTCCAAAAGATGCATGCTCATACTTTAAATGATTATCTGAACCCTGCATCCGCTAGGGGGAAAGGGGAATGGGAATATAAAAAGAGAGACCTCCTCCAGTTCCAGCCTGTGTTTCCCACTTAAAGATAGGATATTCAGTGTGTCTCTGAAAACCTGCATCTTTCCTCTTATTGGGATTTCTTTAAAGGAAGGACCTACAGACAGGTGATAAGAGCATAGATAAGTAGATTCATACTGTTCAGCCATTCACATTCACCCAATTCTATCATTCCCCTAAATTGGATCTTTTGAGAGACTAGCCTCTCTCTAACAGAACAATGTTAACTTAATATCTTCTTTTCTCCAGTAGTCAGAGATTTCAAAGGTTCTCTGGAGAACAGTTAAAAAATTCACAAATATACAAACTACAAATCTCTTTTACAGGAAATGAAAACACCTTCTCAAGGTGCAGTTTTCTTAATCACAGTCTCTAGGAATTAGTCTGAGCACTGAGGTTTGTCTCTGGGACTGACAAGTCTGCAAAGCAAAGAGTTCTTGAATATATATTTACATATATATATTGGCAAGTCTGGAAATCATACAGAAGGATTCCTCACTGCAGTTGCTTGAGGTTCTCTTAAACCAAAACAAATTCTCCTCAGAAAGCCGATAGCAGGTTGTTGGAAGAAGGAAACAATTCAACTTCTTCAAAAGGGAAAAAGTAGCTGGTGTGCACACCGTAAAAATAATTAATTAGTCAAAACTGGAAGAATTCTCTATGAAACGAAACGCCTCAGGAACACTACTCATTGTCCTCAGGATGACAGTTGAAGTGCAGGGCTCCCAGAGAGAAACAGCTGGAGGGAGGCTTCAGCACGAGACTAAGGTAGAAACACTAGAGCTCTGGCCTCACAAGGATTTGCGACCACCATCTTGAGTGGCAGTTAAACCTGAAGAAGCTAGTACAAAGAACAGTCTCTGCAAGACCTACCGGGAGTGAGGACACCGCTGCAACCAACGGGGGTACAAGGAAAAGGGGAATCGTTTTTGCTGAGGGAAGAACTTAACAACGTTGGCAATAGTTTTGCTGACTGTACCCACATCCAAAGAACTCTCTCCCACAGAATGTTTATTGGGGAAAGTTTCGTGAAATTGCTTTATCAACCTTGGAGCATGCACATTTTGGAAGGCTTCCCATGACCTTTCTTCTGGGCCAAAACCTTTCCAATCGATGATGTAATATAATGTTCCTTTTTTAAACTTTGATTCTAAGATTCTATTCACTTCATATTCTAAATGTGAATGTACTTGGATAGGATCTGGAGGGGTGGTTGTCCTAACATTGGGAGGGCTTCTTTTAAGTAGAGAGGCATGGAATACTGGATGAACCTTAATCTGATGGGGCAAGGCGAGTTTGACTGTTACTGGATTTACAATTTTCTTTATTTAAAAGGCCCTACATATCTAGGATGGAATTTTTTGTTCCTTCTTAAAATTGTAAATGTCAAGTGGATAGCCAGACCTTCTCAACCTCGCAATAACCAGAGTTGCCTCTCCTCTTTTTGATAGCATTTTTCTTGTAAGAGACCTTCGCCTTGGTCAAGTGTTCTCTGGCGGATTGGTAGGTGTTTCGAATTTTCTTACTGAATTAATTTACAGCCGGGACCGAGCCTCCTGACCTTCCTAAGATAATGTTTGGGTGCCTACCAGAGTTCAAATAGAAAGGAGAATAACAAGTGGAGGCATGAATAGCATTGTTGTACGCAAATTCTGCTGTCCAAATGAAATCTGGCCAATCATTAGCTTGGTCCAGGAGATAAAAGCGTAGGTCCTGCTCTATCTCCTGGGTTAGCTCTTTCTGTCTGTCCATCCGTTTCTGGATGGAAACTGGTAGAATAACATGAGTCATCCAAGTTGTTTCATAAAGGCCCCCCAGAAATGGGAAACAAATTGGGGATCTCGATCTGAGATTACAACCACTGGAATGCCATGAGCTCTCACTATGTGCTGTGAAAATACCTGTGCTAACTGAGAGGCTCGAGGAACCTCCTTTCGAGGGATGAAATGACTCATTTTAGAAAAGGTGTCTACAAAAACTAGGATTGTGTCAAAACCTTGACTTGAAGGTAAATCTACAATCAAATCCATAGTAATGGTGTGCCAGGGATATGGTGCAATGGGAAGAGACTGAAGCTCACCTTCAGGAGCTAATCATGTTGTCTTTCCTTGAATGCATTTATCACAGGTTTCAACGTATTGTCTTATTTGAGGAATCTTGGCAGGCCACCAGAAATACCTCTTAATTAATTCGGTAGTCTTCAAAATTCATTTATGGCCAGCTAAAGGATCATCATGACACGCTTGTAGCAATAGTTCTTGCAACTCACGAGTTGGCAAATATTAAGTATTTTCAACTAAAGGAAGATTTCTAAACCCTTTCTTCGTTCTTTTTTGTTGGCCCAATCTGAAATTTCTTGGTCAGACATGGATTCTCGAACCTTCCTGTTTATTTCGGAAAATTGTAAGGTACAAACAAACTCGTCTGCTGGAATAATTGGAATATTTTCAGCTTCTCCGGCTCCAGGTACATTATTCATTCTTGATAAAGCATCTGCCTTACCATTTGCAGAACCAGGTCGATGGGTAATGGTAAAATTAAAATCTGCGAAGTACAAGGACCACCTCAATTGCCTTGGAGTTAATGTCTTAGCAGACTTTAAAAACTGAAGATTTTTATGATGGGTGAACACAGTGACTACATGACGAGCCCTAATAAATAATGCCGCCTTTCCTGAAAGGCATCCTTCACTGCCAATAGCTCTTTGACAGCAATTAGATAATTTCTTTCAGGAGGAATTAATTTCCTGGATCGAAATGCCACTGGGTGAAGTTGACCTGTTTCCTTGTGCCTCTGAGACAATACACCACCAATCGCTTGGTCAGAGGCGTCAGCTTCCACAAAAAATGGCTCCTCAGGGTAGGGATGGAAAAGGATAGGGGCTGTCATGAAGGGTCTTTTGAGGAACTCAAAAGATTCTTTAGCATCAGTTGACCAATGGAAGGATACTCCTTTTCTCAAAAGTTTTGTAATGGGGACCACCTTTTTAGAAAACTATTTTATAAATCGTCGGTAGAAATTGGCAAAGCCAATAAAACTTTGCACCTCCTTCACTGTTTTAGAGAAGGTCAATAGAGGATTGTTTGAATTTTAGCAAGATCCATGGAAACTCCATTTTCCGATAAGATGAATCCCAAGAATTATACTTCTTTCGCATGAAAGGCACACTTTTCCAACTTCACATATAGGTTAGTTTCCAACAATTTCTTTAGAACTGCTCTCATGGGATCGACTTGGTCTTGCAAGTTCTGGGAGAAGATTAAAATATCATCAATGTAGACTACTACAAATTGATCTAAAAAGTCTCTCAGAACATCGGTCACCAAGAGGTGGAAAGCATCCGGCAGGTTACATAGCCCATAAGGCATCACTTGTTACTCGTATAGACCATACCGGGTGCGGAAGCTCGTTTACTATTCGTCTCCCTTAGCAACTCAAATTAAATGGTACGCTCTGAGAATATGTAGTTTGGTGTAGATGCTTGTGTCTTTTAACTGATCTAGAACTACTGAAATCAAGGGCAGGGGATATTCATTCTTCACCGTAACTTGATTTAACGCTCTATAATTGATACAAGTTCTTAACTCTTCATTTTTCTTCTTTAGGACCTAAAACTTGAGCGGGCGATGGTGCAATAACCCCACCCCCAACAACATACACACAATGAGATGCAGCAATAAAACAGATTTACCCCGTACCCCTCATCAATAATGCAAGGACTACAGGAAAGTGCTAAAGTGATTGTAATAATATAAATACAGTAGAAATACGAAAATTCAATCAAATGGTATATATATCTGTACAGTTCAAGGGACACTGCCCAGTCTTCATTGTGCATGGCCCACAGGCCAAAGTACAAGGCCCCACTTGTCACCTGCAGCAAAACGGAGAGAACACTGCAGGGGCATCAGTTGGAAAATAGTCAGGCCCCTCAGGGGGACAGGGAACGGGGGGCATCTCAGCTGGCAGATGATAGAAGACCACTGGATCTGGAGGGAGCAACATGCCTTGTGCTTGGTCCTGGGGAGTGCAATAACAGAGTCTCTCAAGTGGGTGACTTGCCCACGTGCTCTTGAGGGGGCATTGTGCCCTGTGCTATTGATCCTGGGGAGGCTGGGGTTGGTGGGTGTCTTACCCACTGGTTCTGGAGAGGGCATCGTGGCCTGTGCTCTTGATCTTGGGGGGGGCTGGGGTTGGTGGATGTCTTACCCACTGGTTCTGGAGGGGGCATTGTGCCCTGTGCTCTTCATCCTGGGGAGGCTGGGGTTGGTGGGTGACTTGCCCACTGGTTCTGTAGGGGGCATCGTGGCCTGTGCTTCTGTTCCTGGGTAGTGTAAGGTCACAGTCTCTCAGGTGGGTGTCATAGCCACAGGAATTGCAGGGGGAAGGCCGCACAGCAGCCCATGGAGGCAGGACTACATACCGTCAGCCAACGGTGATGGCTGCCAAGTGGTGCTGCTGCTGCTGGTGGTGACAGGAGGCACCAGCCCATCCCCTGCAGCCTTGGACGGCTGTTCAACGCTGCTGGTGGTGGTGCTGCTGCTGGTGGTGGTGGGGAGAGGCTCCAGCCCATCCCCTGCAGCCTCGGACGGCTGCCCACTGCTGGTGGTGATGGTGGTGCTGCTGCTGGTGGTGGGGGGATACCCAGCCCATCCCCTGCAGCCCCAGGCGGCTGCACAACCATGGTTGGTGGTGGGGGCTCTGTCTTAGTCCCTGCACCAGGCCCCTTGTCCTTCCTGCATGCTGGTGCATGCACCTTGCCCTTCCTGGCAGCACTAGGGGCAGGCTCCTTGCCCTTCCATGCAGCAGCTGGGGATGGCTCCTTGCCCTTCCTGGCAGCACTAGGGGAAGACTCCTTGCCCTTCCTGGCAGCAGCTGGTGTTGGCTCCTTGCACTTGCTGGCAGCACTATGGGCAGGCACACTTTTCTTGAGGCTGCCTGGTGCCCTGGATCCTTTCCCACCACAAGTGGGTGTGGACACTACTGGTGCCGTGGACTGGGTGGCTGAGGTGCTTGGCTGCGTTTTTGGCACCAAGTCCAGGAATGCAGGATGGGGGAGGGGTAGGGAATAGGTAAATGGTGGAGAGGAAAAACTTCTTAGGGACATTGGGGCGGGAAGAGGGAGAAGGTTTGGGAGTGGAAGAACAGGGAGTGGTTGTAGCAGGTGTCTGTCTGCGGTGTTTGGGTGCAGGTTAATGGGCTAGATGATGTTGTGAGGTGGATGGCTGTTGGGTGTCTGAGTGGTTGTGTTTGTGTACCTTGGGGGGGCTGGCAGACACAGTGGGAGAGGAAACAGGGGACATGTGCATGGAGGTGTCTGCCAGTGAGGTGTGTGTTCTACTAGGTGTAGTGGTTATGCTGGTAGTGGATGAGGATGTAGTGCATGCAGGTGTGAATGTAGATGCCACTGGGAGGGAGGAGGAGGAGGGTAACACAGTGGGGGCAGTGGATGTCGGTATGTCTGCATTTGGATGGTGTTTGTGTGCCTGTGTGATGAAGTATGGTGCTTGTGTTTGCCTGTGCCACTCTTGTGTGTTGTCTTGTGTGCATGCTTGTCTGCCTGTGTGCTTTGGAGAAATTGGGGTTCAGGGGAATGGATTGGGAAGAGGAAGTTGGAGGGTGGAAACAGGGGCAATGGCTGCCGCCAGAGAGGAGGCCAGAGCCTGGATCGATCTTTGTTGGGCCGTCAAGCCAGTGTGAATGCCCTCAAGGAATGCATTAGATTGTTGCATTTGGGCTGCCAGCCCCTGGATGGCATTCACAATGGTTGACTGCCCTTCAGAGATGGATCTCAGGAGGTCAATAGCCTCCTCACTCAGGGAAGCAGGGCTCACTGGGGCAGGGCTTGAGGTGCTTTCAGTGAAGGAGAGGCCCACCCTTCTGGGTGAGCAGGCACGGGCAACTCAATGAGGGGCTGCTGGGAGGGAGGTGTTGGTATGGGGGGTGGCGGATGTACCTGTAGTTGGGGTGGGCACAGAAGTGTCTGCCACCACCAGGGAGCTTCCATCTGATAAGAGATCTGTGTTGGAACTGTCCCCTCCAGTCTCGGCTGTGGTGCTCCCCTCGCCCTCTGCCCCACTAGTGCCCTCAGCGTTAGTGGACTCTGCCTCATGGGTCCTGTGGGATGCAGCTCCCTCCGTCGCTGGTGCCTCTGCTCCTCTGCCAGATGGCCAGATGATGCTAATGCACATAAGGATAGGGTGACAAAACAAAAAGGGGGGGAAGAGACAAAGGATACACTTGGTCAATGCCTGCACTAACAACACAGTTGGCATACACACCACTGTCACACACACGGAATAGTCCTACGCACTATGCACTGCACTAGCAGTAATAATGCTAGCCACCAGGGCATGGGTAGGGGTACATACCGCCAATGGCAGCACACCTGGGACCCACACAGCCCTGACTAGGTGTAGATGCCTACAAGCTAGGTAGCAGGATTATCACTTCAGAACCCTGCACAACATGGGACCTACTCTACAATGTCAGGCCTGGCCTAGGGGCACCCACTGACACACATCTCCCAGCCGGGTACCCCCCCTACCATGCGTAAGTTATAATGATGGAAACTGTACTGACCCCCTTGTGGCTGCTGTGCTGCCCTCCAGTGCCCATCCAACTCCGGATAGGTGACCGCCAATATGTGGGTCATCGGGGGTCAGTGTTCGACGGGCACCGCTTCCTCATTGTGAGGCCATACCCAGCTGAGCCTCCGCCATCTTCCATGCCCAACATCTCAGGCCCTCCCACTGTTTCTGACAGTGGGTGCTCCGCCTGCCGTAGACCCCCAGGGTCTGCACGTCCTTGGCGATGGCACACCATATTCCCTTTTTTTGATGGGCGCTGACCTGCAGAGAAATACACACAGGAAATGACATCAGTCAGACCACCTGTTACACTTATGTCCCACCATACCCCTTCACATCACTATTTGCACACACAGGGCCCAGCACACAAGCTGCACGCTGCCCAGGGGACATCTACCAACCCCCCTTACACAAGGCCTTCACACACACCACTTCATGCATTCATGCCCCATGCACCGTGCTCACAGTGTACTCACCTGTTGGCCTGAAGGCCTATACAGCAGTCCATACTGGGGTAGGACCCCATCCACCAATCACTCCAGCTCCGCTGAGGTGAATGCAGGGGCCCTTTCCCCAGTCACACGAGCTATGCTAGGTTCCAGACACAGGTCACAGCAGCATATGCAGTGTAGGTCCTCTCCTGTTGAAGGTCAGGTAGCAAGTGAGTGATCAGATAGAAAATGGTGGTCACCTCCGCCGCGGTGCATACAGTTACCGCCGGCATACATCACCATTGCCCACTGTACCCCATAGGGCCCAGCGTTAACCAATGAGGAGTTGCACAGCGGTTCATGACCACATCCCGCAACGGCTCACAACATCAGCAGAACTACCTCACTTCCACTTGTCCCTCCACACAGGACATGTGGATGCCATTTCAGGACTGAGGGGGCAGGCCCTGGATAATAACTGCATCACAGTTCAAAATTAGACCTACAGGACAAATGCCACTTATACATAAAAAAAGTAACATCATGCATTGTACTGTTGTGGCTACGATGTTCAGTTTGTGGCCAGTTCCTCACTCTTTTGTCCCTTAGACTGCAACCACTGTGTATGAATAGGAGATGGAGACATACCCCTGTGTACAGACCCCTGGTGGACTTGGCAACAATGGAGGACAGGTTATCCTCACCTATAGACTTGACAGGGCCACAATCAAGGAGCTGTGTGCCCAACTGGAGCCTGACCGAATATCTGCTATCCATCACCCCACTGGGATCCCCCTCTCTTGTGCAAGTCCTATATGTGCTCCATTTTTTTGGCAACTGGTTCTTTCCAAGTAACAGTGGGCTTTGCAGCAGGAATATCACAGCCAATGTTCTCAATAGTGCTGACAAGAGTGTTATCTGCCCTGATTAAACACATGTGCAGCTACATTGTTTTCCCCCAGTTGGAGGATTTGGCCACAGTGAAGGGTGACTTCTATGCAATGGGACATATCCCCAACATAATTGGGGCAATTGATGGAACACATATTGCACTTGTTCCCCCCCGGCAAAATGAACAGGTGTTCAGAAATGGAAAGACTCTATGAATGTACAGATGGTGTACTTGGCGGACGAGTACATCTCACACGTCTATGCTAAGTATCCTGGGTCGGTGTATGATTCCTTTATCCTGAGGAATAGCAGCACCTCAAATGTGAGAGGCACAGGGTGTGGCTTATAGTTAAGCCCGGGTACCCAACCAGTAGATGTTGGTATATGAGTATGGTGTGGGCCATATACTACAGTGTGTGCCTAAATGTTGTCCCTCGATATTTGCAGGTGACTCTGGTTGCCCAAACCTATCATGGCTACTGACCCCTGTGAGAAATCCCAGGACAAGGGCAGAAGAACATTACTATGAGGAACATGGGCGAACAAGAAGGACTATTGAACATACCTGAAGGCCAGGCTCTGGTGTCTACATCTAACTGGGGGATCCCTGTGCTACTCACCCAAGAAGGTCTGCCAGATAATCGTGGCATGCAGCATGTTGCACATCCTTGCCTTGATATGCCATGTGCCTTTTCTGCAGGAGGAGGAGGCTGGAGATGACTCTGTGGCAGCAGTGGACCCTGTGGACAGTGAGGATGAGGAGGCAGAGGATGAGGACAACAGAAATGCAGTGATTCGACAATACTTCCAATGGCACACAGGTAACACAGTGTTACTTCAAATTTCATTGAGATTATTTAGATTATCTTTGGCACTGGCATGCTGTTATTTCCCACTTCGTTGCCCACTCATTGTAACCTTTGACAACTCATTTTGCAGATGTTGGTGCCCCACTATCACTCCTTGTGTTATCACTGCCTCCAACTACAGGTCTTTCCTATATGAACATTACTGTACAGTTGAATTGCAATGTTTGAACATGGCTAAACGAATACATACTTAAAACATTTTTCAAAGGGTGTTTATTGAAGTTCTAAGAAGGAGAGGGGCAAGTGCAATGGGCTGCGGTGATGATGGAGGAAATTCCAGGGCATTCTTCCAGTCTGTTTGTAGCACAGGTGCATTGTCCAAGGGGACATAGGAAGGGGAGCAATGGTAGTTCAAGGTGGACAGGATGACAGAGTGGGACACAAGGGTGACAATCAGGAGAGTCTCATTTCCTGGCGGGGATCTTGGCAATAGTCTCTGGCTTCTGCCTGAATTGCAGGGAACGTTTGTGTGGTGGTTTTCCTTCTGCAGGGGGAGGGGTGCTGGTGGCCTGTCCTGTGGCGGGGCCTCCTGTCCACTAGTGGCAGCGAAGGTGGAAGGCAGTTCAGATGTCTGGCTAGTGGCATGATGTTGGCCATGTCTGCCAGGACCCATGCTATGGAGACCAGGGTGGTGTTGATGGCCTGCAAGTCATCCCTGTTCCCCTGGTACTGTCCCTCCTGCTGCCACCTGTTCTCCTGCATGCTGTCCAGGATCTGGCCCAAACTTTCCTGGGAATGTTGGTATGCTCCCAGGATCTCAGTGAGTGCCTCCTGGAGAGTCAGTTCCCTGGGCCTGTCCTCCCCTTGGTGCACAGCACTCCTCCCAGTTTCCCTGTTGTCCTGTGCCTCTGTCCCCTGACCCGTGTGCCCACTGCCACTGATTCCAGGTCCTTGATTATCTTGGGTATAAGGTGTGGCCGGGGGTCCCTGCAGTGGTGGACACACTGCTGATTGACGTGTCCTGGGGACAGAGGTATGGGTACACTAGGTGGGTGCTGTGGAGGTGTTTCCTGATGGGGGAGGCTCTGTGGTGGTGTGCGACTGTGCCTGGGTAACCGACTGTCCAGAGGTCCCTGATAGGTCTGGTTGGTCATTCAGATCCAGGTGTCCAGAGTTGCTGTCATCACTGTGGGCCTCTTCTGTTGGGGGACTGGATAGTGCTGGCACCTCTTTGCCGCTGACATTGGATGGTGTATCTGTGGGGATGTAAATGCAGTGTTATTGTTTCTGTGTGAGACATGGTGTGCATCGGTGGGTTTCCCTCTTTGTATTTGCCCTGGCAGCTTTCACTTGTGAAAGTTGATATGTGGTGGGCTAGCTGATTCTAGTGTGCATGCTTTAGTGATAGGTGTCCATGCAGGTCTGTGAGTGGTGTCCATGCATTGGTATGGCATGCAGGGCTTGGCATTGGGATGAGTGCAATGTGATGGTGGGGTGGGTGGGAGGTGGTGGAGTGATGGGAGTGAGGGTGAGGGGGGTAGTGATGGCATGCAGGTAGGGGGGTGAGTGGTGTCCATACATTGGTATGGCATGCAGGGCTTGGCATTGGGATGAGTGGAATGTGATGGTGGGGTGAGTGGGAGGTGGTGGAGTGATGGGAGTGAGGGTGTGGGAGGGGGTGGTGATGGCATGCATGCAGGGGGGTGATAGTAATAGAGAGTTGACTTACCAGACTCCAGTCCTCCTGTTACTCCAGCCAGGCCCTCAGAATGCATGATTGCCAAGACTTGCTCCTCCCATGCTGTTGTGGGGGAGGAGGTGGGGGTCCACTGCCAGTCCTCTGTACAGCGAGTTGGTGTCTTGCTTCAATGGAATATACCTTCCTCCGTAGGTTGTTCCACCTCTTCATGATGTCATCCCTGATTCTTGGATGCTGTCCCACGGCGTTGACCCTGTCCATGATTCTCCACCATAGCTCAATCTTCCTAGCAATGGATATCTGCTGCACCTGTGCTCCAAATAGCTGTGGCTCTACCCTGCTGATTTCCTCCACCATGACCCTTAGCTCCTCCTCTGACAATCTAGGGCGTCTTTGTGGTGCCATGGGTTTTGTGTGAGTTGTGTGGGTGAGGGTGTGTAGGGTGATGTATTGGGGTGTGTGATGTGGGGTGTGTGGGTAGTGTATAGGTGTATGTAGTGTATGGCTCTGTTTTTGTCTGTAGTCGTGGTATCTGTCTCGTGCCAATGGTTTGTAATGGTAAAGGGTTGCGGGTAACGTGGGTGTGTGTTTTGTAGTGGTGTGAGTGGGTGGGTGTGGTGTGTGTATGTGTGTCAGGTGTGTGTTATTTAAATTGTCCAATGTGGTGTTGTTTTGTATGTGTGTGTGTATTTTGAGCGCGGGGTATGTACTGCCAATGGTTTACCGCTATTAAATGTCCGCCATACTGATTCGTGAGTCATAATGTGATGGGTGTTGTTCTGTTGGCGTAATGGTGTGGGTTTTGATACTACCAGTTTATCACTGACCTTTGGTGTGGCGGACTTCTGTCTGTGGCTGAATAGTGACGTGTGTGTGTCATAATATGGTGAACGGATATCTGCCGGCGCAGCAGTATGTTGGCAGCAGTAAATGTGGCAGTAAGTGGGATTTACCACCAATGTCATAATGAGGGCCATAGCTTCTTAGCTCTTCACTTGTCATTTTCCTCTTTAGACAGGGGACCTCTAACACTGCTGATTTGCATTGGCTCTTTCATAGAGTGTGTCTCGGAGGTCTTCATACTTTCCACTTTACTCCTATCGAAACATGGTGGAATAGGATGAAATTCTCCCTTGCGTTCGGCTTTTCTGTCAAACAGAAGCTGATCAACCTGTAAAACTAGATCAATTAATTTTGACACATCAGTAGGTTGACCTGGAATCACATCTTTTAGTTCTTCTTGTAAACCTCATTAAAAAATTACAGCCCTTTGGCTCTCGGGCCAACCAGTCTCCACAATTAATTTGTTGAATTGGGCCAGATAAGAGATCAAATCCCTATTACCTTGTTTTAAGTCTAGTAATTTATTATCTGTGGCATGGGAAATTGTTCTGTGGTCAAAGATTCGAAGGAATTCGGTTTTAAAGACTTCAAAATCATATAATATAGGGTCATTTCGTGACACCAAAGGAACGGACCATGAAGCTGCATCTCCACTCAAATAAGACAAAATGAACACTGTTTTTGGCAGATCCTCTGTAAAAATAAAGGGACGACAAAGGAAGTGTAAGGAGCACTAGGTTAACAATACCTGCGCCTTCTAAGGATCTCCACTAGAACGTTCAGGTGGGGCCAAGGGAATGAAAGGGGAGATGGAAAGAATGACTTGTGTGGATATTTCTGAGGTAGAGGTAGGGAAGGTTTTACCTGAAACCCCACTAGTCCCTGTGGTATTCCCAGAAGTGAAGTTATTTAATTTGTCCATGAGCTGTTGGGTCTCAACATGGGACCGTTTTATTTTCTCTCTTAAGTTTTTGTTTTCATCTAGGGTAAGGATTAACTGTTTTTGCATTTTGTCCATAAGTGCTGCCAAGGCATTAAAATCTAAACCTTCAGACATTCTGCTCAGGGGGAAATTAGTATTTTTAGGCACCTCAATCTGTCAGAAGATTACCCATTAAATCAAACTTCCACAGGAGCAGATGCTTTATACCTAACTCCCTACAACAGATGCGTGCTCAGACTTTAACTGATTATCTGAACCCTGCATCCGTTAGGAGGAAAGGGGAATGGGAATAGAAAAAGAGAGCCCACCTCCAGATCCAGTTCCAGCCTGTGTTTCCTGATTGAGGATAGGATATTCAGTGTGTGTCTCTGAAAAACCTGCACCTTTCTTCTTATTGGGATTTCTTTAAAGGAAGGACCTGCAGTAGGGTGATAAGAGCATAGATAAGTATATTCATACTGTGCATTCAACTGTTCAGCCATTCACATTCACCCAATTCTATTGTTCTCCTAACCCGGATCTTTTGAGAGACTAGCCCCTCTCTAAGAGAACAATGTTAACTTAATATCTTCTTTTCTCCGGGAGTCAGAGGTTTCCAAGGTTCTCTGGAGAACATTTCAAAAGTTCACAAATATAAAAACTACTAATGTATTTTACAGGAAACTAAAACTCTTTCTCGAGGTTCAGTTTTCTGATTCACAATCTCTATAAATTAGTCTGAGGTTGGTCTCTCAAAGCTTGAAGTTGTGTTAAGCCAAAACAAAATCTCCTTAGAAAGTCGATAGCAGGTTGTTGGAAGAAGGAAACAATTCAGCTTCTTCAAAAGAAAAAAAGTAGTTGATGTGCACACCGTAACAAGAAAAATAATTAATTAGTCAAAACTGGAAAAATTCTCTATGAAACGAAGCACCTCAGGAACACTGCTCATTCTCCTCAGGATGACAGTTGAAGTGCGGGGCTCCCAGAGAGAAACAGCTGGAGGGAAGCTTCAGAACAAGACTAAGGTAGAAACACTAGAGCGCTGACCTCACAAGGATTTGCAACAACCAAGTGGCTGTTAAACCTGAAGAAGCTAGTTCTAAGAACAGCCTCCGCAAGAGCCACCGGGAGTGAGGACGCCACTGCAGTCAACGTGGGTACAAGGAAAAGGGGAATCGTTTTTGATGAGGGAAGAACTTAACAATGCTGGCAATAGTTTTCCTGACACAATGCTGGCACCCAGACACCATGGTGCAAGGGTGCCTGTGTTGGTGCTAGTCTGCCTGCAGGGCATCAGCACAAGGATACTGAAAAAATGCTCAGTTTCTTCTTATATAAGGTCTTCCCTCTCCCTTTCATGCAATGCAGGGCATCAACTTGGCTTGATGCTCTTCATTGCATCAATGATTAGTCAATAGGCCCCTTCACACTCCAGCAAATTTGAAAATGCTACTTTGTGTACCCCAGTATTCACAGCAGGGGATGTATCACAAAGTGCCGTGGGGACACGATGGCCATTTGCACCTGCTTTGTTTGCCCTTGCGGCACTTTTGAATGCCAGAAGGGCCTACAGAAGTTTGTGCTGCCCTTCATTAAAAAGCAGTTGCCCTGGACCACTTATAGTGTCTGTGCTACAAGTAGCAGTTAATCCCTCATTTGCAGGGGGCTTGGCCCCAAGTAAATGAGGGAATCACTTTGCCTCTGCATCTGTGCTGCATCAAAGAGGAGCGTGCAGAGGCAAAGAAGATGTCAGGAGGAGCACTGCCAGTGTGCGCCCTGATGGCAGCCCTCTGGAGGGGGGAAAAAGGGGCCCTGTGGCCTGACCAGACATTCTCTTGCAGGTGGTTGCAGTCACTCACGGCACTCATCTGGAAGGAGATCCGTGATCCTCCACTGAATTGCAGCCAGGTTGTTGCATGCACTGTGCACCACAGAGCAGCTTTACCAAAGCCGCTCCGTTTTACACTTGAATGCACTGCCACTGGGGCAATACAAGTTTCTGCCAGCCATGGGAAAGCGCATTCAATTTAATAGGGTATACTTTCTCAGTTTGCGCATGGCAAACCTCTTGTCATTACACAAACAGAGGAAGCGCACCCTACTAGCAATAGTAATGCAGGATATCATGCATATGTGCACTGTGAACATGCACATGAAACGCATTAAAACACTTCAAGCATGCCCCTTCATATATTCACAGGCAATAGACTGATCTCTGTAACTGTTTACACCACACACTACAAACACATATTTGACCCATTGTGTCCTTTAAAAATGATGAATTAGCGTAATGAATATGATTTTGCACCCATTGCGTCAGCCAGATGCATCAGAAATACACCATTCTGCATTGTCAAGAGTTTTTTTAAATCACGCATTACCTATTTTTCCATGGAAGTATAAAAATAAACACATTCAGTGAAAACGTGACACATCAGCCCAGGAAACGATGCAATGGCTCTGCCATGCTGCAAACCAGGAAGTGTGAAGTTACTTTCACTTTCCCTCAGAGTTTTTGAGCCTGTGCTTGCTGGAGGTTGTGTCTTGTGGTTGCTTGAGAATGTGTAGCTGTATTCTGGTTTTATTGGAGTCTGTGCTGTCCCAGTTGTGTCCTTAAAGTTTTATTTGTATATTATAATAGTTTTTTGTATTGTTTGGTCCAGTGTAATGTTGGGTGTCTGTCATTTTGGGGTTTTGTCTTCTTAAGGGTAGTTTGGGGTTCTTAGGATACTTTAGTGTTATTTGCGGTTATTTTTTGTTGGGGGAGGGACATGTCTGGGAGGGGCAGGGAGGGAAACATGTCAGAGCAGGAGTTCAAATGGTTTCTGTGGCTGTTAACACACTACTTCCCAAACATGATTGCTAATGGTGGATGGGTCATCGAGGCCTACCTAACCCAGGAAAGGAAGTCGGGTGGGAGAAGGTCGGGTGAGCAATACATCAACCTAAGCATCTCTGGGCAAATGTGGTCAGCCAGGAGGCTAGCCTCCTTGATCACCTTGGAGTCAAAGTGGGTGAAGCTGTTGGTAAGTACACATATGCTGTGAGTTCTTCACTGTGTCTCCTTTGATAATATATGAATTGTATCCAATGAATGTGCGGTCACATATGCTTTAGGGGCAAAAGTCATGACTCCACCAAACTATGTTGAAAACAAGCATATCACAGAGGCATTGACCACTGGCTGGTATTAGTCCACATAGACCAGATAGTGCATGCCAGCCCAGAGGTGCTTCCAGCCCCACCAGCACTGTGCAGGTAGTGTTGTCACTGGGCATTCCAGGTCATTACTGACATACAAATGTGTGTGCCAAACTCTGTAGGCCTAATTTCCTAATTTATGGTACAGGGCAGTTGAACAAGGATTCTTACTGTGCTGTCCTGCATCAAAAGGAAAGGGCAGGACTGGCCCATATCGATGTCATTCGGGGCATTCGTGTCCTTTTTGCCTGTGCAGGTGCCCAAATTGGTGCCTTTCGCAAACACAGGCACCCTCGCACCATCGTGCAAGGGTGTCTGTGCTGTTGGCATGGTTGCTTTGTGCACTAAGGACCACCTTCCTGCACAAAAACAATCAATGGAGGTGTTTTCTTTTTTCTATGCACACTGCAGAATGCAGCACACATACAATGCAGAAAAACACAAAGATAAATAAAGATGTTCTCCTTTTACGTCTCGACTGGAGAGGCACACAGTAATAAACACCTTCCCAGGTTTACATTTCTTTTGAATCTGGGAAGGTGTCAAAACCCATGGGTGTTGCTTCGGAAAAGCAACCGCAACACACAGGGAATGCCTTCTTGACGTAGAGTACAGTGATGCAGTGGTTTGTGCTGCCTTGCATTACTCCATATCTATGAAGCCATGCCGAGCCATGCATGGTGGCTTTGCATAGCCTCCTAGATATGATTGAGAGGGCTGAGTCACCGGAGTAGTTAATGAAAATGATGCTCCAGTGATGCAGCCCAATTTATGTTACAAGTGATCCTTCTCACATGTAATTATCTCCATATGTCTGACAGGCTGTGTGGGCCATATCTGAAAATTTCTCATTCTTGCTGGTGTTTAGATGTTCACAATTCCTCATTGTGCCTGTAAAGGGCATGGATGGACAATGTCTCCTTACTGTGCAACATTGACAGGTACTGAGCTCAGTGCAGGCAAAGAACAAGCATGGCTTCTGTCTGATGAGTATAGCATTGTCAAGGACATGTAAAGATATGAGAAAGGAACAGCCAAATCATTAGATTTACAGACCCATGAAAGTCAGACTCCCTTGTGCCATTTTGTAAGTAGTGATTTATTTGTACTTGTTCTGCAACTTGGGCACCAGATGCTTGATTAGGCACATCACATCTGTGTACACTTCAGCCTGCCTTACTCATGTGTATCATTAAGCCATGTCAACTGTGCCATATGCTTCCTGCTCAACGTGCAGTCATACATAGTCAAATGCTAGTTGTGCAAGACATAGAAGGGGGCATTTCCCTGTTAGGGAGGGGTGAAAAAATGGTGCAAGGAAATCTAACAGATTTCCGTGGGCCATTTCTTTTGCCACTTTTAACGCCTGCTCAGAGCAAGACTTGAAAGGGGGCACACTATTGAATATAATGGCCCCTATGTATTCTGCAGGAGTGGCGCCAATATTTTGGAGCTACTCCTGCAGAGTACATCAATTGTGTCAATAAAAATAATGCTACTGCCCCCTACCCTGCGCCATAGTGCACCGTATCTTAGATACGGTGCACACATGGTGGCGGTAGGAGGTGGAAGGGGGGCGCTAAGGGCACAAGAAAAGTGATGCTGCACTGAGTACAGTGCCACTTTTCTTAAATATGCCCGTTAGTTTAACCAAGACTTTTTGATCAATTGACATATAATTATTAGGATGGCCAAAATGTGACATCTAGGTTGATTCACTCCATTCTTCAATATAGGATCAATCAAATGAAACAAATTAGCACAGCAGATATAAGAACTGGCAATAATATATATTGGAATCCAAAGAGAGTTGAAGGTATATTTAAAGGAGTTCACAAGTTATGTCTTCAAATACATAAACATTGCAAAGTTTGAAATAGTAAATGAAACCCTTTTATGACATATGTCCATGTAATGTCAATCCACTTATAGGTGTCTAGTGAAACTGACCAAGAAAGATCAATGGCTCAAATTTAAAAAAAATGGGAACTGAGTGGAGTTGAGCATCGTCTTTTCAGTCTCAATTGTAACCATTGATGGGATCATCATCAGGACGTAGAGTTAAAAAAAAGAAGCAACAACCCCATGGAGGCTGGGAAATAAATTCTAAAATAGTGAGCTGGCCAAAGAATTGAGTGAAATTCAGAACCTTAAATGTAACGAGTAAATCTTTTAACACTGCGTTCATGCAGGACCAGGCATTCATGTTGATACTTCACATACCCCATACCTGACCCCCTTCTCAGGTGAGCTGTTTCTCCTCTGACATGCAGATGCCCTTTGTTTGATTTACAGTGCAGATTTGTGTTTATGGGCCCATGTAAGACACAGTGGCCTCATGGTGGAAGGATACCTGTATTGTTAGTGTCAGGTTGTATAGGATTCAGGGGTCCATGCATGATGTGTTGTTCCAGTCCATGGGCATATTTTCATGCATCGTCCACCACCGGCATGTTACTTTTAGTGACACACCAGCAGAGCAGGCTGCAGACCCATATCTACAAGGCCACACAAAGTCAGCTTGCATGGCTTATGTAGTGAGGCAAGACATCGTAAGATGCAGCATAGCTTTACTCTGCTTCAGGGGGAATATCATGGACGTTGGGCTGGATTTTCAAATGCAAAAAAGCATGGGTTTTGTTGCATTTCCTGATTTCCAAGGATTTGTGAACCGGGCAATTCTTACATCTCACCTGGGGAGCCGTAACAAGAAGTAATGTTTTTTAATACTTGTTTTCTCTTCTTTCTATGTATGCTGCATTCTGCAAAGCCTGATATGATTGTTTTTGTGCAGGAAGGTATCCCCTCCTGCACAGAGACAACCCTGTCTGTGATGCAGGCATCCTTGTAACATGGTGCATTGGCTTGCTTTGGACCTAGGCAGCCCAGTGTGCACCAGCACAGCAAGAGAGGACCGGAATGCACGTTATCTTGCAAGCACAGCACATTCCTCCCCTTTCCATATGGCACAGGGCAGCACAGCAAGGTGACCAGCACCTCTGCCCTGTGCCACTTACCTTGTGAATGGACTCCATGTCTTTACTTTGTATTGTGGGACTTGTAGGTCTGATGACTCTTGTTCTACACTCCACTATACATACCATTATACAAGTGAGAACCTGGACTGGTGCTGTACTTCACACATGTAATGGATAAACGTGATGGAGCCTGACTGAGCTATGCAACATGTAACTGGGTAACGTGATTGACATTTCTGTGCCATTTAATGGGACATGATCTGGATTTCTGCCCTTTGGCCTGCTGACAGCACAGTGGAGCACTGGGACATAGCTAACTGCACTGCACAACATGACCTTTTTGCCCACATAGCCCCTTGTTAATATTAACCCTCTGACTGTGGTTGTCCTCATGTGCTGCACGGTTGTGTCCTAAGACTCCAGTCATCAACTTTTCTTGAATGACAGCTGCCACCCCCTCTACCAAGGCATCCAGTTCTTCCTAGGGCACAGGGCTCTCACCTCCGGTCTGCATTGCTGTGTTCAGATTGTTGGCCAGTTTTCCCTTTATCCAGGACTTATATTCATTCCAGCGCTCCTTGCAGTTGGCCCACACTGTTGTCCTTCTCCACTATAGACTGCCAAATGGCCTCCTTCCTCCTTAATGGCAATTTTGAGGTGACAAAGAGCTGATGTTGGTACTCTGTCAACTCAGTGATCAAGATGTCATTCTCCTCCTCACTGAAGTTGCACTTCCTCTTCCCCTGGGAGTATGTCTGGACTTCCAGGGTGGTGCTGGGGTCGTTGTCCGTGCTTCTGCTGCCTGCTGAGTGCTTCATGGCTGTGAAGTGTGCCAGTGTTTTTTTGCACAAAGCATAATTTTTTGTACTTTTTGTTTACGCATTCCACACTCAAAAGTGGCACAGGGCCAATTTTCGTCACTTTACGTGCCACAAGTCACCTCTGTGTCACTTTTGCAGCAGAAGCATCAGAATGTTTACAACATGGCACACAGATGCATCATTTCTTTCACACAGGCAGGATCCTTACGTCATGGTTCACTATATTGTAAATGATCTACATCCATGGTGTAGGATTCTGTCGCACTGAAGCACAATTTATTTTGACACATTGCTGACGCAGCACAGCGAGTAGTAATTTCTTGTAAATATGACCATCTGTGCATACAAGTAGAAGTCCAGTAGCTATCTTATTAAAACACCCACTGTCTCACTTTCCCTTCTTCAAACGCCCTCCTTGGAAATTCCACATAAGATCGCAGCACAGAGAGACATCAGTCCGGTAACATTTCAAAATCATCTTCACTATCAATGCATCTTGGGAGTCTTGCTCTCGAATCTTCCATTTGATAGCTTGTGATGCTTTGGCAACATATTGGCTCCCTATGAACAGGCTAGTATTTCACTGTGCTTCTTGTCTTCGAATTATGAAGTACCATACCGATTTAGACAGGAAAAATAGATTTTATACACACACATGCCACTTTCACTTATTTATATCTCATTCGTGCATTTGTTTATCTCTCTCTTTGTTTCCACTTTAGCAATAAAGGTCACCTTTATGTTTCGCATTCTCCTTATTGAACAATAAAACAGCTTGTTTAGAATTTTTGGGGATTTTAAACTGGGATGGAGACATCGTTAATAATGGAGAATAATTAATTCACAGAAGGAAAATGGAACGCATCTTTCAATCCCGGACACGCAATACATCAGAATCTGCACATTAGCGTTTATAATATGTTCGAATTCTAACCGCTTCATGGTCACATGCGAAATATATAAAATGTTGTGCCAGATGTACTAAAATGTTACGGGCTGCAAACTGATTTGCGAGTATAAAAACAGGAGCATGCAATGTGCTAAATAGCAAGACAGTTCTTTTTGCAAAAGTTCCATAGACATTCAAAAGAATAAGGTACTGAAAAATCTCAAATGAAATGTGAGATTACCTAATAATTTCATAGCGAATCGCAATCGTTAGACACTAAGGGCCAGATGTAGGAAAGGATTTGCAACTCGCAAACGGCAAAAACTGCCGTTTGCGAGTTGCAAATCGCATTTTCCTATGCAGAAATGCATTCTGCGAGTCGGACCGACTCGCAAAATGCATTTCAGAATCGCAAATAGGAAGGGGTGTTCCCTTCCTATTTGCAATTCCTAGTGGTATGCAATACCATTTGCGACCGTATATGCGGTCGCAAATGGTGTTGCAGTTACCATCCACTTCAAGTGGATGGTAACCCACTCGCAAATTGGAAGGGGTCCCCATGGGACCCCTTCCAGTTTGTGAATGGACCCAAAAAAATTTTTTAGGGCAGGGAGTGGTCCAAGGGACCACTCCCTGCCCTGAAAAAATGCCGAAACTAAAGGTTTCGTTTTTTTTTTTAAGTGCAGCTCGTTTTCCTTTAAGGAAAACGGGCTACACTTAAAAAAAAAGAAACTGCTTTATTTAAAGCAGTCACGAACACGGAGGTCTGCTGACTACAGCAGGCCTCCATGTTTGCGAGTGCCCATAGTCGGTATGGGGCCGCAATTTGCGACCCACCTCATTAATATTAATGAGGTGGGTCATTGCGACCCCATACCGACTCGCAGACGGTGTCTGAGACACCGTTCTGCATTACATTTTGTGAGTTGCAAATAGCGAGTCGCTAAGACTCGCTATTTGCAACTCGCAAAATGCTTCTTTACTACATCTGGCCCTAATCTCTGACACATTTCCAATGTTTGTAAAATAGAGCTTTTGCGCTTGCTAAATATCACTAGATGCAAACAATTAAATGATTTTTTCCCAGTTGTTTTTTACTTCAAAATGGCTGTGCTTTATGAGATGACAAGAGGATGAGGCTGGTGGCAATGCAGCAGAGTAAGAGAAGGCACCAGGAGATAATATCTAGGGGCGAACTCCTAACACTAGACAAGAAGTGGAAACCTATGGCATTTACAGGCTTAGTAAACAGGTCAATCATGCTCCATTTAATGAGCTTGATTCGGTACTACATAGAAACACCTAAAGACATAAGGCTATACCCACATACATACTGGTCATATATTCATGGCACCTCATTCTCACAGGCAAATTTCAGGGTGTTGTAGTTTATTTGTGACTTCGTGGACACAATGATACCCAGGATTAACACCCATGTTACAATTTCAAGTACACCAGAGGAACTACAAGAAAGGAAAGTAGATTGTATATAGGCTAGAACATTTTCCCATAGAACGTGTCTTGTTTATTCCACTAATGACACAGAATATTTGAACCGCAATTTAAAATATCAACATACCTGAAACCTTCAGGCTGTTTGTAACCGCAAAAATGAGATTACTGACCTTGTGGGATGACACTTGGGAGTACCCATAATTCTTATGGTATGCCACTGTGGAGTTTATACTCACCTAGCCAGTGAAGACTTCGGTGATAGTTATTTCTTAGGTAAGGTACTAAAGAACTGACAAGCAAAGGCATGATCCATGTACTTAAAGAGTACTGTGATGACACAGCATGCAAGAGTGGTGCCTGAAGTGCTATGTTGCTACTAGAAAAGGTCCTCTACTTGCTCTAGATGGCAACAGCTCTCATGAAGATGATGTTCCTCCACCATTCTCCCACAACTACAAGCTGCAGCAAAGGCTGTAGAAGGAAGGAGTAGATAAATGCCTCTTGTGCGTGATTACTCCATTTTGTGGACTAATGATGCATTTTTTGACCCTGTAAATTGGCACTCTGCTAACCAGTCCCCAGCACATTTGCTCTGACCCCCTAAAACATATTGAAATTGGCTATATTCCTAATTTGCATATTTATTTTAACAGTCCCTAGTATAAATTGGATCCAAGGCCTGTACGTTAGATGTCATTAGTCGACTGCAGCACACATTGTGCCACCACTAGAGTAACAGTGCAAAACATGACAGGAGACCTGCCACTAGTAACCTTTCTGTGCAGGTTTAATGTGCACATTTGACCTGTTAAAATAACCGAACAATTCTCCAAAGGCTATTTTCACTGTAGCAGGGGGAGCAGTTACATAGGAAAACATTGAGATATATTATTAAATGATGACACTGTGTCCACCTAACACAAGCTAAAATGTTAATTCTTGATTTAAAAAAAATATTTATTACATACCCAATTCATTGTTAAAGTCACATTTGTACTCAATATTTTACAAAACATACTTCTAAAAAATCTCATTTAACTTGGCGAAAGCCTCTAGAATACCATTTGCATGACCTTCCAATTGTAACCCAGCTAGCGTTTTGCATGTAGAGAGGTCATAGGATTGAGACCAACCTGCCAGCTGATCCACCTAGGGTACATAGCTGCTGCTGTGTTCATCTCCTCAGTAGCAAACCTGTTTCAGTGGGCCTTATGCCGAACCGTATCTGACACTGTTGAACCCTCCTCAGCTACTGCTTGCAGCCTTAGCCCGCTGATGAAATCTGACTTTCAGAAAAGAGTCTAACTACAAAGGTAGAAAGCTTCACCAGGTCCAACACCAAGAACCATCTGATCAATATTGACACATTCCTAGGCACAAATTCTGGACTTATCCCACTCAGAGCTTTTCCCGGCTTCGTCAACGACTTCACTGCTACCTTGCGCTTTATCAGCCCATCATCAATGAGCTTGTATTTGGATCCGACTGCTGTCTTGCCCCGCTGATGACTCTACCTTCTTGGAAAGAGTGAAGGTAATTTTCTGGCCTGCGCTCCATAGTGGTTAGCATCAAACCTTATCTTTTTCCCAGTCTAGCATGGCCAGTTGCCTGTGGTTGGCACTTAAAACTTTTTGGTACTTTTTTATTTCAAACTTAAAAAGACAGTTTTGTTATTTTGGTGCTATTTGGTTTAATAGATTATTTTATATTTCTATAAATTTGAGTGGGAATTTAATTGTGTTGTGTTTTTGACTTTTTAACAGTTTCTTGAGTTAAAACTATCTGCTCTGTACCAGAGCTACCATGTTCTGAGCTTAGGTTTAAATGAGTAAAATCTTTACTGAACCTACCAGGAATACTGCAAATATTACATGTGGTGGGGTACCATCCACCCCAATTTATGCTCACCTTTATACATTCCCCAAACACACAGTAGCCCAGATTTACTAATTTTGCACAAAATGCTGTGCAGCGTCCACATTTTCTGCACTGCATTTTGTAAAGGGAAAGTGTAGGAAAGTACCATCTCGCCTGGCTTGTTACCCCCATATTTCACTGTATATATGTTGTTTTAGTCTATGGCCCTCATTCTGACCTTGGCGGGCGGCGGAGGCCGCCCGCCAAAGTCCCGCCGTCAGGTTACCGTTCCGCGGTCGAAAGACCGCGGCGGTAATTCTGACTTTCCCGCTGGGCTGGCGGGCGGTCTCCTTCAGACCGCCAGCCAGCCCAGCGGGAAAGAGGCTTCCACGATGAAGCCGGCTCGGAATCGAGCCGGCGGAGTGGAAGCTGTGCGACGGGTGCAGTTGCACCCGTCGCGTATTTCACTGTCTGCGCAGCAGACAGTGAAATACATTTAGGGGACCTCTTACGGGGGCCCCTGCAATGCCCATGCCAGTGGCATGGGCACTGCAGGGGCCCCCAGGGGCCCCGCGACCCCCCCTACCGCCATCCGGATCTCGGCGGTCCGACCGCCGGGATCTGGATGGCGGTAGGGGGGGTCAGAATCCCCGCGGCGGTGCAGCAAGCTGCGCCGCCGCGGAGGATTCAATGGGGCCGCGGTACACTGGCGGGACCCCGCCAGTGGTGCCGGTCCGACCGCGGCTTTACCGCCGCGGTCGGAATCCCCATTGAAGCACCGCCGGCTTGTCGGCGGTGCTCCCGCGGTCCTCCGCCCTGGCGGTCAAAGACCGCCAGGGTCAGAATGAGGGCCTATGTGTCACTCGGACCCTGCCAGACAGGGCCCCAGTGCTCATAAGTATGTGCCCTGTCTGTGTTCCCTGTGTGATGCCTAACTGTCTCACTGAGGCTCTGCTAACCAGAACCTCAGTGGTTATGCTCTCTCTGCTTTCCAAATTTGTCACTAACAGGCTAATGACTAAATTTACCAATTCACATTGGCATTCTGGTACACCCATATAATTCCCTAGTATATGGTACTGAGGTACCCAGGGTATTGGGGTTCCAGGAGATCCCTATGCTGCAGCATTTCTTTTGCCACCCATAGGGAGCGCTGACAATTTTTACACAGGCCTGCCAGTGCAGCCTGCGTGAAATAACGTCCACGTTATTTCACAGCCATTTACCACTGCACTTAAGTAACTTATAAGTCACCTATATGGGTGCAAAGTACCTTAGTGTGTGGGCACCCTGGCACTAGCCAAGGTGCCCCCACATCATTCAGGGCAAATTCCCCGGACTTTGTGAGTGTGGGGACACCATTACATGCGTGCACTATACATAGGTCACTACCTATGTATAGCGTCACAATGGTAACTCCGAACATGGCCATGTAACATGTCTAAGATCATGGAATTGTCCCCCATTCTGGTATTGGGGGGACAATTCCATGATCCCCCGGGTCTCTAGCACAGTACCCGGGTACTGTCAAACTGCCTTTTCGGGGTCTCCACTGCAGCTGCTGCTGCTGCCAACCCCTCAGACAGGTTTCTGCCCTCCTGGGGTCCAGGCAGCCCTGGCCCAGGAAGGCAGAACAAAGGACTTCCTCTGAGAGAGGGTGTAACACCCTCTCCCTTTGGAAATAGGTGTGAGGGCTGGGGAGGAGTAGCCTCCCCCAGCCTCTGGAAATGCTTTGATGGGCACAGATAGTGCCCATTTCTGCATAAGCCAGTCTACACCGGTTCAGGGATCCCCCAGCCCTGCTCTGGTGCGAAACTGGACAAAGGAAAGGGGAGTGACCACTCCCCTGACCTGCACATCCCAGGGGAGGTGCCCAGAGCTCCTCCAGTGTTTCCCAGACCTCTGCCATCTTGGATTTAGAGGTGCTGGGAGCACACTGGACTGCTCTGAGTGGCCAGTGCCAGCAGGTGACTTCAGAGACTCCTTCTGATAGGCTCTTACCTGTCTTGGTAGCCAATCCTCCTTTGTTGGTAGCCAAACCTCCTTTTCTGGCTATTTAGGGTCTCTGCTTTGGGGAATTCTTTAGATAACGAATGCAAGAGCTCACCAGAGTTCCTCTGCATCTCCTTCTTCACCTTCTACCAAAGGATCGACCGCTGACTGCTCAGGATGCCTGCAAAACCGCAACAAAGTAGCAAGATGACTACTAGCAACATTGTAGCGCCTCATCCTGCTGGCTTTCTCAACTGTTTCCAGGTGGTGCATGCTCTGCGTGTAGCCTGCCTTCACCTTGCACCAGAAGCTCAGAAAAAATCTCCCATGGGTCAACGGAATCTTCCCCCTGCTAACGCAGGCACCAAAAGACTGCAACACTGGTCCTCTGGGTCCCCTCTCAGCCTGACGAGCGTGGTCCCTGGAACTCAACAACTCTGTCGAAGTGACTCCTACAGTCCAGTGACTCTTCAGTCCAAGTTTGGTGGAGGTAAGTCCTTGCCTCCCCACGCTAGACTGCATTGTTGGGTATCGTGTGATTTGCAGCTGCTCTGGCTCCTGTGCACTCTTCCAGGATTTCCTTTGTGCACAGCCAAGCCTGGGTCTCCGACACTCCATTCTGCAATGCACAACCTTCTGAGTTGTCCTCTGGCGTCGTGGGACTCCCTTTTGTGACTTTGAAGGGACTCCAGTTCACTTTCCTTTCAAGTGCCTGTTCAGGTACTTTTGTGGGTGCTGCCTGCTTCTGTGAGGGCTCGCTGAGTTGCTGGGCTCCCCCTCTGTCTCCTCCTCCAAGTGGCATCATCCTGGTCGCTCCTGGACCACAGCAGCACCCAAAAACCTCTACCGCGACCCTTTCAGCTAGCAAGGCTTGTTTGTGGTCTTTCTGCTTGGTAACACCTTTGCAAGCTTCAACGCGACGTGGAACATCCATCCTCCAAAGGAGAAGTTCCTAGTCCTTTTCTTTCCTGCAGAACTCCAAGCTTTTTCCAACCAGTGGCAGCTTCCTTGCACCCTCAGCTGGCATTTCCTGGGCTCCTGCCCACTCTCGACACTGTCGCGACTATTGGACTTGGTCCCCTTGTCTTACAGGTAATCAGGTCTGGAAATCCACTGTTGTTGCATTGCTGGTGTTTGTTCTTTCTGCAGAATCCCCCTGTCACGACTTCTGTGCTCTCTGGGGGTAGTAGCTGCACTTTACACCTACTTGGGGTGGGCTATTTTTCTAACCCTCACTGTTTTATTACAGTCCCAGCAACCCTCTACAAGCTCACATAGGTTTGGGGTCCATTCGTGATTCGCATTCCACTTTTGGAGTATATGGTTTGTGTTGCCCTATGTGTTCCTATTGCAACCTATTGTGATTCTACACTGTTTGCATTACTTTTCTTACTATTACTTACCTAATTTTGGTTTGTATACATATATCTTGTGTATATAACTTATCATCATACTGAGGGTACTCACTGAGATACTTTTGGCATATTGTCATAAAAATAAAGTACCTTTATTTTTTGTATCTCTATGTATTGTGTTTTCTTATGATATTATGCATATGACACCAGTGGTATAGTAGGAGCTTTACATGTCTCCTAGTTCAGCCTAAGCTGCTTTTCCATAGCTACCTTCTATCAGCCTAAGCTGCTAGAAACACCTCTTCTACACTTATAAGGGATAACTGGACCTGGCACAAGGTGTAAGTACCTCTGGTACCCACTACAAGCCAGGCCAGCCTCCTACAGAAAGATACTGCATAGACATTTCTATAAACATTACCCTGCTTTTTGAGAAAACCTTTAAAACCATAAGGTCATCAACTTAAATTCTGTGAAGTTTAAATGTATTTCATGCTTGAGGTTATAGACAAATTCTATAAAGTTTGCTCGTATTATGTTCTTATCCGGTTAATAAAAGTGACAGCTTTCTATTAAATAATATCATTCCGTGCTATATACAGGAATGCAAAAGTGATTATATGAAACAATAGCTGCTGGCAGTAGCCCATCCCTACTTTCTACTGACTTCCGTTGTACAACCAGTTGTACCAAGCTGTTATACTAAATCTACAGTTGTAACTTTATTAGTACGGTTTAGGTAATTTGATTGTTTGTCAAAATCACTGATTGCTTATAGGAGTTTGAAACTGGGATGTCATGTCTCTTTCGCTACCTACTTTGGCGATGATATAATTTTATATTACAGCAAGTTAGCATCGGCATTCTAGGTCAGACTGCACTGACTCATAACAAAAATCAATTACATTATATTGTTTGGAAGATTTAATGACAAGAGAACTGTAATAAAAGTATAAATCAATTTGGTTTGCACTTTTATTAAAAGTTTCAGAACTCACTGACAACGAACTGTTCTTAGTAAATAACTGCCATTGACTTTTCTTGTAGATTTACTTTTTGATGACTGGCAGCTTTCCAAGCACTGCAATATGAAACCTGTGATCCATCATAACGCAAGTGAAAGGTGTGTATGGGTGTAAAATGAAGGATCAACTGTAAGTACCTTGCAATTTACAATTTGGCTTCTAGTAGGTGGCAAATACTATTCCAAATGATTTGAGCATTGCTGGACATGTAGGCCATTGTGTGTGTGCGCGCATGTGTGCATGCATGTGTGTGTGTGTATCAGATAGAAAAACAACATGTTTGGTGATTGATTTAAAACACATACGAACCTCTAAGAACCTCAATTACATGCTAAAGGGATGTGCTAATAGTGAAGATAGAAAAAAACTGTGACTGATACATTTCAGTTTCAATACTAATGTCAAAAATATAAAAATATATATTCACTTAAATCTACTCTAACGTGGCTATTGGATGTGTCCCAATGATGCAGTGTTTTAATTAATAAGATACACTATCCAAGTTAGCATGACAATCTTGGTTTTGTAAGGATCATGTCTTCCAGTGCAGCAACCCCTTATTTATTTCAGTTTGAAGATGTGTTATTGAAAAAGTGATAAATTGCTATTTTATTAAATGTGTGTTTCTTGCATGTGCTTTAATTCTGCAATTGTATAAGGAATATGTCTAAAAAGCAAAATAAATCAGAAACAACACATTCAGTGATACTTTAGTGACTAGTTTGGAAATTGTTCAAGGAATCGTGAATCTAATGACTATTTACCTCCATAATTCATGGATTTATCTATTTTATTCACATGTTTTTAGGCTTCTTTATTTTAGTTTTAGATATTTGAACACATACATGTAGATTCCATTTTTTGCAGGCTGAGACTCCATTTTGTAATCGGCCTGTCTAGCAAATGGCGGTCCTTAACTTCCAAAGTCTAAAACATGGTGGCCTTTATTTTCCTGAGAAACTGTAAAGATGTCACATCCTTTTGACCTCTAAATGTGTCATATCATCCCGTCAATACTCTGACAAAAACCCCCAGTGCAGCATCAGTCTGGGACAGGTGCCTTTTTCAAGTTCAAATAACAACCATAACCCAAACAGTGCAGTTTATTTTGACATATTCTCCTTTATAAGAACATCCACTGATGTGTATAATTATGCCAATACATTTCTAAGGTAATGTTGGAAATTACATTTGAGATAAGACATAATATATAAGGACTACCACTTGACTATTCCATTAGAAGCAAAACTTCCCCAAGGTCACAGACGACCATTCCAGATTCAAAAGAGTGCAGCGCCAAATTCCATCCTGACTGAAGATGATTCTCAAGACTCTATGAGGCTCTGCAAAGCATTCCATTCTACCTTCACAAACTGTTGCCAGGATCAAGTTCTTGTACAAACACAATATCCTAGCTCTTTGCCTCTTGCTTGAAACAGCTGACAAGCTATTCCAAACCGATATCAAACCCTGTTGTCCAGTCATACACGCCACCTCTGAAACTCGGGCCTATTATTTATTCATCTGCAAGAACTACCATAGTGCTAAGAGAGAGCACAGAGAGGGTGTTAATGGCTGTTGTTAGACGGGGTACAATAGGCATGGTTTTCCCCCTAAATTTTTGCCTCCAACCCTCCTGTTTGCTGACTTTGTTTTTACTGGTTTTATGACTCTGCACACTTTACCACTGCTAACCAATGCTAAAGTACTTTCGCCTTAAAACATAGTGGATTGGCTTATACCCAACTGGCATATATAATATACTTGTGAGTTCCTATTAAAGTGGCCCTACCTGTATCCAGGCCCTGCAAATTAAATGCTTCCAGTGGGCCTGCAGCACTGATTGTGAAAACCACTTAAGTTGCACGTTCAACATGGGTCAGGCCTGCCATTGCAGCCCCTGTAAGCAGTATTAAACTGCCATTTCGACCTAGCAAAATAAATCTTTTGCCATGCCTGGACCTTCCTTTTCAATACATATAAGACATCTCTAGGAGAGGCTCTGGACAACGTAGAGGACAGGGTGCAATGATTTAAAACGTATCACATGTACTTTTAAGTTTAACATGTCTAGTAGTGAAACATTCTGAAATACGTTTTTCACTACTGCAAGGTCTACTTTTCCCATGAAATAGCATTGTAGTTACCTTATTACATCACTTATGGTGATGTTGGATTTTACATTACAGTTTTGTAAATGCCCCTTTTAGAAAGTTGACTTTTTCCTGCTGTAGCCATTGGGTGCCTACAGCCTGTCTCTGGGTCACATGACTGGGTGTAGTTGACAGTTGGGCTTTGTTTATTCCTCCTAGACATCCACACACAGCAGGAAGCTTGGATGTGCCAGGATAGGCCCTCACTGGCAGGATCGGAGGAAGGAGGTGGACCTATTCCCACTTACGCTTGAATACGCTGCCCACTGACTCACCCAGGAGGGCTCCATATCCCTGCAGTTAGTATGGAGCCAAGCCCAGGAAGACAGGGCACATATGCACTTCAAAGTCACGCCTCTATAATCTTCTCCCCACTTCAAAGCACAATTGGATATAAATACTGACCTCAGACATTGACAGTGCACTTTTCAACCTGTAGGATATACTACCAGGAAGAAGGATTGTCACTCTGCTGAACTGATGACCTGCTTGACTGCTGCATTGCTGTGCTGACCTGCTGGCCCCTTGCTGACATGAGAAGTACTAGGCCTGCATTTCTTGAACCCAAAAGCCCAGAGTGACTCCAAGAGCTAGTTGGCTGGCCTACTGATCTGAAGCCTCAGGGACACAATAGTCTTCTAACAACCATGCACCTGGACTCTGCCATCTGTGAATCTCCCCTGCCAGGTGGTGACACTCCAGCTCTGGACCATTGGAAGTGGGCTTAGGGTGCTTGCCAGCCTCTGTGGGTCCAGCAAAACTGATGCACCTCTTCTGCTCCACAGCGCAACACCAAGCACAACTAAGATGTTACTGCTGCTGTGTGGATTAGATCAGTTGCAAAAACCTGCACCACATCTTCTGATCCACTGCTGCATAACGCATTTTTGTGCAGGCCCTCTCATCACTCATCAACGGCAGCCTCGGCGACAATGACAGACTCCACATTGCAGCCTCGCAGCTCCTTGGAACCAGCGCATTAACTCCACTGTGCAGCGCGTCCACAAAGCTAGACTTTGCATCACAAGCCCTTGTTGATACGATCCTTGACAATGACGCTGGACCTTGTATCAGAATTTCGCCACACCTCAGAACTGATGCATCCCATTGGCTGCATGATGCATCTTTCGCATGGATCGAACAGCACGCGCCAAACCAGGATTTAGGATACTTTGCTAAGCAAGCATAACTGGGTCCCTGCAGCTCACCTGCACTCACTCACATGTGGTCGGCCTGAACTTGTGACTTTGTCCCAGTCCTGCGTAACCAGATATCCACAGTTGATGCTTTGTGCATTTTGCCACTATTTTCACCAACATCTTTAGAATTGCATAGCTCTGGTTCTACTGATTGAATTTATGTTGCTTTGGTCTTATTCAATTTTTTTTTTTTTAACTCTCTTTTCCTGTCTTGATGTAAGATTCTTTTTATGTGGTGTTTTTCACTTTACCACTGTTTGCCTCTAAATAAAGCCTGACTGCTCTGTGCCTAACTACTAGGGGGTTGAGCACAGGTTAATTTAGGGTTATCTTGTGCCTCACCCTGACGAGGACACAATTTCTTGTAGCTATAAATTGAGAATTTATTATTTTTCCCTGTTGTCCCTGTTATTTGAAAAGCTTAGCTGTGTTTTATCTTTTGAGATGTTGCCATTTTTGAGTGCAGTAGATCTTGGCATTTTAAAATAATTATTTTAAAATACATATGTTGAAGAACATATTCTTTTTCTAGTGAGCTTGAGTGTGTAAATCATTTACAAGTGACTGGATTACCACTGCTCACTGTTATTAACCCAAAAGCATTGACACCACCTCAATAATGTATTAGGTTGGGGTCTGCAGGGCTACAATAACCTGTATTTCACATTCAGCACTGGTGCATTGAACTAAATTCACTCATGTCACCCATAGGTGTGTTGATATTGGATTGATCAATGATGATGCGCACACCAAAAAGAAATTTTTATGCACAAACAATACATTTTCATACATGAATGAAGCTGACTCACCACTGTTAGATTCCCCCTGCTGTGAACTCCCTGTCAATCCCAGCACTTAGGTATGTGGTCAGGCAGGCTCTGAGACCCAGGCCTGAAGGTTATTGACTGACAGTCTATAGGTGGGGTAACACTTAGTTGTCAGCCAAACACTGCAATGGTCCCCAAGATTGGCCCCACTAAAACACACATAACGAGAGGGATGCATGCATTCCCAAAGCACCATAAAGTTAGATGCCATATGTACCTAGGTACACTTAGTCAATCAGGACACAGCACACTCAAAGCCCCTCCGGTTGGACATCTGGACCCATCTTGCTTTCCCCTATTGTATCCATGCCAGGTTGAGGCCCACCTGCATTCCCTATCTGGAATTGTGTTTATGATTCCTTGACAACTGTTCACATTTTTTTACCAAAGAAGGAATGTTTTTATGACTTTATTGCACCCAGAGAAATGTAAAAAACCTGCTTCAATTTGATGCGCAATGAGAGTCAGTCCTCATAACCCAGTTTGTAACTACTGCCATTGCCATAATGGTGAATTAAACAAACTGTTTCCTGTTTTGCCAGACTTTTCTTGTCTTTTGTTTTTTAAAATAAATTCTCATTTTGGGCAACACTTTGGCGAGCCATCCAGGAGATGATTGGTTCTTCAGACCTGACTGCGACCAAAACAAGGAGACCCCACCCAGATGGATTCACATTTGCACAACAGAAAAGGTGAGCAGACACCACAATTGATTGGAAATTCTGCTGTAACACCAGTCTGTCCTGAAGCCACTATCACAAGGGAAGGATACTGTATCAGCGCCTTAGTTCTAGCATTTGGCAAGTGGCAAACTAGAAAAAAGAATAATCTGCGAAAGTCACTATCTTGATTGTCAGCACCTGGAAGGGTGATTGCATGGGCTGCTGGTTGAAATACAGAAAGTACGCCTGACCCCCGGGTGTGATACAGGGTTTTTTAGGTTGCTGGGTGCTTGGACCACTGGGTTGACACAGATGGTATGCATAATGCTCTGAGTGTACCATAGGTCTAGCTCTCTGTTTTAAGAGGTACCTTTGCATGCTGTGATATAGGGCTCATATCTCGATCTTATTAGGCTACCCAGGTTTTCTCAGTGACATCTGTTTCTTAACACTGGTGGTATTTGATATAAGAGGGAGTTGTGCTTGGCTTGGAATGCTGGCAATGACACAGATGGTATGCAGGACCCCTAGGTGTGACATCGGGGGAATTTGGACATTAGGGTACTAGAACGATTGGGATCCAGGAGATGAGGTGTAGGTTGTGTTTTTGCAAAGAAGGGTCTATGGTCATTGAAGTAAGTCATTTCTTGCTCCTCATAAGTTATTGCAATCCTTTCCCGTGAGCTGGTATTAACAAGATTATCATGCTTCCCTAGTCCGACTCAGCGCAGAGCTTCCCTTGGTCACAGGAGTGGACAGTTAAACCACCTGCAAGGGATATAATAGCTCAGGAGGCAGGCAAAATATTTGCATGACCCTTTTGCCACCTGTTAGCCTGATATACTGAAAGAAGTGATCAATACAATAGGCCATGGCTGGAGGAGGGATCCTTCGATCTGGACGACATAGTGATTGCTGTAGACTGCATTCGGCACGGAGGGGGACATCCCAAGTGGAACTTCCCTTACATGCAGGAGTGCCTGAGGAGATGGGAACGCTATGTAGAGGGAAAACTAGTGGAGATGTCCAAAACAAGAATATGCCTGTTACTACAGAAGGGCACATCAGGGATCACTTATATGCCATGGGCTCAGATGGACAAGGAGGGGCTAAGTGTAAAGCTGCCACCATTACTAGATGTGGCCGGGAAATGGATCTTGTGCGTTGATAAGAACATTTAGGGGATCACTCTAGCAATGGGTGATGTCAAGAGTCAGCTAAGCAGCATTATCAATGAGCAGACCAACACTGTATTCACCCATGCTCGCATCTCAACAGTCACGCTGACCAACTCAGAGTATGACGGGCCGTATTTAATTCATACAGGCACCAGATATGGACAGCCCTGAGGGAAATGTTCCCTGTCTGCCTGCATGTAGGTGGGTTGATAGCAGAAACCATGAAGCCTAGGTAGACCATAACATACTTCCAAGACAGGATGAAAGACAGGCCCTCAGGTCATCTACTTTTACAACATCTTCAAGAAGGGGCTGCCCACCGAAATACAAAGCAGTTTGGACAGTGTAGTAGTGTTGTACACTAAACCCTGGTGAGAGATACAAGTGCACATACTGCATTTTAACAAAAGAAAACAGGAAAATAATAAGGGGAAACAGGAACACGCTCAGAGAAATAATGCTAAGCTCATTCATCATAAGCTTAGGAAGACTGCCCTCAAGGGGGCCACATTTGCCGAAGCAAATGGCACCGGTTATGAAGGGAACTCTACCTCAGGACCCCCAACGGTTCCAAAATTTATACAGTGATGGAAACCAGAGTGGTTGTCAGCAGCCAAACTCCATACAATGCTACTATTACCATAGTATGGGCCATATGACAGATAGATGCTGACTAAAGGCACATCAAGTGCAGAAGTCAATGAGCTGAGGAGAGGTTCACAGAACTCTTATTCATAGAATCAAGCCCAGGAAAACCTAACCAGACCTTATATTTAGCTGCTGGGAAGTCAGTCTAGTGCCACACCACCACAACAGGGATCAGGTAGTTGGACCAGCGCCACAGATATCGAACCCAGGACAACAAGAACTGGGGCCACAGCCATTGCTGGGAGGAGTAGATGTTTGGGTAAGCAATTCCTTCATGCAGCCGCAAAGTCCAAATGCAAAGTAAGCATTAGTACCCAGCTACAAAGCATGCATTTCACACACACCTTAAAATTTGTTGCAGAAAAT
Organism: Pleurodeles waltl; assembly: GCF_031143425.1. Classification (NCBI taxonomy): domain Eukaryota; kingdom Metazoa; phylum Chordata; class Amphibia; order Caudata; family Salamandridae; genus Pleurodeles; species Pleurodeles waltl. Next base: position 953,568,876 of record NC_090439.1, read on the forward strand.
TCAAAAGAAAAAGCAAACAAGAATATCAGGGATTTCAACCTTTACTCATACTTTGGGACATTCAGGGTTGCTGAAAATCCTCACTAAAGTTCGCCATTCACATGTGCCTGCTGGAGCATAGGCCTTGTTAGAAATGGGGTCACTGGTTGGCAGTGGTTTGCATCCTGCCCAAATAGGGACCCTCACACTAGTCTGTGTAAGACAGCAACACAGCTAAGAAAACCCCTGCTCAACCCCTCGGTAGCCTCGCACGAGCAGTGAGGCCTACCTCAGAGGCAATGTAGAAAGTATTTGTACACACGCACGGTAAACCAATGACAACATCACAAAAGTACTCCTCACCAGTTTAGAAAAATAGACAATATTAACCTAAGTAAAACAAGACCAAACATGACAAAAATTCAACATACATAAGCAAATTTATCACCTTCAAAAGAATAAATGTAATGTAAGACTGCACTTTGCAGGGGAGGTGATGCGTCAAAAGAGCCAGAGATGCGTTGGTTCCTTACTGTTGGAGGGGAGCTGATGTGTTGGTTCCTTATTGCTAGAGAGGGGAGGTGATGCATCCATTCCTTATTGCTACAAAGGAGGTAATAGCACCACAAAGTGTCAAAAGTCAAGCCACAATGAGTCAATCTCACAGCGAGGAAGCAGGTCTGCATCGGAGTCAGTGCGGTGCATCATGGACTTCGGTAATGCGGTGCCTAAAACTCACACAGCAGGGGTTCTTCTGATGCACTGTGAAAGAAAGCAAAAGAAAGCTGGGACCTGTGATGAACACCATCGTCGATGCCATAAGCAGGGACCATGCTCCGATGCATGCAATTCATACAGCAATGTATCAGTTCGGCATGATGCTGTGAGTTAATTCATGGATTTTCCCAGGACAGAATCAGCAAGCAGCAGGCCAGCACAAGAAAGCAACAGGCAGAGTGACAATCTCTCCTGTAGGAAATTACCCTTTGTTTGGCATGTTATCCCAATGTCTGCCAGATGTCAGTGTGTTTGACTCTGTCACTGGGTTCCTGCTAACCAGGACCCCAGTGCTTATGCTCTCTCTCCTCTAAATGTCACTGCATTCTGGTAACCCAGTATTTAATCCCAAATTGGCATACTGGCCACCCCTCATAAGTCCCTAGTACATGGTACCTAGGTACCCAGGGCATTGGGGTTCCAGGGGATCCCTATGGGCTGCAGTATTTCTTTTGCCACCCATAGGGAGCCCAATCAAAGGCTTATACAGGACTCCCATTGCAGCCTGTGTGAAATGGTGCATGCACCCTTTCAGAGCCACTTACACTGCACCAGGTCACTTATAAGTCACCCATATACCAGGTCTTCCAACCCTGAAGGCTGGGCGCAGGGTACCTGTGTGTGAGGGCACCCCTGCTCTAGCAGAGGTGCACCCACGTCATCCAGGACCATTTTCCTGAACTTCGTGAGTTCAGGGACGCTACTGTACGAGTGCACTATACATAGGTCACTAGCTATGTACAACTTCACAATGGTAACTCCGGATAGGGCCATGTTTGGTGTCAAACATGTTGGAATCATACCCCAAGGCTTTTGCAAGCATTGTTTGTATGATTCCGTGCACTCTGGGGGCTCTCTAGAGGACCCCAACACTGCCATTATAGCCTTCTGAGGTTTTCCAGGCAGCCCCAGCTGCTGCCACCTCACAGACAGGTTTCTGCCCTCCTGTTGCTTGAGCAGCTCAAGCCCAGGAGGGCAGAACAAAGGATGCTACACCCTCTCCCCTTGGAAATAGATGTTACAAGCATGGAAGGGGTAGCCCGCCAGAGCCTCTGGAAATGCTTTGAAGGGCACCGATGGTGCCCTCCTTGCATAATCCAGTCTATGTCAACATCAGGACAGTGCGCGCTCTACGGGCGACATAATGCAAAAAGCCAATCCGTATATAATGTAATAATTCATGCATTATGTGTTAATGCAGTATGTTAACCTTTTGCATTGCAGAGATTCATATTGAAAAGTCATTAATGCTGTTTGCAATGTATTGCTCATTTTCAAGACTTTGCTGCAGGATTACAGGGTGTGGTTAGGGTGTGGTCCCTATTCAAAAGCCTTTCTAGAAACCTTTCCTGCAGCTTGGCTGGGTGTGGCACGTGGGATGGGCCTGGCTCTATTTAATGGAGCCAGCCCAGCTCCATGTGCTCACTATTCAGAGCTCCCGGTGCAGAGCAGCAGCATTTTCCGTCACTCCTGTTCTGGAGGCCTACCTAGGATTCCAGGCCCCGTCTTCATTTCCTTCGTGATCTTCAAGCAGGGCGGTAAGGTGAGTCGGGTTAGGCCCGATACAGTTTTCAGAAATACTCAAGTTTTGTGCCTTTTGGTTAAATCGCGTGTGCGATGGTTTTCTTGAGATTTAACTCTTGCCGTTCGGATCAGCAGTGTGAGCGATTATATCTTGGCATTTAAACCTTGATGGTTAAATTGGCAGCAGCGTGTACGATTCATTCTTGGCATTTAACTCTTGTAGTTCGGATCGGCAGTGTGCGCAATCATATCCTGGTATTTAAACCTTTATGGTTGAATCGGCAACAGAGGGCACAATTCATTCTTGGCATTTAACTCTTGTAGTTTGGATCGGCAGTGTGCACAATCATATCCTGGCATTTAAACCTTGATGGTTGAATAGGCAGCAGAGTGCACAATTCATTCTTGGCATTTAACTCTTACAGTACGGATCGGCAGTGTGCGCGATCATATCCTGGCATTTAAACCTTGATGGTTGAATCGGCAGCAGAGTGCACGATTCCTTCTTGGCATTTAACTATTACAGTTCGGATCGGCAGTGTGCGCGATCATATCCTGGCATTTAAACCTTGATGGTTGAATCGGCAGCAGTGTGCACGATTCATTCTTGGCATTTAACTCTTGTAGTCTGGATCAGCAGTGTGCGCAATCATATCCTGGCATTTAAACCTTGATGGTTGAATCAACAGCAGTGTGCGCAATTCATTCTTGGAATTTAACTCTTGCAACTCAGATCGGCAGAGTGCACGATCGTATTTTGACATTTAAATCCTGATGGTTGAATCAATGCCAGAGTGCGTGAGTCATTCTTGGCATTTAACCCTTGTGTTTCAGATCGGCAGATTGCGCGATCATTTCTAGACATTGAAATCTTGATGCACAGTTTGATATTCAAAGTGTAGAATAATTCCTAAGCAATTGAATCTTGAAATTCTAGACAGAGTGTGTTCTTGCAGTATCATTCATGAGCTTATCACAGTTTATTCCTGAAAACCAATGTGTTCATTCATGAGCTTATCACAGTTTATTCCTGAAAACCAATGTGTTCATTGATTACTGTTATAGTGTGTCCTTGCAGTATCATTCATGAGTCTAACACAGTTTATTCCTGAAAACTAACATGTTTATTGCTTACTGTTATTAAGTAGTTTCTAGTCAAAGAAATAATTTGAGTCAGTTCAAGGTTCAGAGCATAAGATTGTATTCTACAAAACTCTCATATGAAAGCTTGCATAATCCTTATTTATTTTCCAGGTACTCAGAGCTAATAAGGTCATGATATAGGAAAGCTCTTGATCATTCATGTTATCAGTATATAGATATTATGAACAAAGCTTATGAAAGTCAATGTGAATAATCTGGCTATTGCGTTCTTAACTTTTACTTCCACAGATCTCCTTCCCCACTGTTCCCAACCTAAAACCCCATCCCCCACTTGGCCATTCTTTAACTCTGTGCTATAATGGCTAGTAGAGTTTGGAGCTGCCAAGAGGTGGACATATTGGGAACAGGTGCAAACCCAGAGGATCCGGACTCCCTGACAGTCTACACCAGTCCAGAGACTGCTCTGCCACAAAACTGGACAAAAGAAAGGGGACTGACCACTCCTCTGACCATCTGCACCCCAGGAGTGGTGCTCGGAGCTACTCCAGAGTGTCCCTGGGTTTTGCCATCTTGGATTCCAAGTTGGTAGGGCACTCTGGGAGCATCTGAGTGGCCAGTGCCAGCAGGTGATGCCAGAGGCCTCCCCTGATAGGTTCCTATCTGTTAGCTGACAAATTCCCCCTTCCAGGGCTATTTAGGGTCTCTCTCTTGGGTGGTTCTTCAGATTCAGATTGCAAGACTCCAGCAGGCATCCTCTGCATCCTTTACTTTACCTTCTTACTGAAGAAACCGCATCTGGACCCTCCAGGAACTCTACAACTGCAACAAAGAAGCAAAGGCATCTTCTGCAACATTGTAACTTCAGCTCCTGCCAGCAACTGCAACTATTTCCTGGTTGTGCATCCTCAGAGGACAGGGAGTCTTCAGCCTGCACCAGAAGAATGAAGTAATCTCCCTTGAAGGGAAGGAGTCACTTCCCTGCTTGAGCAGCGACAACCAGTGGCTTGGATCCCTTCTCCTGAAGAAGTGTGTCTATCCAGCAACACAGGTGGTAGACTGAAGTGGTCCCAATGGTCCTGAAGTCCAGCTGTCCAACTTTGGTGGAGGTAAGAGCTTGCCTACCCACGCAAGAGAGTACCCCCTGTGCACTGCTTGTTTTCCAGTTGCATCCTGGCATCCTTCCATGAAGTTCTTGATGCACCGTGCAGCTCCAGACCCAGCACTCCTTCCTGCAACGCACAGCCTCCTCCATGGTTCTCCGGCGGTGTGGGATCCCTTTGTGTAGTGCTGAGTGGGCCTCCTTTTACACCTTCTTTGTCCTCCTTCTGTGGGACTCCTGTGTGCTGCCTGGTCTTCTTAGGGCTCTCTGAGTTGCTGAGAGCCCCCTCTGTCTCCTCCTCCTGGTAGAGGCCACCAGGTCCCTCCTTATCCGGGGCAGCACCATTTTCCGCTAACCGCTAGCTTTGCGTGTGCCAAGGCCTGCTCGCAGAATCCAGTTACGCAAACCAGACTGCAATCATCCATCCGGCGTGGGACATCATCTGTACCTACCGAGAACCTGCATCTGTCTTCTTGGGTGCAGTACTGACTGTTCTTCTTCACCGGTGGTTCTTCTTTTGCACCTTCATCCCGGATAGCAGGGGCTCCAGTTCTCCCTGGACTCTTCAGTGCTTCTTGGACTTGGTCCCCTTCTTCCACAGGTCTTCAGGTCCAGGAATCAATTGTTAGTGTCTTGCAGTCTCTTCTGGTTCTTGCAACACCTTCTATCATGTGTTCTTCTGTGTTCTAGGAAAGTTACTATGATTTACTCCTACTTTCCTGGGCTCTAGTGTGGGTTCTATTACTTACATTTGGTGTTTTCTCACACTCCCAGCACCCCTCTACACACTACACTCGCCTAGGTGGGAAACCAACTTTCGCATTCCACTATTTTAGTATATGGTTTGTGCTCCCGAGGCCCATTTCTAACTTTCGTGGTTTTCACTATTTGCACTGTTTTCTGTTTTTACAGCTACTCCTGAATTCTAGTGTATATATTGTGTATATTACTTACCTCCTAAGGGAGTATAGTCTTTAATGTATTTTTTGGCATTTGTGTCACCAAAATAAAGTACCTTTATTTTTGTAACACTGAGTATTTTCTTTCATGTGTGTGAGTACTGTGTGACTACAGTGGTTTTGCATGAGATTTGCATGTCTCCTAGTTAGGCCTTGGCTGCTCATCCGCACTACCCCTAGAGAGCTTGGCTTCTAGACACTGATTGCATTTCACTAATAAGGGATAACTAGACTTGGTATAAGGTGTGAGTACCTTAGGTACCCACTACAAACCACACCAGCCTCCTACACTTCCTACGACACCCAGCACTTCTTCCTGGCACAATGCCCTCAGTCCAAAATAGTTTTAACTACGTGTTGTCAGAGGCACAGCACTTATACCAAATTCTGGGGGTCATTCTGACCCTTGCGGCCGGTGACCGCCAGGGTCACCGACCACGGGAGCACCGCCAACAGGTTGGCGGTGCTCCCGAGGACATTCTGACCGCGGCGGTTCAGCCGCGGTCAGAAAGGGTAAACCGGCGGTCTCCCGCCGGTTTACCACTGCCCCATTGAATCCTCCATGGCGGCGGAGCGCGCTCCGCCGCCATGGGGATTCAGACACCCCCTACCGCCATCCTGTTCATGGCGGGAAACCCGCCATGAACAGGATGGCGGTAGGGGGTGCCGCGGGGCCCCTGGGGGCCCCTGCAGTGCCCATGCCAATGGCATGGGCACTGCAGGGGCCCCCGTAAGAGGGCCCCGCAAAGTATTTCAGTGTCTGCTTTGCAGACACTGAAATACGCGACGGGTGCAACTGCACCCGTCGCACCCCTGCAACAGGGGCATTTCTGCTGGGCCGGCGGGCGCTCTTTCGGAGAGCGCCCGCCGGCCCAGCGGAAATGGTTAAATGGCCGCCGCGGTGCGGTCATTTCACGGCGGTACCTTGGCGGACGGCCTCCGCCGTCCGCCAAGGTTAAAATCACCCCCTCTGTCTTTAAAGTAGGCAAACTTTAAAGAGAAATCTTTGTAGTGCAAAAGACCCTGCCTTTCCTTCCCTGGCCCCAGGCATATTCCAGGGGGTTGAGGAATGTGTTTTTTTAAGGACAGGTACAGCCTTATTCAGGTGGAAGTATCACCTCCCCTCACCATTCTAGCCCAGGAAGACCCACCAGAATATACAGGGCACACCTCAGCTTCCTTTGTGTGACAGTCTAGAGTGGATTCACAAATAGCCCAACTGTCATCCTGACCCAGACATCTAGTCCACAGACTGAAGCACAGAATGGTTAAGCTAGAAAATGCCAAGTGCTATTTCAAACTTTCAACTCAAAAACCAAATTCACCAAAGGTTGTATTTTTAAATGGTGAGTTCAGAGACCCCAAACTCCTTAGCTCTCTCTGCTCCGAATGGGAAAATATACTTGAAAGATATTTCATGGCACTCACCATATTACCCTATGGGAGAGGTAGTCCTTGCCATAGTTAAAAAAATGAATTTAACAGTATTTCAGGACATGTAAGGTCCTGCAGGGTGGGGATAGTCAACAACTCCTGAGAGGGAGGGCAGTTTGACATAGTGAGGCATGGTGGCTCACCAACCACTGCTTAAAAGGCAGACACACAGGTCCTGGAACCCTCAAACAAATGGGATGGGTGCCTATCAACAAATTGAAAGATCCCCCAGTCAGAACAGAAATGTCTTTGTCAAGCAGCCCCAGCATGAACAGTGCCCTCAGCGTCCCCCAGCCAAATGGAGGCCCCCCTTTTTGTTTCAAAATTAAGCTGTCCTGAAGCTGGGATCCAGGCCCTATGCGCTCGTTCTAATGGGGCACCACACAGCATTGAGTCAGTAAGAAGGGAATTCACCAGGACATCCAACCCTGTCCATTTCAATAATCCGGGAAAACTCTGACAACTTTCCGCCTTGCTCCAGACTCTCTGTACGCCCATGTCTTTCACCTCCTCCTTCTCCTCAGAACTTTCCAACAGCAGTTGGGAACTGTAGGAAAAGAAAGACATGGCCTAAGGGAAAGTGGGGCATTCCATATCATCTGAAGCATCTCCGATCAGAGTAGAATGTATGAGTATGCCCACCCCCACAGCAGGTATAGCAATAGGGGGACACACAAGGCCTCACACTGTTTGAAGGAAGTAACAATCCCAATATCGAACTCCACAAACCAGAGTCATGGGGGCTATGGAACAAACCTCTGACCCCTACCAGTACAAGACAATAAAGATCTGGAGAAAAGCCCAGGAGCCAAACAAAGAAGCCCAAATCTAGCCCAAATTATGCCTTGAGAAAAGGGCATTGTTAGGACACCTGGCACCACTTGAAATGGTCATGTGGCACCCCACATGCTGGAACCAGATGGGTGCACACATGACCTCAGGGCACGTTGTGATCGTCCACTAATGTTCAGTGCTACATGCCTCTTCTTTGGCACTCCCCCCATACACTTCTAGGGCGGAAACACTTCACCCATGCACTTATCAGGGCACTGAAGGACCGGCGACACTAACAGAGCACCAGCTAAAGTTAAAACTACCTGCATGCATGAGAATCACTCCATAAAGAATACCATTCAAACGTACACTTGGTCAAGCACAGAGAGTGGGGAACCTGACAACATAAAAATAAAATGTTTCCCAAATATCATCTATTTTTCCAGAATCAGGTATCCAGATGCGGGGGGCACACTCCGATGCCTCACCAAATTCATGGAAATCACAAATTCTTAAGGATTAATTGATGACACACAAAGATGCAATTTTCTCTTCATATATTAACAACTAAACATAATTCTTTCCCAACAGGTCTGCAGTTGAGCTGTTAAGTGCACCACCTCTACAGTAGATAATCATCTTGTGAGTGGCTGCACCAGAACCGGCAGCAGGATCAAGAACTACAGACTGCTCCAAAAACTCTTGCATCCAGCAGGATCAAGAGCCACAACACACCCCAAGGACTTTTTTACATCCATACCCCCAACGGAATCCTGTACCACACCTTGCTCCAAAATCTTTTCTCAGAAACTCCCATCACCAAGAAGATCATAGGCATCTCAGCTGGAAATACCTAAAGGCCCACAATATTTCCTGAGTTATGTATGTTTCTGCATTTATACAGTTTCTGTCTGCTAGGGATGCTACTGCATCCATGCATTTCTAAAGAACAGTCTGGTCTAATGGAGTCAATTTGAAAAATGTCACCACGCTTGTGCAGGTACCTCACTCACATCACTTTTAATTACACCACATCCCACACTAGCATCCCACATACAATAAACAGTGCTCTTTTACACAACATGTGGCATCAGCACATGACTGTAGTTGGCTCCAAGACATCAGCCAGGTCATGGTATGTCTGTTCACAGATACCACATGCAGTATGTGCAGACAAGCTTTACTGATCCCAAGAGGTAGTCCTGAAAAAGCAAAGTGCCTTCTCCATCTGTACCTGTTCAGAATTAGGGGCAAAATACAACCTAGTAGAGTAGAGCAATAATAGGATAGTAGGAAACTATGAGAGCAGTCCTACAGCACTGTGGCCCTCATTATGAATTTGGCTGTCATCTCAGAAGACCGCTGTGGGGACTACCACCAACAGACCACCGCGGAGGTGGCAATCCGCCTGTCAGATTATGACTCGTAAACACAAAACTGCCAGAAAGCAGCCAAAACAACAATCCTGCCAGACCTAACGAAGGTGAAAAACAATATGTCCCACCACCTTCCCCGCCACGCCTTCAACACACCACCCTCCAAATAATGACCCACGAATCACCACAGGGGACATCCAACGGCAGTTACCCATTGGCAGTTTGGTCCGCCGCAGTCGATTTGGCCACTCCACGCCAACAGAAGCCAACACTGGCCAGATTGAAAATCCCACACCTGACACATATACACACACACCATACATACCTACCAACAACACTATAAAACACACCCCACCACAACCCACAAGTCTTTGCAAACGCGAAAACCTAGCTACACGTTGCCAGCCCAAACATTTGCAGAACTGCACACACAAACCACAACCACCTATACACCCATCACGCATCACACACCATACCGTAACACCTAACACACAACAACACTGGACATAATCACGACTCCACAGCATCCCACATACACACCCCACATCCTAACAAAAAATTCCACCCTCTGCAACACACACACACTACAATCACTACACAATAGGCATGTCCCCAACAAAGAACCCCCATTTCACTAATGAGGAGTTGCGGGTGATGGTACATGAAATCGCAAGCGTTGAGCCACAGCTGTTCAGTGCACAGGTCCAGCAGCTATCCATTGCCAGGAAGATGGAGCTATGGTGGAGGATCGTGGACAAGGTGAATCCTGCAGCAACCTTTCCATGTACAAGGGATGACATAAGAAAGAGGTGGAACGGCCTACGGGGGAAGGTGCATGCACTGGCATCCAGGCACCACATTGCCCTAATGAAGACTGGCGGTGAACCCCCACCTCCTCCCCCACAGTTAACAACATGGGAGGAGAAAGTCTTGGCTATCCTGCATCCAGAGGTCCTCACTGGAATCACTAGAGGGCTGGACACTGGTAAGTTACCATTACTACCCCACCACCACCAATACCTGCATGGCATGTCACTCCATCACCTTGACTCCCTACACCCAAACTCCATCTCAAACAGAGAACCACCCCCATAACCACCCTCAACTGTGTACCCCTACATGCCCTAACCACTGAAGGCACACCCCTCCAAATTCAGAGTGCACGCACAACAGTAATTCATGGGCAGCATGTAGCACTGCCAATCCAACGATCCATCACCATACACAAACCAAAGATGGAAGAACAACACCCATCCCATAGGGAAAGCCAGAAAAGCTGAATATGTAACTGACAATGACTGTAACAAATCTCATACATGTCCATAGTTACTCCAGCCAATGTCAGCGGCCAGCATGTGCCACGTCAACCCAGTCCTCCACCAGAAGAAAGCCCCAGTGATGACAGCAACTCTGGATGTCTGGATATGGATGATCTTCCTGGCCCATTTGGGACCACTGCTCAGTCGAACACCACAGGAAACACCCAGTCCACCATAGGGCACCCCACATCAGACTCCAATACCACAGCAGCCACCCAACATCGCAAAACCCCTGTCCCCAGGACACACCAATCAACAGTGTGCCCACCTGTACAGGGACCCAAGTTGACACCACACAGGCAAGATGATGACGGTCCTGGTGTCAGTGGGAGTGGGCACACAGTTCAGGGGACACAGGCACAGGGGGGCAGGGCAAGTGGGAGGATAGCTGTGCACCAAGGGGTGGGCTAAACCATGATGAGACAGTTACTTACCATCTTGCAGGAGAACCAGAGGCAGCAGGGGGAGTACCACCAGGATGTCAAGCAGCAGTTGCAGGCCTTAAATGCCAACATGGCCTCCATTGCAGGGGTGTTGAGTGACATGGCTATCATCATGCATGAGTACACAACACACCAGCGGGCCCCTTCCACTAGCCAGTGTACTGACCAGCCCTTCACATCTGCTGAAGCTACTTGACAGGAGGACTTGCCACAGGACTCACAGACCACCAGAACCTCTCCCTCTGCAGCAGAAGAACCACCCCACAAATGTTCCCTGCAACCCAGACACCCACCAGAGACTGTGGCCAAGACTCAAACCACTGTCAGAAAGTGAGCTTTTCCTAAATGTCTCCCTTGTGTGCACCTGAGACGCCTTGTTTAATTTGGACTGACATTGTTCCTTTTACTATGGCCCCATGGATACTGGACCTGGGCTACAAATTAACTAGGCCACTACACTGAAGATTTAATCCACCATCACTCCACTCTATTGCACTATCCCTTCCTTTGTGTCAGTTCAATTAACACACTTAAACACAACTGAAGGTTTTGTGCTTTAATTACAAAACATTTGCAGTGTCTTGACCTTTATTATCCTGTGCAAATGTAATGTAAAGTGTGAATCCATACAATGGACAGTCAGTTTGGGGTACACATAACCAGTGTGAGAGCATGCCACAAGCCACCATCCATCAAACTGTGTGAAAGAAGTCTGTAGGCATCACAAGTTCATAGTAGTCACCAACATCTGCAAAAAAGCGAAACCATTAGTGACATTCAAATGAGAAGTAAAGGTAGGAGAGCAACATGAGCCCCTGTAACATAACAGCCTACATTCAGCTGGTCACTTCAACTCAGAAATGTGCACAGTTATTGACTCCAAACACCATAAGTGAGGAGAAACAATCATTTCAGGCCCTCACACAAGATACCACAGTATAAGCTATGCCATGTTGTCAGTGTGCCAATCCCTCCTCTGGACCACCTAGTCTGGGCCACACTGTCAGGAAAATTGAAGTCACAGAGCGGTTGTGTAAGCACATTGTAACTCAGATGACAATCCCAGCAACAAATGCTAAGTACTGTATGGAATAAGGACACAGTTTGCAGTGGACATGTAATTGAAAATGGTAAACTACTGATACATTGCATGGGCTGAATTAGCTTGATCACTATCACCATGCACTGGCACGACTGACCACAGATGGAACAGTGCCAGGTCACATAATGCACATATATGTGCTTGGCACACCACAGCAGCCACACAGGACTTAATTGTAATGGAGGTATGAGCAGATGTACATTCTTACATGAGATTCATTGATAGTACTGCTGTATCAGATGTGTCCTGTTGTTCACATCCTCCTCAACCCCATCCTCAACACTGTCTTCAGTGTCCCCTACTACCACAGGTGCATTGTCTCCCCCTCCTCCTGCAGGAATGGCACAAGGTGTCTGAGGGCCAAATTGTGCAGCATCCAGCATGCCACCACTATCTGCAGACCTTCCCAAGGGCGTAGAGTAGGGATCTACCAGAAATATGGATGCACCTGAACCTGGCTTTCAGAAGCCCAAAAGTGCCTTTGGATTACTCTTCTGTTCCGAACATGTGCTTCATTGTAATGATTCTCTGGCCTTGTCCTTGGATTCCTCACTGGTGTCAACAGCCAGGATAGGTTTGGGTAGCCAGAGTAATCTGAAAATAATAAGAGACATGCATTACTCATGTACAATAGCACAGAGGACAACTCCAGGTGGCATACATTGATATACATTGTGTGAAACTTCAAGCTCCCCTATGAGCCACAGTCTCTCTCTCTGTAGCTATGCCATCATCTGTGGGACGCTGCTGTTCCTCAGTACATTGGCATCATGCACCAATCCTTGAAATATGGAAGTAACGTGGGAAATGTACTGATCAGCAAGTCACACATCTGTACATTTATTGAATGGTAATTCTGCCTATTTCTGTACACCTGCTCATTTGTCCTGAGAGGGACCAAGGCAATGTGGATTCCGTCAATGGCCCCTATCACAAGTGGAATGTGTCCCATTTTGCAGAATGTAGCCTTCACAGTGGGCAAATCATCACTGTGGGGGAATGAGATATAGCTGCTCATGTGTTTCAGCAAGGCGGCCAAAACTCTGCACATTAGAACACATTGGCTGTGACATACCTGCAGCAAAGCCCACAGTCATCTGGAAAGAACCACTGGCCAGGAAGTGGAGCACTGACATCACCTGTACTGCAGGGTATATTGCTGTAGGACTACAAATAGCAGGAATGAGATCTGGCTCCAATTGTTGACACAGTTCAGTGAACAGTCTCATCCAATTCATGCAACAAATTATTGTAATTTGCACTGGTGTCCTCTACATGCAAACAGACTTCTTCAAAAATCCATACTATTCATTTGCCATTGTGTCTCACAGATGTAGTCGGAGTCATGTGTTTGTAGCATCCCATTTTACATGTTCTGTCAACTACTCATCTGCAAGCAGTGGTATGAGATCTAATTTGAGTGCCATAGTCTACAACTAAGCCAAAGTTTGAAGCAGCTTGGAATTGCCTTGGTGTCTACCATCATTATCTATGACGCACATTAAATTGACCACCATGAGTACCATAATCAGGAAATGGCAACCGTCTGTCCTGCATGCAGGGAAAGGTGGAAGTGACCTCACTCCGCTGACGTTTGGCATGCAACTCCTCATTGGTTAACATGGAAGTTTATGGAGCACAGGGGCTAATGATGATCACTGCCGGCCATTAATGTGTTCACCAGAGTGGACATAACCACCATTTTCAGTATCCCACTTCACTTGATTCCTGACTCTCACCATGTCAACACCTCCACTGCATGTGCTGCTGTGTCCTGTGTCTTGAACCCACAATGGCCCATGCTACAGGGGATAGGACCCCAGCCTTCACATCTAAAGAACTTGAGAATGGGGTCCTACCCTTGTATGGACAGTTATATGGGCCTCCAGATCAAAAGGTGAGCACCTTATGGGTATTTTGGATGCAACATGGCTGAATGTAGATGTATGTGTGTGCAGGCAGTGTGTCATTTGGGGAGTTTAATTTTGCTGCATGCAATGTGTACGCAGAGGTATGAGTAATGTGTAAGGTCAATGTAGGATCTATGCAGTAAGTAAGCCATTGATGTAACAGACTGTAGTGTGGAGTTCCTGGTGTTCTTCTGTCTGTTCCCTGTGCAGGTCAGTGCCCATCAGAAGAAAGGGTTATGGCATGCCATCGCAAGGACGTGCGGGCCCTGGGGGTACATATCCGGTGGAGCACCCACTGCAGAAAGTGGTGGGAGGACCTTGCACGTTGGGCCCGGAAGACAGCGGAGGCCCAGCTAGGGACGTCCTCCCAATGCGGAAGGGAAACCCATTGAACCCTGACACCCCTAGTGGCCCACATACTGGAGGTTGCCAATCCGGAGTTGGATCGGCACTTGAAGGCAGCACAGCAGACAAAAGGGGGTGAATACACTGTGTGGAATTCTTTCCTGATGCCTGCCATGGTGTTTGGGTGCAAGGTTCTAGTCGGTGTATGGCCCAATATGCCTGTGTAACTAATCTTGTAGAGGCCTGCTTAGCAATGATGAGTGGTATGTACATTTTGTACTGGCAATTAGCTGGTATTCCATCTTCATTTGAGATCTACATCCTGACTCACTGGTGTTGTTGTGATGCTCTGATGTCCACTGCCTTGGTGGTGTGACCTGGCAATTGCACGTTGTGCAGTCACTTTGTCGGAATAGTGTAGCTGTGCCTTTGTCAACAGGTAGACAAAGACATGGCTTAGTGAGTCCCAGTAGGTGTGCAGATGGTAGTGTCTGACTTAGTTTCTGCTGTTATTCCCAGGCAATGGTTTGGTTTTGTGGTTGTCACTGCATAGTGTTAGTTCCATCGAGTCATTGTGATGTGTATGCCATATGTGCTGTTATTGCTGTAATTGACCCTGTGCTCCCATTCTTTCTCCTCCTCCCTCTCTCCTTTTCTCCTCCTGTCCTTGTTTGCATTAGCATAATCTGGTGAAGGAGTAGGGGTACCGGTGACTGGGGGAGCTGCAGCCCAGGGGACCCAGGAAGCAGTATCAACTGACACAGAGGGGACCAGTGGGTTGGAGGGCGAGGTGAGCACCACGGGGAGACAGGAGCTACAACAACAGACTCTGATTCCTCGTCCGATGGAAGATCGCTTGTGGTTGTGGACCACTCTGGAACCACCCCAGCTATGTCATTTTTCACCATCCCCCATACCTGCCCTCCCAGTAGCTTCCCACCCAGTTGCCTATGCCCTCTCACCCAGGAGGGTGGGTGTCTCCTTCGCCACAGGCACCTCAACCCCTGCCCCAGTCAGCCCTGCTGCCCTCAGTGTTGAGGCTATTGACCTCCTGAGATCCATCTATGTAGGGCAGTCAAACATAGTGAATGCCATCCAGGGACTGGCATCCCAGATGCAGTAATGCAATGCCTACCTGGAGGGCATTCACGGTGGCTTGGCTGCCCTACAGAGATCATTTCAGGCTCTGGCCTTCTCTTTGATGGCAGCCAGTGTCCCTGGGTCTTCTCTCCCTCTTCCAACTACCTTTTCCCAGTCCCAGAGCCCTCTCCCCCAACCCATTCCAAGCACACAATTAGACCAGCATGCACCCGAGACAACATACAGGACTAGCAAAGACAAGCACAGGCACCACAGATCACACCACAAGCACACACACAGCCAACACCCAGGTGCACACACAACAACTGTCCCCCCCTCCTCATCCTCCCTCACAGTCACATAAGAACTCACACCTGCAAGCACTGCATCCTCAGACCCAGATCCTGCCACCTGTACAGCCTTACCCACAGTCACCACAATAGCAGACGCAAAGACTTGAACACCATTCACCACATGCCCAGTCACCACCACCACCATCAAACCCACATGCAGCACACCTACCTCACTTCCAGACACCACAACATACATGCACACAACCTGTTTGTCCTCTCCCACCCTGTCTGCCCCCTCCAAAAACACATAATTGTTTCCACTCAGACACTCAAAAGCCATCCCCCTCACACATGCACACTGTACATGCACCTGCAACCCAGTCCAGTACACCTACTCTTCTTACAACCACTCTTTCTACCTCGACTCCCAAACCTGCTCCCACACTCTGCCCCAATGTACCTAAAAAACTTTCCTTTCCAGCTTTGACCTCTTCCCTCCACCTCACCCACTCGTGTTGTCCCAAAACGTAAGGTCCCCCTCCCCCAGCCTAGTCCCTCCAGCTGTCAGTCCTGTCATGTCCCCCCTAGGGTTTCAAGTATCCCTCTTCCACTAAAATACCACCCACTACAGTGATACAGGACAGCCACTCTGAGAACCCACTCCTCTGACCCTCAACAGAGGAGCTAAAGCCAGCCCCCCTCCCAAACCAAAAAAAGACCCCATTCCAAGAAACCCCCTCAACCTCCCTACCCCCCACCTCCTGAGGTGCCTGTCTTCCACATCGATGTTCATGCCCAGTGGCGTCACTTGGGCTGTCAGGAGTCAAGTTGGGCCTCACACGTTGCCCTGTCTAGTGGCATGGACAATTTTGGGCTGGAAAATGTCCCTTTGTGTATAGAGTTCTATCTTTCTTTACTTCTGGCTTATATTGTTGTTGTACTTTTCAGCAGACTGTTCTTTGTGTGTGATATGTGTGTAAGTTGTGTCTGGTGCATGTGTCACTCTCAACTCCCTCCCTTGTGTGCCAGGCGGCTGTACTCACCTTCATCATCTTCATTGATGTAGCTGCTCCTGGACTCCTATCACATGGTACTGCATCGACAGGACTTCCAGTTCGGGTTCCATGGTGGCCGCAAACTCCTCTGTGTCCCTGGAGCTGAGGGTCTCCTTTTATATGAGTCATTTCCACCAGGCATTTCTTCATGGTGGCCCCCCCAGAAATCCTGGCGGTCTGCTATGTCGTAATATGGTGGGCCGTGAATGGTGGGCCGCTGGCCTGAAGATGACAACCACCATAGTCAGTGGCCGAACTGTATATGGGAGGGATCACCGCCATGGTCGTTATAATTTGTCAATCTCTGCCCCCAACCTGGCGGCGGTACTACCACCATCACCAGTCAGATGACCGCCAAGATCATAATGAGGGCTAGTATCTTCTTACTGAGCCTAGAGATATCCAAAGTGAGCTAGACAGGATGCGCAGGAACTATAGGAGTGGACTCTGTTTGGCCCCGAGATTTTCATGAGAAGAGATTTGCTGAGGTAACTAAACTACCTAACCAGTGCACAAACATGTCCGCTCCCACTTCCATCTGTGGTCCCAGGGTAGCCCTTAGCATGTTTGGCGCTGTCTTTGTTAATAACAAATGGACCCCAGCCCTAGAGTTTCAGTGCAGGGGAAATGGATCTCATGGGGGATATTAAATAACAGCATATATACCGCATTTCTGGGGTCTGGGACAATGAGAAAGACAGGCACACATGGATAGAAGGGAAAGGACAACCCCTAGTTGTTTGGAAACTCATGCTGTATTCCTTATGTTTCAGAGGCAAAGGAACAATCCTGCTGGGCACATATGAGAACTGTAGCACAATACTACACATTCCGGACATGCAATGGGGCACCTCCACGCTGACTGATCCTTACTGGCAGTGCGTCGAGTTTGCTTACACCCAGCTTGTCTCTGGATGGCATGGCATCTGCTCCCTCATCGCCACTCACACACCAACCCTGGTCAACCAAGGAGAAGTTCTGTCTGAACTGTACCAACAACCGATGAGGAAGAAAACAACACTGTTGCATCAGGCTCAAAGGAGAAGAGCTGCTGATTATTTTGGCTGGTTTCAGTATAAGGACATTCCTGAGGAGTTTAGACTGTTCACAAATGCCCAAGTATCAGCAGGCGGGTCTATACTCTTCTACACCCTGCAGACAAAAGCAAATGCCCACTGATTACAAATAACCTAGTTGGAAATGTTCAAAATGATGACCTGTACTGAACTCTGCCTTAATACAATCAAGGAAGAACCCGAGAGCCATCCACCTCATGGTGATGCAACATCGGTATGTCTTGGACTTGATGACTGCAATGGAGCATTGGGTGTGCGCCAAGTTGCATTAGTGCATACGGGTGTAATTTTATACCTGGCAATGACATGGAATAATGAACTTGGACACTTGTCATTCAAGCGTTGCACCAACTTCAGAAGGACATGCATGAAGAAGGACGTGCCCCTGAGCAGAAGTGGTTCACAATCTGGTTCTCTTGGCTCCCCCGGTAGCTGACCGGTTTGTGCATGTACAGTTAGGGGGTTCCTACTGCAAACATGCAGTCCTCAGATTTTGTAAAGTACAAGTAGCGAGGGAGGTGAGACAACAAGGTGCTGACAATGTGATTGTCATAATTGTGAGTTTGGTGGTGTAGTTGAAAATTACACTAGAGGGGGAAATGTTGATAATGGATTGATTAATGACGATGCACATGCCAAGACAACATTTTTATACACAAATGATACATTTTCATAAACAAAGTCACAACACCACTGTTAGATTATCCCACTGTGACCTCTCCATCAACCCCAGCACATAGGTACGTGGACAGGCAGGCCTTGAGACCCGGACCTAAAGGTTAATGACAGGTCACAGGTGGGGTAGCATTTATCTGATAGCCATACGCACAAACAGTAAAACGTAAATTAGATCCCACAGATAGGCAGCAACACTACAATGGTTCCTGTAGATTGGCTCCAATAAAACACACGTGGCCAGAGGGATGCATGCATTCCCAAAACACTTTAAAAATAGATGCCACATATAGTTATGTACACTTAGCCAATCAGAACACAGCACACACAGCACACACAGTGACCATGCGGCCTCAGGCTAGACATGTGGACACATACTCACTGGCCCACTTTGTATCCATGTCAGGTTGAGGCCCACCTGCATTTCCTATCTGGAATTTTATTTATTACTTCTTGATCATTTTTGTCATTGCTTGCCAAGGAAGAAATGTTTTTAGGACTTTATTTTACCCACAGAAATGTATAAAACCTGCTTCAATCCGATGTACAATGAGAGACAGTCCTCAGACCCCAGTTCTATAACTGCTCTCTCAGCCTTAATGTTTAATTAAAAGAACCATTTCCTTTTTTGCCAGATGCCTCTTGTCTATTGTTTTTTAAGGTAAACTCTCATTTCGAGCAACATGTGGGGAAACAACCCTTGTAGAGTTGAGCCAAAGACTCATTTTACACAATATTGGTAGCAACGATAATGTAGTAATGTAGTTGATGTGTATTTTCTCATGAGGATGTGTTTTTTCCTATATTCCATCATTATGGGAGAAACATTTATTTTGTTTTATGACATTAATTCAATAGATAAAGATAACTAATCATGCTCTTCATTTTATCACATCAGTTTAGCTGTGGCCCCTGAAAAAGCTAACAAAACACATAGGGGGTCATTACAACATTGGCGGTAAAAGACGCTTACCGCCGTATAGAAGACCGGCAACACACCGCCACGGCCGCTGAATTCCACCACAGCTATTACGACCCACATCCTGAAATCCAACAAAATTCAGACACCCACACAAGTCCGCCACACCAAAGATCAGTGATAAACTGGCGAAAACAAAACCTCTACCGTCACGCCAACAGAAATACGCCCATGCTATCATGACCCACAAATCCACGCAGCGGTCTTTCAACTGAGGTATTCCATTAGCGGTGCACACCGCTGTGCTCAAAATACACACACTCTTACAAAACACAGCCACATTGGACAATTCGAAATACACACACCTGATACACATACACACACCACTCCACACACCCAATACAATATAAAACACACACCCACATCACCCACAAACCCTTACGACCAAAAATTCAGAAAGAAGGCCAGAGAGAGACACCACCATCCACAAACTAGCAGCCACAGGCACTCAACACCATCACCCACACTACTTCCACAGACAAAACACCACACACCACTACATATCACCACACTTATCACCACATACACCACCCCACACATCACCTACACCACCCCATGGCACGGCAAAGACATCCCAGGTTCTCGGAGGAGGAGCTCAGGGTCATGGTGGAGGAAATCGTCCGGGTAGAGCCACAGCTATTTGGATCACAGGAGCAGCACACCTCCATAGCTAGGAAGATGGAGCTATGCCGAAGAATAGTCGACAGAGTCAACGCAGTGGGACAGCACCCAAGAAATCGGGACGACATCAGGAAGAGGTGGAACGACCTACGGGGGAAGGTGTGTTCCGTGGTCTCAAGACACAACATCGCGGTACAGCGCACTGGCGGCAGAACCCTACCTCCTCCCCCACAACTAACAACATGGGAGGAGCAGGTCTTGACTATTCTGCATCCTGAGGGCCTCGCAGGAGTCGGTGGAGGAATGGACTCTGGTAAGTCAAATCTTAACTATCATATTCCCCACCCTACCTGCATGCTATCACACACCCCCACCCTCGCCCCCTCCCCTATCACTCCAACTCCTCACAAATGTACTAATAACACAAACCACCCATCCCAACACCAAGCCCTGCATGACACAACAAAGCATGGACACCCATCACTAAAGCATGCCCACTGCACATACCCATAACACCCCCTCAACCATCATCACACAAGCCCCCACACAGGAATGCTAGCACTGGGGTACACGCTCACCCACCCATTGCCCACCATGACACACACAGATGCAATAATCATGCTTTTACACCCCTGCAGGACCACTACCCAACGTCACCAGACAGGAGGGTCCAGACATCTCCACCCCACCCACAGAAGAGGCCCACAGTGATGACAGCAGCTCTGTCCAACTGGATCCAGATGACCAGTCCGGACCATCGAAGGCATCGGGACAGTCGGTTCCCCACACCCAGTCACAGGCCACCACAGACCATCCACCCTCTGGTAACGCCAGCACAGCACCCACCCAGCGGGCCCATACCTCCGTCCCCAGGACACGTCAATCAGCTGTGTGTCCACCACTACAGGGAACCCAAAATAACCCACCACCCCAACAACAACAGGGACCTGGGGGCAGTGGTAGTGGGCACACGGTCCAGGGGACGGAGACTCAGGAACACAGGGGAACTGGGAGGGCTGCTGTGCGACAGGGGGCGGACAGGCCTAGGGAACCCACTCTCCACGAGGCCCTCTCCTCCATCATGGGAGCATACCACCACTCCCAGGAGACGATGGCAACGGTCCTGGCCAAGTTTCAGGAGACCCAGCGGCTGCAAGAGGAACAGTATTTGGGGTTCAGGGAGGAACTCAGAACCATCAGCTCCGCCCTGGGTACCATCGTAGGGGTGCTGAAGGAAATACTTAACACCAGGAGAGACACTGTGGCACTCCAAGGGGCCCCTGACACTAGCATGGACGATGAACTGCCCAACACCTCCGCCGGCGCTAGTGGACAGGACGCCCCGCCACAGGACCACCACACCAGCACCCTACCCCCTGCAGATGGAGAACCACCCCGCAAACGGTCCCTAAGATCCAGGAACAAGACAGAGCACGATGCAAAGACCCCCACCAAGAAATGAGACCACCCTGATTGTCATCCTACTGTCCCACTTCATAACCCTGTCCATATTGGAAATGCCCCAGCTCCACTTCCTATGCCCATATGGGCAATGCACCTGTGAGACTAATAGACTGGACTCTGCCATGGACATTCCTCCACCATCACCCCTCACCATTTTACAACCCCCCTCCAATATTGAGCACTTCAATAAACACCCTTGAAGCACAAAACAATCTGGAGTCAGTCTGTGATTTCAAAAATGTGTATTAGCAATGACAGTGACAAATGCGTTTTCAAATGTAATGTCAACATACCTATGTCACACATCTCAAGTCCATGAGGAATCTAAGCAGATGACACACGTTGGAAACCACACCTGTGAAACCGTAAGGGAAATGTAGAACTCAGTTACCATATACTGGTTGAAATCGACAGACAGGATAGAGGTAGAAGTGTGAAAGTACTTGTTGTAGGCAGGAATGTGTTCTCACCTGTGTGTCACTGGAAATATTGCTGGATAACTGAGTCCCTGTTGTCAATGTCTTCTTCCTCTGCTTCCTCCTCATCACTGTCCATAGGCTCCACAGCTGCCACAACACCGTCATCTAGACCATCCTCCTGCAGAAAAGGCACCTGTTGTCGCAAAGCCAAGTTGTGAAGCATACAGCAGGCCACGATGATCTGGCACACCTTCCTTGGTGAGTAGAATAGGGAACCACCTGTCATATGGAGGCACATGGAGGCACCTGAACCTGGCCTTCAGGAGGCCAAAGGTGCGTTCGATCACCCTCCTAGTCCACCCATTGGCCTCATTGTAGCCTTCCTCTGCCCTGGTCCAGGGATTCCTCATTGGGGTCAGTAGCCATGACAGAGTCCCCTAATATCCACACCTGGTGCCTCTGGAGTTGACCCATCACATAAGGGATGCTGCTATTCCGCAGGATGTAGGCGTCATGCACAGAGCCAGGGAACATAGCATTTACCTGGGAGATGTACTGGTCTGCCAAACATACCATCTGTACATTCATCGAATGATAACTCTTCCGGTTCCTGTACACCTGTTCACTCCTGTGGGGGGGGGACCAGAGCTACATGGGTTCCATCAATGGCACCTATGATGTTGGGGATATGTCCAAGAGCATAGAAGTCACCTTTAACTGTAGGCAAATCCTCCACCTGAGGGAAAACGATCTATCTCCGCATGTGTTTCAGCAGGGCAGACAACACTCTGGACAACACGTTGGAAAACATAAGCTGGGACATCCCTGATTCCATGGCCATGGGTTGTTTGAAATGACCCATTTGCAAGGAAATGGAGCACTGCACTTGAGGGGGGATCCCTGTGGGATGGCAGATTGCTGACATCAGGTCTGGCTCCAACTGGTCACACAGTTCCTGGATTGTGGCACGGTCAAACCTGTAGGTGATGATCAAATGTCTTTCCTCCATTGTCGACAGGTCCACCAGCGGTCAGTACACCGGAGGATTCTGCCATCTCCTCACATGTCCCAGCGGACGGTGCCTAGGAATGACAACAGCGAGCACAGAGTCAAACAACTCAGAGGTATGTACCCACAGTATACTCAGAACACCATTCATACACAAAATCTGGCCTGTATTTGTGTTGTGCGACAAGGCCTAGGTCTGTGTGACACAGTGGGTAATTAGGCCATGTGGGCCCCTGAAATGGCGGCTGCCTGACCTGTAAAGTGGGACAATGGGATGTGTGGTAACTGCGCTGGCGTTGTACACCGTCGCTGTAGGCGGTCGAAGACCACTGCGCAATGCTGCATTGGTTAAAATTTGACCCTATGGGTCCCAGGAGCCAATGACGATGTACGCCAGCGGTGATGTTACGCACCGCCGCGGACGTGACCGCCATGGACGTGACCGCCATTTTCTATCTGTTCAATCACTCGATACCTGATCTTCGACAGGAGAGGACCTACACTGCAAGTGCTGCTGTGACCTCGGTCTGGAAGAGACAATGGCTCGTGCGTCTGGGTAAAGGGCCCCTGCCTTCACTGCAGAGGAGTAGGAGAAGCTCGTGGACGGGGTCCTCCCCCAGTACACGCTACTCTACGGTCCTCCAGACCAACAGGTAAGTACACAGGGAGCATGTTGTATGGGCTATGCCTGTGTGGAGAGGGCTGGTTGTAAGAAGGAAGGGGGCACAGTTCTGCGTGCATGAAGGACTGTGAATGCATGTGCCACATGGCAAGGGTAGGGATGTGGGCCACTCACTTCGATGGAGCAGTTGGTAATGACTTCTATTCTTCCCCTGTACATGTCATGTAGGTCAGCGCCCACCAGAAGAAGGATATTTGGCGTGCCATCGCCAAGGACGTCCTGACCCTGGGGGTCCACCACAGACGGAGCACCCACTGCCGGAAAAGATGGGAGGACATTCGCCGCTGGAGCAAGAAGACGGCTGAGGCTCAGCTGGGGATGGCCTCCCAACGTGGGAGGGGTGCCCGTCGAACCATGACCCCCCTAATGTTCCGGATCCTGGCGGTGGCCTACCCTCAGTTGGATTGGCGCTTGAGGGCATCACAGCAGACACAAGGGGGTGAGTACAACATCATTCAGCGGACTTTGCGCGCAGTGAAGGTGTCTGGGTGGGGGAGGAGGGCTGTGGGTTTCCCTAGGCCAGGGCGAGTTCCGTAGGCTAGGCCCCTCCGTAATGCAGGCCATGTGGCACCCCACCTCACCTCTGTAGAGTGCCAAGTACAGGTATACATGCCCCTGTGTCATCTATGTGTGCAGATGTCGACCATAGCCATGTAGGACATATCCCAGGAATTGCATCTGTAGAGCCGAACAGCGCGACGTAGTGCAGGGGGCTGCTGTGTCTGATTTGTCCGCCAATGGTAGCGGTAAGCCATGCACTCAACCTGTCTTTCTTCTGTCGTCCCCCGCCTTTTTGTGGTCTCCCTGTTCTTGTGTGCATCAGCATCATCAGGCGGAGGTACAGTGGCACCGGAGCACGAGGGAGCTGCATCTCACATGGCCATGGAGGGCCACACCACAGACTCGGAATAGACCAGTGGGACGGAGGGCGAGGGGAGCAACACGGCGGTCACAGGATCTGCAACCAGCGACACGGACTCGTCCGCCGATGGGAGCTCCCTTGTGGTGGCGGCAAAATCTGTGCCCCCCACTTCTACAGGTACAGCCGCCACCCCCCTACCAACACCGCGCTCCCAGCAGCCCCTCAGCCTTTCCCCCGTGCCCGCTCACCCAGGAAGGTGGGCCTCACCTTCGCCCCAGGCACCTAAGCCCCTGCCCCTGTCACCTCTGCTGCCCTCAGTGAGGAGGCCATTGACCTCCTCAGGTCCCTCACTGTTGGGCAGTCTACCATTTTGAATGCCATCCAGGGTGTAGAAAGGGAATTGCAACACACACATGCATTCCTGGAGGGCATTCATTCTGGTCAGGCTGCCCTTCATCTAACCCTGCAAACTCTGGCCTCAGCACTGATGGCAGCCATTGTCCTTGTCTCTAGCCTCCCCCTCCAACTTCCTCCACCCAGACCCAATCCCCTGTACCCCAGCCTATCCCAAGCACACCATGAGACCAGCCAGCACACACCTCACCACACAAGGGAAGCTCAGGCAAACATAAGCATCACACATCCCACAGGCACTCATGCAAGCATCACACACATACAGACACACCAACATCCACTGCCTCCACTGTGTCCCCCTCCTCGTTGTCTCCCTCCTCCCTCCCATTCTCATCTACACTCTCACCTGCATGCACTACCACTACAGCCACTACGTCCCGCACCAGCACACCCACCACCACACCCCGCTCACGTGCACTCACCACCCCCACTCCCATTTACACGTCCCCTGTGTCCTCTCCCAGTGTATCTGTGACACCACCTCCGAAGATACACAAACGTAGGCACACACCCACCCAACAGCCACCCACCTCACGATAGCCTCCAGCCTATGCACCTTCACCCAGTCACCAAACGTACACCTCCTACAACCACTACCTCTTCCTCCACTCCCAACCCCCCTCCAGATACCCGTCCCAGTGTTCCTAAGAAACTTTTCCTGGCCAACCTTGACCTCTTTCCCACCCCCCCTCCAACTCATAGGTCCCGTACTAGCACCTCCCCAAAAAATCTCCGGGACCAGTGGTGCCTGTTACAGGTATGTGGAGTGCACCGGCCACCAGGCCAGCCAGTGTGGCACGGAGCCACAGCACAGCCAGTCCCCCCCCTGTGAAGCACCAGAAGTTGGACAGTGCCCGGCGGGAGAGGGGAAAGACTTCAGCCAGCAAAGCCACTCACAAGGGTCCCGGGGGGAATGTAGACTCAGCTGTGACTCCTCCCAAGGTGGGGAAGGGGCAGAAGAAATCTCCAAAGTCTGGGAGGAGCAGCACGTCAGAGAAGACCGCCATCATCCCCGCTGCCCAGGAGGCCACCGCCAGCCCAATCGTCACTGGCCAGGAGGCCACCGACAGAGTCACTGCCCAGGAGGCCAGCCCAATCGTCACTGGCCAGGAGGCCAGCCCCATTGTCACTGGCCAGGAGGGCCCGCAAGCCACAGCCCAGCTGACCCATGAAGGACCGTCAGCCACAGGCCTGCTGGGCAATGAAGGACTGCCTTGGCAAGCACAGCTGAACAGGTCAGAAACTGCCAACTCAAGCACCGCTGAACAAGGCAAAGACCGCCATGGCAAGCACCGCTGAACAGGGCAAGCACCGCTGAACAGGTCAGAAACTGCCAACTCAAGCACCGCCGAACAGGGCAAAGACCGCCAACGCGAGCACCGCTAGCCCATTAGCGGCAGGGGCAGTGACGCAACTGGGACCGTCACAGCATGAGTGCTGCACTCTGGGCACCAGTCCCCCTCCAGAACCAGTGGAGACATGCATCCACTCCGTCTGTCTTGCACAGGATGAGAGACTGTGGCTTTGCACTCCCCAGGACGGAACAGTGGGCAAACCACCCACTGTAGAGACTTGAGAGACTGTGGCTTTGCACTCCCCAGGATGGTACAGTGGGCAACCCACCCACTGTAGTGAGTTGAGAGACTGTGGCTTTGCACTCCCCAGGATGGTACAGTCGGCAAACCACCCACTGTAGAGACTTGAGAGACTGTAGCTTTGCACTCCTCAGGATGGTACAGTGGGCAACCCACCCACTGTAGTGAGTTGAGGGACTGTGGCTTTGCACTCCCCAGGATGGTACAGTGGGCAACCCATCCACTGTAGAGACTTGAAAGACTGTGGCTTTGCACTCCCCAGGATACATCAACAGGCATGGAGCCCCCTTGTGGATCTGGCGTGGTGCACTCATCCGGCTGTGGTGCCCCCCCTTCACTTCCCGCTGAGGTGCCTGTTGTATTTCTATCTGATGCCCCTGCAGTGTTCTCTCCGTTTTGATCAGGTATCTAGTGTGGCCCTCGCCCATGCAGTTTGGGCCCAGTGGTCCATGGACAATGAATGGTGCATTATCTGCACTACTAATCGTGGTGTATATTTTGTTTAATGTGTATATATATATATATATATATATATATGTATATATTTGGTTACTGTATTTTGATATATTACAATGGTTCAACTCATTTCCTTTTGTTTTTGCATTCTTCCGGGGGGGTTAGGGGTTGTTACTGTAATGTTTGGAGATGCATTAGTGTGTGTGTTGTAGTGGGTGAGGGTCGGGGTGGGGGTTGGGATGTTGGTGGTGTGTGTCCCTGTGTTTTTCCCTCCCCCTCCCCTATGTCGTAGGTGCAGTACTCACTGTGGTCTTCACCGCCGGCGTTGATGATCCTCGTATAGGAGCAGGAAGACTATCGCTGGCAGAATATGGAGTTCTGGCTCCATGGTGTCGTCGGTCCTCGTGGAGTGTGTAGAGGTGAGCGTTTTCCGTTTGAAATGGCTGTTTCTGCTGTGTTTTTATCCGCAGTGAATCCGCCCCGGAAAAAGGTGGCGGATTGGTAGGTTGTGATACTGTGGGCGGTACATAGGCCCTCATTACAACCCTGGCGGTCGGTATTAAAGCAGCGGTAAAACCGCCAACAGGCCGGCGGTAAAAAAATTGGAATTATGACCGCCGCGGAAACCGCCAACAAAGACAACCACTTTAACACTCCGACTGCCACGGCTGTACAGACAAACAGCACGGCGGTCACCGCCAACAGAAAGGCGGAGGACAATGTACTGCCCACAGTATCACAACCTAACAATCCGCCACCTTTTCCGGGGCGGATTCACCGCGGATAAAAACACGGCGTAAACAGCCATTTTAAAGGGAAAACGCTCACCTCTACACACTCCACGAGGAACGACCACACCATGGAGCCGGAACTCCATATTCTGCCAGCGATAGTCTTCCTGCTCCTATACGAGGATCATCAACGCCCGCGAAGACCACGGTGAGTACTGTACCTACGACATAGGGGAGGGGGAGGGAAAAACTTTATTTATTTTTGTAATTTCCATTATATTTTTTCAATTTGTAGGGCGACCTTTTTTTGACATAGCAAGCACATTAAAGTAAGGGACTGTTCTTTATTCTTTTCCCTAGGGTAGAGTAGGGTGAAATTATTTTTCTTTTGGAGAAATCCTTGTTAATTTTTGGTCCTGATGAAGTGTCAGTGGACCCGATTGGGCCAATAGACGCAAAACATGTAGACCTATTGCCAAGCGGAACCACAAAAGGTCTGTTCCTCTTGCTTAAGTGTTGAGAGCACGTGAGCATTACACTCACCCTTTATTTCTCACCCTGTTTTTAACCTTGGTCTCCATCTTACTAATACTGATTAAAAATTCATGAGTATTATTTTTGGATGGATAACCAATTTTATTATCTTCTCTCCATTATTGCTTGAGTACTTGAATTTAATTACTCATTCCATCTGCAATACGGTTATGAGCTCCCTTCGGGGAGCCCGTTAAGCATTGCAACACCGGCCTAACGAGGAGCTTTCCCAATGATGAAACTAGACATCCAGTGCGATGCTTGAGGGTTCTTGCTCCTGTTGAAATAGGCTCCTCCCTATTCTTGTTTGGAACAGTGTACTCCTTTATCTTTAGTACTTCATTCGGGAGACTGTACACTGGACCATTAACCTCCCGGTCCCTCTTTTATGGTTTTCGAGAGTGTAGATGAGACTGGGAGGGAGGAGGGAGACAACGAGGAGGGGGACACAGTGGAGGCAGTGGATGTTGGTGTGTCTGTATGTGTGTGATGCTTGCATGAGTGCCTGTGGGATGTGTGATGCTTATGTTGGTCTACGGGCACGCGGCGAAGGGCAGGTTCCTGGTTGCACCGAGGAACATTTGAATTCATTCTCCTTGGTTGATGCTAGCGCAGACCCAGGGAGCCCAATCTCTAATATGGGATGGGCGACTGTACTGACCAACTGACTTAGACATATTCTGTCTTCTACCCTGTAAGTGACTAGATGTGCACTTAGTTAAAAAATATTTTGACACATAGGAGAAGTAGTATAACAATCAAAGGTTTTCGTGGGTCCTGAAGAAGCGTCATAGGATCACCTTGTGACCAACCATAGACGCGAAACATGTTGACCATGTCGGATTAGGTAAACTACCTTCCCTAATTATAGAGTGTAATGGTACTTTACTCCCAACAACACTCTCATATTGCTGTTTTTAATCTTGGCCTGAACCCAATTCCTATCATATTAAAATAATGGCTCAGGTTCAGAGCCAATTTTATTAATCCTGTTCCTTTTCCTACACTCTCCGCACTTTATTCAGTTTCTTACCCAGACCCTTGCTGTGAGTAATTCTACATTGGTTGAGTGCCACCTAGAATACTGGGTAGCCCGCCAGACATTGCAGCACAAGTCTGGTGAGGAGTAAGCCCGATGATGATACCTGTCACCCAAGTGGGTGCTTGAGGGCCCTCCTGAATTCATCTGAATTCACTCAGTACTTAGTCGCTATTTTCAATCTCTTTTGGTAAGCTTATCTCTTTCTTTCTAGTGGAACAGTGCACCCTTATTCAAACTACAGGGGGGAGGCTAGAGACAGGGACAATGGCTGCCATCAGTGCTGAGGCCAGAGTTTGCAGGTTTCGATGAAGGGCAGCCTGACCAGAATGAATGCCCTCCAGGAATGCATTTGTGTGTTGCAATTCCCTTTCTACACCCTGGATGGCATTCAAAATGGTAGACTGCCCAACAGTGAGGGACCTGAGGAGGTCAATGGCCTCCTCACTGAGGGCAGCAGGGGTGACAGGGGCAGGGGCTGAGGTGCCTGGGTCGAAGGTGATGGCCACCCTCCTGGGTGAGCGGGCACTGGGCGAAGGCTGAGGGGCTGCTGGGAGGACGGTGCTGGTAGGAGGGGTGGCGGCTGTACCTGTAAAAGTGGGGGGCACAGATTTTGCCGCCACCACAAGGGATCTCCCCTCGGAGGATGAGTCCGTGTCGCTGGTTGCAGATTCTGTGACCGCCGTGTTGCTCCCCTCGCCCTCCGTCCCACTTGTCTATTCCGAGTCCGTGGTGTGGCCCTCCATGGCCATGTGAGATGCAGCTCCCTCGTGCTCCGGTGCCACTGTACCTCCGCCTGATGATGCTGATGCACACAAGAACAGGGAGACCACAAAAAGTGGGGTGGACAATAGAAGAAAGACAGGTTGAGTGCATGCTTACCGCTACCGTTGGCGGACAATACAGACACAGCAGCCCCCTGCACTACGTCGTGCTGTTGGGCTCTACAGATGCAATTCCTGGGATATGTCCCACATGGCTATGGTTGACATCTGCACACATAGATGACACAGGGGCATGTATACCTGTACTTGGCACTCTACAGAGGTGGGGTGGGGTGCCACATGGCCTGCATTACGGAGGGGCCTAGCCTACGGAACTCGCCCTGGCCTAGGGAAACCCACAGCCCTCCTCCCCCACCCAGACACCTTCACTACGCGCAAAGTCCGCTGAATGATGTTGTACTCACCCCCTTGTGTCTGCTGTCATGCCTTCAAGCGCCCATCCAACTCAGGGTAGGCCACCGCCGGGATCCGGAACATCAGGGGGGTCATGGTTCGACAGGCACCCCTCCCACGTTGGGAGGCCATCCCCAGCTGAGCCTCCGCCGTCTTCTTGCTCCAGCGGCGAATGTCCTCCCATCTTTTCCGGCAGTGGGTGCTCCGTCTGTGTTGGACCCCCAGGGTCCGGACGTCCTTGGCGATGGCACACCAAATATCCTTCTTCTGGTGGGCGCTGACCTACATGACATGTACAGGGGAAGAAGAGAAGTCATTACGAACTGCACCGTCGAAGTTAGTGGCCACATCCCTACCCTTGCCATGTGGCACATGCATTCACAGTCCTTCATGCACGCAGAACTGTGCCCCCTTCCTTCTTACAACCAGCCCTCTCCACACAGGCATAGCCCATACAACGTGCTCCCTGTGTACTTACCTGTTGGTCTGGAGGACCGTAGAGTAGCATGTACTGGGGGAGGGCCCCGTCCACAAGCTTCTCCAACTCCTCTGCAGTGAAGGCAGGGGCCCTTTCCCCAGACGCACGAGCCATTGTCTCTTCCAGACCGAGGTCACAGCAGCACTTGCAGTCTAGGTCCTCTCCTGTCGAAGATCAGGTATCAAGTGATTGAACATATAGAACATGGCGGTCACGTCCCCGGCGGTGTGTACCATCACCGCCGGCGTACATCGTCATTGGCTCCTGGGACCCATAGGGTACAATGTTAACCAATGCAGCATTGCGCCCCGGTCTTCAACCACCCACGTGAAGGTGTACAACGCCAGCGCAGTTACCTCACATCCCATTTCCCCACTTTACAGGTCAGGCAGCCACCATTTCAGGGGCCCACATGGCCTAATTACCAACTGCATCACACAGACCTAGGCCTTGTCGCACAACACAAATACAGGCTAGATTTTGTGTATGAATGGTGTTCTGTGTAGACTGTGGGTACATACCTCTGAGTTGTTTGACTTTGTGCTCGCTGTTGTCATTCCTAGGCACCGTCCGCTGGGACATGTGAGGAGATGGTGGAATCCTCCGGTGTACCGACCACTGGTGGACCTGTCGACAATGGAGGAAAGACATTTGATCATCACCTACAGGTTTGACCGTGCCACAATCCAGGAACTGTTTGCCCAGTTGGAGCCAGACCTGATGTCAGCAATCCGCCATCCCACAGGGATCCCCCCTCAAGTGCGGGTGCTATCAGTGCTCCATTTCCTTGCAAGTGGGTCATTTCAAACAACAGTGGCCATGGCATCAGGGATGTCCCAGCCTATGTTTTCCAACGTGTTGTCCAGAGTGTTGTCTGCCCTGCTGAAACACATGCGGAGCTACATCGTTTTCCCTCAGGTGGAGGATTTGCCTACAGTTAAAGGTGACTTCTATGCCCTTGGACATATCCCCAACATCATAGGTGCCATTGATGGGACCCATGTAGCTCTGGTCCCCACCCACAGGAGTGAACAGGTGTACAGGAACCGGAAGAGTTATCATTCGATGAATGTACAGATGGTATGTTTGGCAGACCAGTACATCTCCCAGGTAAATGCTATGTTCCCTGGCTCTGTGCATGACGCCTACATCCTGCGGAATAGCAGCATCCTTTAAGTGATGGGTCAACTCCAGAGGCACCGGGTGTGGCTATTAGGGGACTTTGGTTACCCCAACCTGTCATTGCTACTGACCCCAGTGAGGAATCCCAAGACCAGGGCAGAGGAATGCTACAATGAGGCCCATGGGCAGACTAGGAGGGTTATCAAACGCACCTTTAGCCTCCTGAAGGCCAGGTTCAGGTGCCTCCATATGCAGGTGGTTCCCCATTCTACTCACCAAGGAAGGTGTGCCAGATCATCGTGGCCTGCTGTATGCTTCACAACTTGGCTTTGAGACGACAGGTGCCTTTTCTGCAGGAGGGTGGTCCAGATGACGGTGTTGTGGCAGCTGTGGAGCCTGTGGACAGTTTTGAGGAGAAAGCAGAGGAAGAAGACATTGACAACAGGGACTCAGTTATCCAGCAATATTTCCAGTGACACACAGGTGAGAACACATCCTTGCCTACTACAAGTACTTTCACACTTCTACCTCTATCCTGTCTGTCGATTTCAACCAGTATATGGTAACTGAGTTCTACATTTCCCTTACGGTTTCACAGGTGTGGTTTCCAACGTGTGTCATCTGCTTAGATTCCTCATGGACTTGAGATGTGTGACATAGGTATGTTGACATTACATTTGAAAACGCATTTTGTCACTGTCATTGCTAATACACATTTTCGAAATCACGGACTGACTCCAGATTGTTTTGTGCTTCAAGGGTGTTTATTGAAGTGCTCAATATTGGAGGGGGGTTGTAAAATGGTGAGGGGTGATGGTGGAGGAATGTCCATGGCAGAGTCCAGTCTATTAGTCTCACAGGTGCATTGCCCATATGGGCATAGGAAGTGGAGCTGGGGCAGTTCCAATATGGACAGGGTTACAAAGTGGGACAGTAGGATGACAATCAGGGTGGTCTCATTTCTTGGCGGGGGTCTTGGCATCGTGCTCTGTCTTGTTCCTGGATCTCAGGGACCATTTGCGGGGTGGTTCTCCGTCTGCAGGGGGTGGGGTGCTGGTGTGGTGGTCCTGTGGCGGGGTGTCCTGTCCACTAGCGCCGGCGGAGGTGGTGGGCAGTTCTTCGTCCATGCTAGTGTCAGGGGCCCCTTGGAGTGCCACAGTGTCCCTCCTGGTGTTAAGTATCTCCTTCAGCACCCCTACGATAGTGCCCAGGGCAGAGCTGATGGTTCTGAGTTCCTCCCTGAACCCCAAATACTATTCCTCCTGCAGCTGCTGGGTCTCCTGAAACTTGGCCAGGACCGTTGCCATCGTCTCCTGGGAGTGGTGGTATGCTCCCATGATGGAGGAGAGGGCCTCGTGGAGAGTGGGTTCCCTAGGCCTGTCCGCCCCCTGTCGCACAGCAGCCCTCCCAGTTCCCCTGTGTTCCTGGGCCTTCGTCCCCTGGACGGTGTGCCCACTACCACTGCCCCCAGGTCCCTGTTGTTGTTGGGGTGGTGGGTTATCCTGGGTTCCCTGTAGTGGTGGACACACAGCTGATTGACGTGTCCTGGGGACGGAGGTATGGGCCCGCTGGGTGGGTGCTGTGCTGGTGTTACCAGAGGGTGTAAGGTCTGTGGTGGCCTGTGACTTGGTGTGGGGAACCGATTGTCCCGAGGCCCACGATAGTCCGGGCTGGTCATCTGGATCCAGTTGGACAGAGCTGCTGTCATCACTTTGGGCCTCTTCTGTGGGTGGGGTGGAGATGTCGGGACCCTCCTGTCTGGTGACGTTGGGTAGTGGTCCTGCAGGGGTGTAAAAGCATGATTATTGCATCTGTGTGTGTCATGGTGGGCAATGGGTGGGTGAGCGTGTACCCCAGTGCTAGCATTCCTGTGTGGGGGCTTGTGTGATGATGGTTGAGAGGGGTGTTATGGGTATGTGCAGTGGGCATGCTTTAGTGATGGGTGTCCATGCTTTGTTGTGTCATGCAGGGCTTGGTGTTGGGATGGGTGGTATTGTGTTATTAGTACATTTGTGAGGAGTTGGAGTGATAGGGGAGGGGGCGAGGTTGGGGGTCTGTGATAGCATGCAGGTAGGGTGGGGGATATCATAGTTGAGATTTGACTTACCTGAGTCCATTCCTCCACCGACTCCTGCGAGGCCCTCAGGATGCAGAATAATCAAGACCTGCTCCTCCCATGTTGTTAATTGTGGGGGAGGAGGTGGGGGTCCTCCGGCAGTCCACTGTACCGCGATGTTGTGTCTTGAGACCACGGAACGCACCTTCCCCCGTAGGTCGAGCCACCTCTTCCTGATGTCGTCCCGATTTCTTGGGTGCTGTCCCACTGCGTTGACCCTGTCGACTATTCTTCGCCATAGCTCCATCTTCCTAGCTATGGAGGTGTGCTGCACCTGTGATCCAAATAGCTGTGGCTCTACCCAGACGATTTCCTCCACCATGACCCTGAGCTCGTCCTCCGAGAACCTGGGGTGTCTTTGCCTGACGTGCCATGGGGTGGTGTAGGTGAGGTGTGGGGTGGTGTATGTGGTAATAAGTGTGGTGATATGTAGTGGTGTGTGGTGTTTTGTGCGTGGAAGTAGTGTGGGTGATGGTGTTGAGTGCCTGTGGCTGCTAGTTTGTGGATGGTGGTGTCTCTCTCTGGCCTTCTTTCTGAATTTTCTGGTCATAAGGGTTTGTGGGTGATGTGGGTGTGTGTTTTATATTGTATTGGGTGTGTGGGAGTAGTGTGTGTATGTGTATCAGGTGTGTGTATTTCGAATTGTCCAATGTGTCTGTGTTTTGTAAGAGTGTGTGTATTTTGAGCGCAGCGGTGTGCACCGTCAATGGAATACCGCAGTTGAAAGACTGCCGTGTGGATTCGTGGGTCGTGATAGCATGGGCGTATTTCTGTTGGCGTGACGGTGGAGGTTTTGTTTTCGCCAGTTTATCACTGACCTTTGGTGTGGCAGACTTGTGTGGGTGTCTGAATTTTGTCGGATTTCGGGATGTGGTTCGTAATAGCTGTGGCGGAATTCCGCGGCGGCGGCGGTGTGTTGGCGGTCTTCTGCACGGCGGTAAGCGGCTTTTACCACCAATGTTGTAATGACCCCCTTAGTCCTCCGCCTGTCTGTTGGCGGTGACCGCCGCGCTGTTTGTACCGCCGTGGCGGTCGGAGTGTTAAAGTGGCTGTCTTAGTTGGCGGTTTCTGACACGGTCATAATTCCAATTTTTTTATCGCTGGCCTGTTGGCGGTTTTACCGCCGCTTTAACATCGACCGCCAGAGTTCTAATGAGGGCCATAGTTTCATGATTGTATTTATACACAAAAGCAATACTTCCATAGTATTGCTTACAAATAACTATGATACACAATACTGAATACGCAATCAAAAAATATTTTTTAAAGTCGATTATTTTATAGAACACCACTGGAGATGGTGGAACAATTATTAGATCTCTTAAATAAGCTATTGTCCTGATGGCCTAACATTCTTCTCTGAAGTTGCCTTCTAAAATGTATTAACTCAGGACATATAAACACGTGTAATTTCTAGCACAAAAAGTCTACAAAGGGGTAGACCCTCTCTCTCAATCAATCAATCAAGATTTATAAAGCAAAGTTAATCATCAGATAGGGTATCCAGGCACAGGCAGGTCATGCAGGCTTATTTGAACAACGAGGTCTTGAGGGCCATTCAGAATTCTGGAAGTGAGATGATAGTCTGGAGTTGTGTGTGGTGGCTGTTCCAGGTTTTTGCTGCAATGTGAGTGAAGGAGGGTCCTCCACTTCTGCTTTGGTAGATGCGGGGAGTATGGGCATGTGAAAGAGAGGCAGAGCATAGTCTTCTCGATGGTTGGTGGAATTTCAGGTGGTGGTTAGTGTACATAGGTCCTTGGTTGTGGAGAGCATTGTGTGTGTGTTAGCTGCTTGAATTGGCATCTCTTCTATAAGGGGAGCCAGTGGAGTTGCCTGAGGTGGGGTGTGATGTGGGTTCATCGGAGAAGGCCGAGGATGAGTCTGGCTTCTGCTTCTGTATGGTCTGAAGTCTTTGTAGGAGGTGTGTAGCGATTGCAACATAGAGGGCATTGCCGTAGCCAGTCAGCTGGTTTTGAGAGCCTCTGTCACCAATGATCTCGTGTGTAGGGGTAGCCACTTAAAGATCTTACATAGCATTAAAAAGTTTCTATATATGGTTGAGATCTTGTCATGGAAGAAGCAGGTGAGGTTGTCACCCAGCTCCTGTGATGTTGTTTTCGCTGGAAGCTGGGTTAGATAATTGTAGGAGGCTGGCATTACTTGTAGTGGGTACCAATGGTACTTACACCTTTTGCCCAGTCCAGTTATCCCTTATTAGTAGAGTGTAGTAGTGTTCTAGCAGCTTAGGCTGATAGAGGTAGCTATAGCACAACAGCCAAGGCTGAACTAGAAGACATGAAAAGCTCATGCAATACCACTTATTTCACATAGGTACTATATGATAAGAAAGACAATACTTATAGTTACTAAAAAGAAAGGTCTTTATTTTAGTGACAATGTGCCAAAAATATCACAGAAGATATACTCCCTTAGGAGATAAATAACATACACAAAATATACACAACTAACCAAATCAGGTAAGTAAAACAGTTAGAAAGTAGTGCATACACTGTAAAACACAATAGGATGCAATAGGCCTAGGGGCAACATAAACTACTACTACTACTACTAATACTAAGAAAGTGGAATGCGAACCACGAATGGACCCTAGGCAAGTGTAGTGTGTAGAGGCTCACTGGGAGTGTGAGAAAACACTAAGGGTGTAAAGGAGACCCCAGCCCAAGACCCTGGACCATAGGAGTAAAGTACTACTATTTCCCCAGAAACACACTAAAGTCGTGATAAAGGATTTTGCAAGGACCACAACAGACTGCGAAGCAATGAAGATGGATCCCTGGACCTGAAGACCTGCAAACGAAGGAGACCAAGTCCAAGAGTCACTAAAGTGTCCGGGGGGGGGCAGGAGCCCACTAAACCCCAGATGAAGGTACAAAATGGCTGCCTCCGGTTGGAAGAAGCTGCAGGTTTTGCAACAACGGAAGAAGGAAGGAAGTTCTTCTTTGTGCAGAAGATGTCCCGCGGTGTGCTGGAGGATGCAGAGTTGCTTGCTTGGCAAAATACCACAAACAAATATTGCTACCTGCAAGAGTCGCGGTTCAAGAAAAAGGGTGCTGCTCGGGCCCAGGAAGGACCAGAAAATCACCACTTGGGAGAGGAGACAGAGGGGGCCCTCAGCAACGTAGAAAGCCCTTGGACAGGAAGGAAGCACCCGCAGAAGTCCTTGAACATGGGTCCAAGAAGCCTGAACATGGTGGTTGTCTCAACACTGCAAAGAGAGGTCCCACGACACCTTGGCTGTGCATGCAGAATTTCTTGGAAATTTGCACAGAAACCCTTGTAGCTACAGAATACGTGGTGCACAGGATTACTGTCTGGGGAGGGGAGGCAAGGACTTACCTTCTCAAAATTCGGACAGTTGGACCACTAGACAGTCTCGGTTACTTGGGTCTGCCACCTGTGTTCCAGGGGCCACGCTCGTCAGGAAGAGAGGGGACCCAGAGTACTGGTGAAGCTGAAGTTTGGTGCCTCCTGGAGCAGAGGGAAGATTCTGTCGACCCACAGGAGATTTCTTTGTGGCTTCCAGTGCAGGGTGAAGGCAGGCAGCCCCCAGAGTATGCACCACCAGGAAACAGTCGAGAAAGCCGGCAGGATTAGGCACTACAATGTCGCTGGTAGTCTTCTGGCTACTGTTTTGCAGACGTCCAGGAGCAGTCAGCGGTCGATCCTTGGCAGAAGTCAAAGAGAGAAGTGGAGAGGAACCCTGATGAATTCTTGCAAGTCGTAATCAGAGGAAAAGCCCACTGGAGAGACCCTAAATAACCCTCAGAGGAGGATTGGCCACCTAGTCAGGTATGCACCCATCAGGAGGGGTATCTGACGTCACCTGCTGGCACTGGCCATTCAGAGGCCTCCAGAGTGCCCCCACACCTCGGAAAACAAGATGGCAATGGTCTGAGACACGCTGGAGGAGCTCTGGGCACTCACCTTTCCTTTGTCCAGTTTCGCACCGGAGCAGGGACTGGGGCTTCCCTAAACCGGTGTACAATGGCTTATGCAAGGAGGGCACCATCTGTGCCTTTCAAAGCATTTCCAGAGGCTGGGAGAGGCTACCCCTCCCCATCCTTTAACACCTATTTCCAAAGAGGGAGAGTGTAATACCCTGCTCTGAGAGGAAATGCTTTGTTCTGCCTTTCTGGGACTGGGCTGCCCAGACCCCAGGAGGGCAGAACCCTGTCTGTGGGGTGGCAGCAACTGCAGCTGCAGAGAAAACCCCAGAGAGCTGGTTTGGCAGTACTGGGGGTCCATAGTAGAGCCCCCAGGATGCATGGAATTGCCTCCCTAGTACCATATTTGGAATGGGGGGACAATTCCATGATCTTAGACATGTTACATGACCATATTCGGAGTTACCATTGTGAAGCTACATATAGGTATTGACCTATATGTAGTGCACTCCTGTAATGGTGTCCCTGTGCTCATAAAGTCTGGGGAAATGGCCCTGAACTATGCGGGGGCACCTTTGCTAGTGCAAGGGTGCCCTCACACTTAATAACTTTGCATCTAACCTTCAGCAAGTGAAGGTTAGACATATAGGTGACTTATAAGTTAATTAAGTGCAGTGAAAATGGCTGTGAAATAACGTGTGCATTATTTCACTAAGGCTGCAATGGCAGTCCTGTGTAAAGGTTTGTCTGAGCTCCCTATGGGTGGTAAAAGAAATGCTGCAGCCCATATCGATCTCCTGGAACTCCAATACCCTGGGTACCTAGATACCATATACTAGGGAATTATAGGGGTGTTCCAGTATGCCAAATGAAATTGACAAATTTAAAGGCAGAGAGAGCATGAGCATTGAGGTTCTGATTAGCAGAGCCTCAGTGACACAGTTAGGCACTACACAGGCATACACATTTAAGCCACAAACTATGAGCACTGGGGTCCTGGCTAGTAGGATCCCAGTGAGACAGGGAAACACATACTGACATACATGTAAAATTGGGGGTAACATGCCAAGAAAGATGGTATTTTCCTACAATAATTCCTTAACGATGTTGAAAAATTCCTTGCCATTGTTGGTGCTGGTTTCGATGTGTGCGGCAAGGGATCTCTTCTTTGATGCCCTAAGCAGGCAGTGCTAGAGGTATCTGGATGCACTTCCACTTACCACCTTTTATTTCAAGAAGTAAATGCCATGATGTAGGTAATGATAAATCTAACTTTAAAAGGCGTATCTAGAAATTCCAGGTATGTTGAGGTCGGTCCTTTACAGATGATGCATAAAAAGGATGCAAATGTAACATTTTTTGTGAATGTTTTAAATAAAGACATTGCTATAAACCCATGTACTTCAGCAATTAGTCACATCACATACTACTCCTTCAAATCTAAGATCAAATTATCTCTTTATTCTGATGGTTTCCAAAATCAGGAGAGCAAGATGCGGTGGCCAGTCTTTTAGCCAGCTTATCTCCAAACTATGGAACTCACTTCCTATTCGTCTAAGAGCAGAACAGAATTTATTTGGCTCCAGGAAAAAGTTGAAAATGTATCTGTTTGCTCAGGCAGAGTTATAGTTAGGATAGATTTGCACTGTATGCTGACAGCACCAGGAAGCCCGTATACGGGTAGTCGTGCACTCTATGAATACTAATAATTATAATAATAATAATAATAATAATAAACACCTCTACTGCAGGTCCTACTGGTGTCTTCACTCCCAATAGATCTCAATATTACTCTGGAACTTGTATTAGATTGAAGTGTGACAATTTTAGTAAGTCATGTGGAATATCAGATTTTAACATTTTGGCCCTCATTACGACCTTGGGCCAAGATCGGACCGCCAGGCGACCACCAATGCGGCCGCACCCCCCCCCACGGCCATTTGGAGATCCCCGCCGGGAAACCTAGTTTCCGCCCGCCGGCCCAGCGGGGATCTCGGCCACAACACAGGAGCCAGCTCCAAATGGAACCAGCGGTGTTGCAGCCGTGCGACAGGTGCAGTTGCACCCATCGCACTTTACACTGTCTGCATAGCAGACAGTGAAAAGCTGCATGGGGCCCTGTCAGGGGGCCTGCGACTCCCCGTCATGCCAGCCTTTTCCTGGTGGTTCAAACCGCCAGGAAAAGGCTGGCGGTAGGGGACTTGTAATCCTCTGGGCAGCGCTGCAAGCAGCGCTGCCCTGGTGGATTACCACAGCCGGGGCAATTGTGGCGGGAAACCGCCGGTCCCGGCGGTGCGACTGCGGCGCCTCCGCCGCGGTCGTAATGCCATGGGAAGCACTGCCAGCCTGTTGGCGGTGCTTCCTCCGTAACAGCCCTGGCGGTCTTGGACCGCCAGGTTGTAATGAGGGCCTTTATGTCAAAGTGAGGGCCTATTTATTTTGTGGTGAAGTCTGTGGATGATGGATCAGCTGGGAAGTCTGGAGGTACTCTGGGCAAGTTTAAATTTTTATTCACTTGAGAGCTGGCAGGTCGTGCTGTCGTGGAAGTGGAAAATTACAGTGCCACTATATAAAGAGGGCCCAGTTAATGGTCCAAGTATGTTTTGGACCATTAACTGGGCCCTTTGTGGTACTGTAATGAACTACTGCCAGGATATGGACATATTCCCAGTTAGTTTACACATTACAAGAAAAGGATGCATAACATATGATGAGTTTTTAGCTCATCAAGGTACACATGGATCTATCAGGCAAGAGTGGGCTTGAATCCTTTGAGTTAGTTATAACAATTGTGAGGTTGTTGAGTTCATGATGAACTCATAGCCAAATTGTGCAACGTGATCTGCAAACCATTATAAGAGACATTCATAGAATACAATTGAGTTACATGAAGAATCAAATTCCTTTGTATATTATCTTTATAATAGTTCCCTTTTCTTCCTGTTTCATATTACTTTTTGCAGAAGAAATGGATGAGATGTTGTCTACCATGGGTATTAAGGTGTCCTCATAGTGCCTTTGCTATTGATAGATCTAGATTTGTTCCTTGAATTCCACCCTCAGGGCAGCACTTTCCAGCAAAAAACTATTATAACACTTCAACCTTAATTTGGGGAATTTTTAATTTGACTCAAAATATTCCTGGACTGGAATTGAATAGTAAATCAGTCTCGTTAACTATTTTCGGAAAGTTAAAAAACTTTCATTGTCGGGAAGGGTTGTCCTGAGAGTGCCACTCAAAGCAAAATATTAAAAATACCAATATAAACAGAGGCTTTCAGTATTCAGTTATCACTTCCATAGTTGGAATAACATTGACGATTGAACAGATAAATGAAAGTTAACAATTACTCATTAAGGTCCTTCCTGTGTTCAGTATACTTCACCTTTATTTCCCTTGATACCCAGCCACTGAGAAAGATGCACCTACTTTGATATCAGAATTTGTAGAAAATCCTTCCCTCTTTTATTTAAACAATTATTCCTTATATATGTGGCAAATTTGTTATTCATACTTTATTATTTTTTATAAATGTATATTTTGTATATACATTTTGTTATTATTTTTTATAATTAAGATCACCTAAAACAATTACTCATGCTTTCCTATTCTATAATTATTATAATTATTTAAATCAGTTCAAATTCATCCTTTATTGATTTGCAGTCTAATATATATACCTTAAGTCAGAAGAGCTCAAACCCTATTCCCTTGCATTATATTTCAGAAAGGTTTATAACCTTATTACATTCTTACTTTCCAGACTCAGAGTGATGACTTCCCCCTTGTCTTTTTGATTAAGGACAATAGCGTGAGTCCCTGTGGGAGAAATTGGCTTGCTGGTTGAGGGGGTGAAATCAATCAGGAACCGTAATCCTTGTCAAGTTGAAGTCACAGGCAAACCCTATGTTAACCTTTACTCAACCCACCAGTAGTTTCGCAAAGAGCAGTCAAGCTAAATTGAGAGGCAAAGTGTAAAGTATTTGTGCAACACTCAAACCATAAACAAAGTGAAAACACATCACAAAAATCATCTCACACCACATCACACACTCCCACATTATGGTAAATAAAACAAGACCAAAATGACAAAAATACGATCAGTAGAACCAGAGATATGCATGTCCAAAGATTTCAGAGAAAACAGTACCAAAAAGCACAAAGCACCAACTATGGATATCTGGTCGAGCCAAACCCAGGCAAAGTCCCAAGTTCGGACTGATTGCGATGAAGTATGGGCTGGCTACAGGGACCCAGTAAGACCTTTTGAACCAGAGTACCTTAAATCCTGATAGCAGAGCATTATGTGTCAAGGATGATTGCACAGCCAAGGCAATGCTTCAGTTCTGGGGGGCTGCAAGGCTGCAATGTGAGGTCCAATGTCATTATTGAGAAGGACATCAATGAGGGAAGTTTGTGATTCAAAGTCCTGTGTCCAAGATACATTGTACACTGGATCAATCAATCAGGGATTTGTAAAGCATACTACTCACCTGTGAGGGTCTCAAGGCGCTGAGAAGGGGAGGGGGGCCGTGGTGGGGGGAGGCGCTGCTACTGCTCAAACATCCAGGTCGTGAGACGTTTTCTGAAGGTGAGGAGGTCTTTGGCCTGGTGCAGGTGGGTGGGAAGAGTGTTCGGCGAGGTGCAAGAATGATCTACCGCTGGTTGTAGTTCTGCGGACCCGTGGGACGGTTGCGAGGGCGAGGCCGGCGAAGCAGAGATGCCGGGTCGGGGTGTAGAAGGAGAGTCGACTGTTGAGGTATTCTGGTCCGGTGTTGTGCAGTGCTTTGTGAGCGTGGGTGAGGAGTTTGAAGGTGATTCTCTTGTTAACTGGATAGTTCTGAAGAGACTGCGGGGATTGGGATGCAAAGTTCTGAGTCGTCAACAAGGCTGCAGTCGATGAGAGGTTTCAGATGCAACGGCCTGTGTTGATATTGCACCTCACAGCAGAGGATCCAGTGCAGGCTACAAGGATGATGCAG
Source organism: Pleurodeles waltl (assembly GCF_031143425.1). Taxonomy (NCBI): domain Eukaryota; kingdom Metazoa; phylum Chordata; class Amphibia; order Caudata; family Salamandridae; genus Pleurodeles; species Pleurodeles waltl. The sequence continues at coordinate 953,611,786 of NC_090439.1, forward strand.
AGTCCTTGTACTGAAATAATCCTTTCAACAGAGGCAATGAGTTGGTTTTGCTTGGGATTGCGCTGTACAGCACTGGTGATGCGTTGGTTCTGCTGGATCTACAAATGGGCTGGCAGAAGACCTTCAGGCCAACTTCCAAGGGTCTAGCACTGGGGTGGCCCCACTTAGCAGGGTAGATCTTACAGTTCAAGAGTTCAGGAGTTGGATACAACAGACTAGCCCTTGGAGTTACTCAGGTGGTCCTGGGTTCAGGTTATGGGTCCAGTTCTCCTCACCCAAGTAAGAGGGCAGGAGGTCAGCACAGAAGGCAACAATCCTTCAGGGCAGCAAGTCAGCAGAGTGGCAGTCCTTTCAGCAGCACAGCAGTCCTTTTTCCTGGTAGAGTCTTCCACATTGCCAGAAGTGTACTGAAGAATTGGTGTTTAAGGTCTACTATTTATACCAGGTGCCCCCTTTGAAGGGGGAAAAGCTTCTAAAGGATTTCCTTTGATGTGCACAGGTTTTCTGTGTCCCCTGCCCTCGCTCCAAATTGGTATACAACCCTTTGCATAAAAGCAAGACAGCCTATACAGGTGTAAGTGGGGCTATACTTAACTCTGTCTGTCCATTCTGCAATGATGTCCCATCCAGGCACAACTAAGCTCTCTTCTGTGTGGGGCTGTTTAGGAAGAATACACAAAGGCCAACTGCCAACTAGACCCAGTCTCGTGACCCAGAGACAGGCTGCAGGCACTAAATGGTTAGGACAAGAAAATGTCAACTTTGTGGAGGTAGCATTTTCAGAATTGAGACTAAAAATCCAACTTTATCATTAGAGGAGGCGTTCAATTGCAATTCTTTGGTTACCAGGCTCAACCTGTCTACCTGCACCCAATTGAAAGTTACAGCTTATTTGAGGTAATAAGGTAACTCCAAAGTTATCCTATGGGAGAGGCAGGCCTTGTAGTTGTGAAAAACAAAGCTATTCATTTTCACTACCAGGACAAGTGATATTTAACCCCATTGGTATGGTCGTCGGACACTGGCCGACGCCCCACACCCTCCCTGATGCAGGTCAAGACCAGTGGCTGACTCCATGGAGGGGTTTTACAAATCCTTCAGTGCAAGGCACTGGAGGATTTTATTTTATTTTTTTTACCCTGGGAAGAATTTCCGATTCTCCCTCAAACCCCTCACCCAACCATCTGTGACATTAGTGCGCCGCGAGGCACACCAACATCACACTTTTTCCCCACTGGAGGATCAAGGAGCAGGTGAGCGTCCTCTCCCTAGTCCGGTGGGGAAAAAAGGCCAAAACAGCCTCCCCAGATGCCAGGGAGGCATTAATGGAAAGGGGAGAGCCTCCCCTTTCCATCGATGCCTTCCTCGCACCGTTTCCTGGCCATGCATCGCAGCACAGCTGCAATCCATGGCCAGGAAATGCCTCTAGGCACTAGGGATCTTGTTTGAGGGGTCGGCCTCCATGTAAGTGGACCGGCTTCGCTGTGGGGGCACAAAAGAAAAAAAAGATGGGGAGGTTTCTCTGGGGGGCGATCGCGCCCCGAGATTCTGAAATAAATCTTTGGGGTTTTGTTTTTTTTAAATGGCAGGCTCAGCCCTTCCTACACGGGCTGGCCCCTGGGGGCTGGGGGTAAATATATAGCAAATGGTTTTCCCTAGGGGGGAATATTTAAAAAAAAGAAAATGTTGGGGTAAGTCCTTGGGCTAACCCCATATTGGGGCATTTTTTTTTTACACATGTGTGCTTTGCCATAGGGTCACGATCAGCCCCAGGGAAGGCACACATGTATAAAAAACAAGAAGTGATGTAGAGAGTCAGTCTCTCTCTCCATATATATATATATATATATATATACATATATATATATATTTATATATACATATACATATATATATGTAAAAGAGACAAATCTCTCTCTATATATATACATCACGATCAGGATATGCATGTATTTAGCTGAGTGGATTTGTAAAGCTAGGCATTACCTGCGCTTTAAAATACATGAAATATGTGGAGGGGGCTATGAAGATATGAGGGGCACTCTTGCTGGGTGGTACGGAGGGAATTAGACACATCACACACACCCACGAACAATTTTTGTGACTTTATCTGCCTTCTACTTAGGCTAGTACTTTAAATGGACAGTAAGCCAGTAGCAGAGATGACGCCCGCTGGATGACTGCTGATCAAGGCCTAACTCAAGTTATGGAGGATAGCTCTGAGGCAGGATCAGAGACTGAGACAGCATCAGAGGGAGAGGACAATGGGGCAGAATCTGGGAGTGATTTTTCAGTCGGTGGAGTCCCATCCGACGACACCTCTTCCAGTGATTCTGGGGGAGACGATGAAGACAGTTGTGCTGTCCATTCACAAACACAGTCTGCAGCTGGACAACAGTGGGTTAGCCCAACCCAGAGAGCAGGTGCGTGCAGCAGCAAGCACAGAGAAAGAGCTCTCTTGGTAGCCCCCGATTTTGTTAATCCCCAAATTCCACCTTTCCCTGGTGAAACTGGATGTAAAGTCGATGCGGCCAACTTTTTGCCAGTCGACTACATAAATCTATTTTTGGATGTTGACATCTTTCAGGGAATTGTGCACCAAATAAATTTGCGTGCAGACCAATTTCTAAGGGAGCATGGAGGCACTCTAGGGCACGTTCTAGGGCACACCAGTGGACTCCCACTTTGCTGGAGGAGTTGAAGATATTTTTGGGCCTTACGATCAAAATGGGTTTAGTGCAGAAACCCATCTTGCAGTCCTACTGGATGACTCGCACAGTTTGGGTAACCCCCATCTTCCCACTATACATGAGCAGAGCTCATTTTTTGCTACTGCAGCGCATGCTGCATTTCAATGACAATTCTGCTGCATTGTCCCGGGACCATCCTGACCATGACAGGTTGTTCCAAATTTGGCCTTTTGTGGAACATTTGTCTGCAAGGTTTCCAGAGATCTATACTCCTGGAAAAAATATAGCAGTCGATGAGTCCTTGATCCTGTACAAAGGTTGGCTGCTGTTCAGACAGTACATTGCGGGCAAAAGAGCTTGCTATGGCATAAAACTGTACATGCTGTGTGAGAGCATTTCTGGCTATGTGTACAGCTTGAGAGTGTATATAGGGAAGGACTCTACCTTAAACCCTGTAGGTTGCCCTCCCGCGTTAGGGGTCAGCAGTAACTTCTCCAGCCACTCCTTGACAAAGATTATAACAGTTATGTGGTCAATTTCTATACAGGAGTAGAGCTGTTCAGTGAGCTCTACAAAGCTGGCACTGTGGCCTGTGATACTATTCGTTGTAACCGCAAAGGAATCCCGCAGGAGCTCGTTTGTATGAAGCTCCAGAAATCCCAGAGCACTGATTGCATTCCAATGAACTGCTCACAGGCAAGTTCTTGGATAGGTGTAATGTAGAAATGCTCACTACAATTCATGATGAGAACACTTGTCCCATCAGGGTTTGGGGTCAGACGGCCAAAGTCCACAAGCTCCTCTGTATACTTGATTACAAAAAGTACATGAGCGGAGTGCACAAGTACAACCAGGTTCTTCAACCATACAATGGTAGAACTCGCACTTGGTACATGAAATTGTTTACCCACCTGATCCAGATGGCAACATACAATGCGTATGTTGTTTACCATCAGACAACCACATAACTTTCCTGGACTTTCAGTTGTCTGCAACTGAAAGCCTCACTGCTGTTACAGAAGCAGCAGCAGCCTCCACCTCATATGTTCTGGAGGATGTGGCAAGGCCGCAGGAGCAACACTTTGCTTATCGCATTCCTGAAACACCCGAAAAGGATCGTCCATGTTGTCGCTGTAAAGTGTGCTCGAAGCACAGAAAGCTGAAGGAAAGTCAGTATTACTGTTCCCAGTGCCCATCTCAACCAGGCCTCTGTGTCTCTACTTGTTTTACCTTGTATCACACTAAAGCAAAGTTCTGGGAAATCAACTGAGGTGGAGCTGCCGTTGGGTAATCCTTTCCATGGCCACTGCTTCGTTAGGCAAACAGCCACAGAATTTTACTTCATCTACTTCAGGAAATCATCAACTTCCTTATGGCCTTCTTGACATCTATATTCACCATCAAAATGTGGTAGGTGTTCTGTTCAATTAACGTGCATTATTTACCCCCATACTACACATACTAGTGAACTGAACTTGTGCCACCTTGTCACGGAGTACCTGGGTGGCAAAATGTTAAAGGGATGACTGAATTTTGAAGTGCTTGTTAGGGAACTTATGAATGCTACACAAGGACCACTATGATTGCCAACGAGAACCAGAGTAAGTGTAATAAGTCAAACAAATGTCCTGTCAGACATATTCACCAACATTTCTACTTGTTTGAAAGTGTGCAAACTCAATTTGTAGCTTCACTTTCAAAGCAAAAGTAGAAGTGTAGGTGAATGTGTCCCTGCGGATATTTGTTTGACTTTTCACTTTCGAGACCTCAGGATTTCTTCACCAGCATGTCTGCCTTAGTTTCAATGGTAGATATGCTCACTCAGTTTGAGGAATAAGCCTCCTAAGGCATACTTGGACACCCCCAACTTGCATCCACAAACTAATATAGGTTCACTTGGCAATTATACAGGATTAGTCAATACTCTGATGAGGACAGAGACATGAATGGGTAAAGAAAGCTTATGGTAGGTGTGCCTTCACAGGGACATTGCACAGGTGGAAGGCAGATAGCAAAGGTATTACAAATTTACATCATCTACACCTATGGATTCAAATCCATTAGTGCCATCCCAGCACTGATAGACAATGACACGTATGGGTCAGTGTTTGACCCGCTTTTCATGTTCATCCTCCATCAGAACTTAGCAGATGTTCAATTTGCTGTATGATAAGTGCTTTACAGTCACAGCACTGCACATAATGTTGGCTGGGACATATGCTACATTCTCACGGACTACCCTGTCTTCCAAACACACCCTTTTTCATATCCTATGACCTTCTCTTCAGCGAAAATCACAAGAATTTCCGAGAATATCTGCCTTATGCATCTGCATATTCTTGCTTAATTTAAGGAATCACTTTGTATGGCATACTCGGACACCCCCAACTTGCATCCACCAATTGAAAGGAGTTGGATTTAGCACAGTGAGCTTGCTAGAGGCGCATCAAAAACATGTCTTTCTTGATTTGTCATCAAAGAAACTAGGGAGGTCCACAAAGCTCCTCCCACCCAGTGTTTCTCTAGTTGTCCTGATAAAAACACAATCCCACTTGTGTGCCTGTGCCTAGTGCTTGCGTCAGGAATGGGTCACTCCAGGGTTAACAGTAGCCCTCATGCAACGACTACCATTGACCCTTGTGTGATCAATTCCTGTTGCAGGCACTAACCCATCGACACAAGTGAGGTACCATTTCTATCAGGAGACTTGGGGAAATGCTGGGTGGAAGGAAGTTTGTGGCTCCCCTCAGATCCCAGAACTTTCCATCACCCAAATGTGAGGAAAAAGTATTTTTTTGCCAAATTCTGAGGTTTGCAAAGGATTCTGGGTGACAGAACCAAATGAGAGCCCCACAAATCACCCCATTCTGAATTTCCCTGTGTGTCCAGTTTTCAAAAATGTATAGGCTTGCTAGGTTTCCCTAGGTGCCGGCTGAGATAGGGGCCAAAAATCCATAGCAAGGCACTTTGCAAAAAACAGGTCAGTTTTCTTTGGGAAAATGTGATGTATCCATGTTGTGTTTTGGAGCATACACGCTCTAGGCCTACCCTCACAAGTGAGGTACCATTTTTATTGGAAGTCTTCCAGGAAATGCTTGGTGGAAGAAAATTTGTGGTTCCTCTCAGATTCCTGAACTTTTCATCACCGAATTATGAGGAAAACGTGTTTTTTTGCCAAATGTTTAGGTTTGCAAAGGATTCTGGGTAACAGAACATGGTGAGAGTCCCACAAGTCACCCCATCTTGGGTTTCCCTAGGTGTCTAGTTTTGAAAAATGTGTGGGTTTGGTAGGTTTCCCTAAGTGCCTGCTGAGCTACAACCCAAAATCCTGAGCTAGGCACTGTCCAAAAAACGCATCAGTTTTCAGTGTAAAAATTTGATTTGTCCATGCTGTGGTTAAGGGTGTTTCCTGTCGTGAGCAATAGGCCTACCCACACAAGTGAGGTACCATTTCTATCAGGCAACTTGGGGAAATGCTGGGTGGAAGGAGGTTTGTGGCTCCCCTCAGATCCCAGAACTTTCCATCACCCAAATGTGAGGAAAAAGTATTTTGTTTGCCAAATTTTAGGTTTGCAAAGGATTCTGGGTAACAAAACCTGGTGAGAGCCCCACAAGTCACCATATCTTGAGTTCCCCTAGGTGTCTGGGTTTGAAAAATGTGTAGGTTTGGTAGGTTTCCCTAAGTGCCTGCTGAGCTACAGCCCAAAATGCACAGCTAGACATTTTCCAAAAAATGCATCAGTTTCCAATGTGAAAATGTGATGTGTCCATGTTGCATTTAGGGGTGTTTCCAATGTGTTCATGTTGCATTTAAGGGTGTTTCCTTTTGTGGGCACTAGGCCTACCCACACTAGTGAAGTACCATTTTTATAGGGAGACTAGGGGGAATGCTGGGTGGAACGAAGTTTGTGGCTCCCCTCAGATTCCAGAACTCTCCATGACCGAAATGTTAGGAAAAAGTGTTTTCTAAGGTTTGCAAAGGATTTGGTGTGACAAACCTGGTGAGATCAGCACACATCACCCCATTCTGAATTCTCCTAGGTGTATAGTTCAACAAAATGTATAGGTTTTCTATGTTTCCCGAGGTGCCGGCTGAGCTGGAGGCCAAAATCCACAGTTGGGCTCCTTGCAAAAAACAGGTCAGTTCTCTTTGGGAAAATGTGATGTGTCCATGTTTTGGTATGGGGCTTTTCCTGTCGTGGGCATTAAGCCTTCCCTCACAAGTGAGGTACCATTGTTATCGGGAGACTTGGGGGAATACTGGGTGGAAAGGAATATGTGGCTCCTCTCAGATTCCTGAACTTTCTATCACTGAAATGTGAGGGGAAAGTATTTTCTGCCAAATTTTGAGGTTTGAAAATTATTTTGGGTAGCAGAACCTGATGAGAGCACCACAAGGCACCCCATTAGGAGTTACCCTAGGAGTCTGGTTTAAAAAAATGTACAGGTTTGCTAGGTTTTCCTTACTGCCGGCTCAGCTAGAGGCCAAAATCCACAGCTAGGCACTTTGGAAAAAACAGGTCAGTTTTCTTTGGGAAAATGTGATGTGTCTACGTTGTGTTTTGGGGCTTTTCCTGTCATGGGCACTAGGCCTACTCACATAAGTGAGGTACCGTTTTTATCTGGAGACACGGGGAAACACAGAATAGAAGAGCAAGTGTTACTACCCATTGTCTTTCTCTACATTTTCTCCTTCCAAATGTAAGACAGTGTATAATAAACAAGTGTATTTGAGAAATGCCTAATAATTCACATGCTAGTATGTGGACCCCCGAATTCAGAGATGTGCATATAACCACTGCTTCCCAACACCTTATCTCGTGCCCATTTTGGAAATTCAAAAGTTTTCTTGATGCCTATTTTTAACTCTTTATATTTTACCAAATAAATTGCTGTATACCCGGAATACAATGAAAACCTATTACAAGGGGCAGCTCATTTATTGGATCTGGGTACCTAGGGTTCTTGATGAACCTACAAGCCCTATATATCCCCACAACCAGAAGAGTCCAGCAGACATAACCGTATATTGCTTTAAAAAATCTGCCATAGCTGGAAAAAGGTATAGAATAAAACATGGACAGAAATGGCTCCTTTCTTACCTCAATTTCAATATCCTTTTATTATAGCTGTTACTTTGTGTAGGAAACCCTTGAATGATCTACACAAATGACTCCTTGCTAAATTCAGAATTTTGTCTACTTTTCACAAATGTTTCGCTTCCAGGATCCAGCACTGGTTTCATACCCACTTCTGTCACTAACTAGAAGGAGGCTAAAAGCACAAAAAATAGTAAAAATGGGGTATGTCCCAGTAAAATGCCAAAATTGTGTTGACAAATGTGATTTTCTGATTCAAGTCTCTCTGTTCCTGAAAGCTGGGAAGATGGTGATTTGAGCACCGCAAACCCTTTGTTGATGACATTTTCAGGGAAAACACCACATGCTTTCTTCTGCAGCCCTTTTTTCCCATTTTTTCTGAAAAAAACAAAATTGTAGCTGTATTTTTGGATAATTTCTTGGTCTCCTCCAGGGGAACCCACAAACTTTAGAATCCCTAGGATGTTGGTAAAAAAAGAATGCAAATTTGGCGCGGATAGCTTATGTGGAAAACAAGTTATGAAGGCATAAGTGTGAACTACCCCAAATAGCCAAAAAAGGGCTTAGCACTGAGGGGGGGAGGGCCTAGCAGCTAAGGAGTTAAAGGTACACGCCTCTGTTTTTAAATACACTGCACCCTGTCCTCTGGGATGCTAAGGGCGTTCACCCTAGGGAGACATGTGTGGTAAAGAAAGGCGTGGGTCTGTAAAGGTTTATTTTGCCAGGTCAAAATGGCAATTTAAAATCTACACAAAGGCTGCAAAGGCAGGTCTGAAACAGGTTTAAAGGGCTACTTAACTATGTGGCACAATGAGTGCTGCAGGCCCAGTAGTTGCATTTAATTAACAAACCCTAAATACAGGTAAGACCACTTTACTAATAACTTAGAAGAAAAGGGGAGTGCACAAGCATTTTAGCACTGGTTAGCAGTTGTAAAGAGTCCTAAAGGCCAAAAAATCTTTTCACAAAAACAGGAGGATGGAGGCAAACATTTTGGGCATGATCCTACAGAAAGGGCCAAGTCTAACAACCTGCTTATCCTGACTCAAGCGGCACCAACATTCATGCCTGTTTCAAACATTGGATGACATTTATTTTTATGAAATCTTGAGTCCAACCTGGTATCCTACATGCAGTATACCATCCCAAAATAATTAAGGAGGTATTAAAACTGCCCTAATCCATTGTTTTCTGAAACCATGTCAAAGCAGCAGGCAATCAGCTCCAACTGTTGTTTTGTTCAATGGACCATCCAAGGGTTTATACTGATATTAAGTCATATACTCAATGACTTTCTAAAATGTATCAAAGACTATAGAGGGCATAGAGGAGGCAATAACAAGATCCACATTTTGGTAGTTATCACAGAAAAAAACTATGCCCCCAAAGGTGGTCTAGCTAAAGGTGGGAACAAGCAGAAATGCAAGAGAAAGACATGTAATGTTGAGCATAAAAGGCCTTACATATTTCAGAGCTATTTGGAATGCTTTACATTATGGGAGTTCTTATCTTATCAATTTTTCATGCATGTAATGCCTATAATTTACATCCTTTTAATGAGCATGTTAATTCTTCAACATGTTTCAATTTCATTTTTGGGGTTTCTTTTTTGCTATTCTACTTTTTACCTTATCATTTTTTACCCAAGTCTTGTTTTTCCTATTTTCAATAGTGTTAACAAATAATGGCTAGAGGGCATGTTAAAAATTGGGTTACTGGTTGACTGGCATGTGAGCCTTGGTCAAGAAGCTACCATAACTATAGTTAGGGTAAAGCACCAGCAATCATCAAAATAACCTGTGCTCACCCACTGGTTGCTTGGCGCCAGGCTTAACATGAAGGAAATTAGTAAAGTATTTGTGCAACATGTCAATCAATACTATAGTGATACAACAAAGGATCCCACATCTGGTTAGAAAAATAGAACTTGATTGAAGAAATAAAATGAGACCAAAACAACAGACGTTCTCTCAAACACTGTTCCAACATTGACTTTGTTTTGTCAACTTCTGTCAGACTAACATTGCTCTGTCTTGATGGCCATGGAAAGGTTACAGCTTCAAATTCTCTATAGTCCCTAGAATACACATTATCAGAATTCATGCCTTCCAAATCAATTGAAGAAGGTGCATTAACAATTGATAAGAATTCATGAAGGGATTTCTGAGCCAAAATAGTATGTGGTATTCTTTAGAAAGCTTTGATAGTTTTAGATATAGTATCCCTTGCATTCTGAAAGTATTTTGAAGAAATCATTTAATTGGTTGAAAGGAATGGGTGCCCCACTCAAGCAACAACCAAAATCCTTGGCAGCATGAACCACAAAAGTAATTCAATTAACCTATGCCTAGCCCTCTGGTAGTTTGACAGAAAGCAGTTAGGCTTCAATTAGAGGCAAAGTGTAAAGTATTTATGCAGCACACAAGCAGTAATTAAGTAAAAACACAACAGAAGAAAAATAGTAAACCGAATCATTTTAGAACAATAGAGTATAATGTAATAAATAAAATCAAACAAGTATGACAAAAATCCAAGTAGCACAACTGGAGATATTCAATTTCAAATAAAGAGTTAGATATAGGCCCTCATTATGACGTTGGCGGTAAATGCCACTTACCGCCGCACTGACGGCCGCCAACTTACCGCTGCACTGGCAAATATCTGTTCACCATAATATGACACACGCACACCAATCCGACAGAATACAGCCAAATACACAAATCCGCCAGACCAAATGCCAGTGATAAAGTGGTGGTCCTAAAACCCACACCGTTAGGCCAACAGAACAACGCCATCACATTATGACCCACGAATCACCTCTGTGGACATCCAACGGCGGTAAACCATTGGCGGAACATACCTCTGCGCTCATAATGGACACCCACAGACAAAACAACACTACATTGGCCAATACAAAAAACACACACCTGACACTCATACACATACCACATCCACACCACTATAAAACACCCACCCACATTACCCACAACCCTTTACCAACAACTATTTCCACCACAAGACTGAGAAGAAGAGTACAGAGACAACTAGACATACACACCACTTAAACCCATACACCCCTCAGGCACTCCACATCATACACCCCACCACATTACCCAACACATCCTCACCAACAAACATCACACAACAACCATGGCACCACAAAGGCACCCCCGTTTCACTGAGGAGTAGTTATGGGTCTTGGTGGAGGAAATCGTCAGGGAAGAGCCACAGCTCTTTGGAGCACAGGTGCAGCAGATATCAATAGCAAGGAAGATGGAGCTATGGCAGGGAATCGTGGACAGGGTCAACGCCGTGGGACAGCATCCAAGAACAAGGGAAGACATCAGGAAGAGGTGGAACAATCTACGGGGGAAGGTACTTTCCATATCAGCAAGACACCAGCCTGCCATACAGAGGACTGGATGTGGACCCCCAGCTCCTCCCCCATAACTCACAGCATGGGAGGAACAAGTCATGGCAATGCTGCATCATGAGGGATCACCGGAGTTGGAGGGGGACTGTACACTGGTAAGTCAACTTTTAACAATTATCACCTCCCATACCTGCATAGTTGCCCATTACTAAAGCATGCACAGCACAGGAAAACTAACAATCCCACAATACACCAACATACACAAGCAAAAGCTGGCAGGGGAACAACAACCATAGAGCGTAAGCTACAGAAATACAAACGTCAGACAGTTGAAGCATAATACATCATTTATATCCCCACAGGTTCTCCAGCCAATGTCACTGGAGAGGAGGTGCAACCACTATCCAGTCCCCCAACAGCAGAGGACCACAGTGATGACAGTAACTCTGGACTTCTGGATCTGGACACTCTACCTGGCCCATTAGGGACCATTGGACAGCCAGTCACCCAAGCCCACTCACAGACCACCACAGAGCCTCCCCCATCAGGAACCAACAGCACAGCACCCACCCAGCGTACCCACACCTCTGTCCCCAGGACAAGTCAATCAGCAGTGTGTCCACCTGTACAGGGACCCCAGGCCACACCTCACCCCAAGACAATCAGGGACCTGGGGTCAGTGGCAGTGATCCCACGGTTCAGGGGACAGAGGTACAGGCCAACAGGGACACTGGGAGGACTGCTGTGCACCAGGGGAAGGACAGGAGTAGGGAACTTACTCTCCAGGAGGCAAACTCCGAGATCCTAGGTGCCTATCAACATTCCCAGGACACGATGGGCCAGATCCTAGAAAACGTGCATGAGAACAGGCAGCTGCAGGAGGGAAAGTATCAGGGGATCAGGTAGGACTCGCAGGCCATTAACAATACCCTAATCTCCATAGCAGGGGTGCTGGCAGACATGGCCAACATCATGAGGGAGGCAACAGCACACCAGCAGGCCCCTGGCACTAGCCAGTCTTTTGAACAGGCCTCCACTTCTGCTGCTGCTATTGGCCAGGGGGCCCTGCCACAGGACCAACAGGCCACCAGCACCCCTCCCCACAGAAGGTCAACCACCCCTCAAACGTTCCCTCAGAACCAGACAGAAGCCAGAGACACTTGCCAAGACAACTGCCAGAAAATGAGGCTCTCCTGATTGTCCCCTTTGTGTCCTACACTGTCACCTTGTCCACTTTGAACTTCCATAGCTCCCCTTCCTATGTCCCCATGGACAATGCACCTGTGCAACAAACAGACTGGAACAATACCGTGGACTTTCCTCCATCATCACCCCATACCATTGCACTTTCCCCTCTAAATGTTAGTACAACAATAAACACTCTTGGATAAAACTTAACTACTAGTATTTCATGTAGTGCTAATTTGTATTGATTGAAACAGCTACAACCATTGCAAATGAACTGTAAATAGCATGAACATCGAATTAATGACCTGTAGTTGGCTGTTGTGCTCACATAAGGAGAATGTTGTCCAATCACCAACATCTGTAAAATGAATGTCCATAGGTAACAGTGAGTAGGACAAAGAAGTGGGTAATGCCAGCATGCAAATGCCACACAGAATACACCAATAGTCATAGAAATGTGAAGTTGCACTGTCTCAACTGTGTATCTTTGGAAGTACTGAGGTATCACCAATGTTCTGTTGTCCACATCCTCATCCTCTGCCTCCTCATCCTCACTGTCCTCAGGGTCCACTGCTGCCACAGGGGCATCTCCAGTCTCCTCCTCCTGCAGAAAAGGTACATGGTGTCTGAGGGCCAAGTTGTGCAACATGCAGCATGCCACAACTGTCTGGCAGACCTTCTTGGGTGATTAGCAGAGGGAACCACCTGTAAGATGGAGGATCCTGAACCTGGCCTTCAGGAGGCCAAAGATCCTTTCAATTATCCTTCTGGTTCCCCCATGTGCCTCATTATATCATTCTTCTGCCCTTGTCCTGGCATTCCTCACAGGGGTCAGCAGCCATGACAGGTTTCGGTAACCAGAGTCACCTGCAAATATTAAGGGACAACATTTAGCCACACACAATCCTATATGGCCCACACCATAGGCATACACCAACATATACTAGGTAGGAACCAGGGCTCACCTATTAGCCACACCCTGTGCCTCTGTGGTTGGGACATCACATGTGGAATGCTGCTATTCCTTAGGACAAAGGCATCATGCGCGTTCCAGGATACTTAGCTGTGACATTCCTGCTGCCAAGCCCACTGTCACTTCGAAAGCACCAGTTGCCAGGAAATGGAGGACTGAAAGAACCTGCACAAGAGGGGGGATCCCAGTGGGATGACGGATAGCAGAGGTCAGGTCAGGTTCCAACAGGGCACACAGCTCTGTGATTGTGGCACTGTCCAGTCTATAGGTGAGTATAATGTACCTGTACTCCAGTGTAGCCAAGTCCACTAGGGGTCTGTACACATGGGTATGTCTCCATCTCCTATTCGTCCACAGCAGTAGGTATCTAAGGGACACAAGAGTGAGTAGGCTGTCACAATTTGAACTATACCACAACAGCAGTCCACATCGTGCATAAATGCCTGCAAAAAGGTTTATTATGCAAGGTTGAAAAAAACATTTGCAACTACACTACAGACAGCAGTGGCAGGCCTGGGACATGCTTTAAAAGGCCACTGTGGTAGATGGCGCAATGATTGCTGCAGGCCAACTGGTAGCACTTAAGTTTCAGGGCCTGGTACAAGGAGTACCATATACTAGGAACTTAAAAGTAAATAAATTGGGTCAATTATGTGTCAGCCAATTGTACCATGTTCAAGGGAGAGGGCACAAGCACTTTAACACTAGTTAGCAGAGATAAAATCACAAAGTGTTAAGCCAAATAAAAACAAATTCAACAAAACAGGATGGGTAAAGGCAAAGCATTCAGGGGACTACTACCCAAGGGTATCAGGTCGAACAGTAATGAAGGGTTGGTACTACATGTCCACTCTGTGTTTAGACATGTGCGTTCTTTGTGGTTTAAGATGAATAAGTGTGGACCTTCCTGATGGTATATGTAAAAACCACATCCCTCATGGTGATCCAGACCCTACTAATGTCCTAGAAGTCCATCTGTGCTTATGTTATGTGCTTTCAAGGTATGGGAAGATGATATGAGGTATCATGTACATTGTAGTGCACTAGGGATTTGCAATACAACCTTGAAAATAGATAGTAGTGAGATGATGTCTAATCTGTGAGTCCCCTTTTAAAAATCTGGGTCATTGCATAATAGTGCCCATTGTGTATGTAACGACTTTGGGCCACACATATCAAGGGATTTCATTGTTGTTCCATCATGCAGGGTGTTCCAAGGGCAACACAATCCCTAAGTCAGATTTACCAACCAATGCAAGGCCACCTTGCATTCCCGTGTGTTGCTTTAGATCTGGAGTAACGCAGAGCAGCGTAAGTCACTGCCTTGTGTTATTCTGGCGTACCCTGGGTGGAGCATGGGTGTTCCCACATATTTACCCATGGATACTGCCACATTCCCAGATTTACCAAGACTGGAAAACCTGGGAATGTGCCAAAATGTTACTCCTTCCCAGGGGAGGTGCAACAATGATAAAGCCTCATAGGACTGTTTTTGTGCAGGAAGGTGATCTTTCATACACAAAAACAATCCTGTTTGTAAAACAGGCACCTTTTCACCATGGTGCTTGCTTTGACATTAGGAAGCATATTTTGTATCAGCACAGGCAGAGAGCTGGAATGTGCTATATATTGTTAAATATGGTACATTCCTGCCCTCTCCCTTTCATGCAGCGTAGGTATTGGATGCTGGCCTTAGTACTGACAAAATATGTTGTGAATAACAATAATAGTGATGGCTACATTAATTCATATAGTCCTGAGTGATGCCCAGTTCCTGATCATTTATTTCCTTTTTTATTTCTTGGCACACTTGAGGTGCTGAATCATTATGCCGTCCAAGGGCACTATTACAGAGAGTGCCCCAGGGGCACAGCAGGCATATTCATCTGTTTTGTTCATCCCCAGGGCACTTTGGTATTATTGTGCAGCTCCTTCTGTAATACAGATAGCACAGTAGAAAATGTAGAGCCAGCACTATTATTAGAGGGCAAATCCTCCTTTGCATGGGTGTCTGGCCATATTATGGACGCGTGCACAGAGCCAAATGTGGCTTTAGGAGGTGCACTGAAATTGAACCACAAAAAGGTGGCACACTTTCAATGCGCCTCCTAAAGGCAGCCTTCTGAAGGGGAGAAAGGGTGTCCCATGGAACACCCAGACATCTCTTTGTAGGTGGGTGCAGTTACTCACTGCACCCGCCTGAAAGGGTATCTCTCTCCCCTTTTGGAAGTGCAGGTGGTTTACTGCCTGCACAGTGAAATACAGAGTGGCTTTGAGGCAGCTGCTCTGTATTTCTCTTGAATTTTCTGCACAATAATAGGGTGCACTTTCCCTGTTTGCACGCCTCTCACCTGTTTTAAGCTGTGCTGTAGTGCAGACAGAGAATATGAGCCCGTATAGTAATATGGGTCCAGGTGAGCCTCCATGTGTATGAGACTAAGGTCTTCTCACAGGTTGTTTGAAGTCCTGCAGTTCATAACCTCCACTCGGGTCTATTGATAACAGCTATGTGTATTTTTTTTTTATTTTAATTTATTTTAGGTTTTCTAAAATGCTGCATTTCACAAGAATGGGTTATGAGCCTGTTGAGGCACTAAAGGGAAGTTTAAAAGACAAAGCCTAAAAAACCAAAACCCCTTTTAACCATTGATGCATTGTCATTTTGAAAAACACAAAAATATGATGCAGTGTGTTAGTATACTCTCTGAAATTAGTTTATTAAATTTGTGTTAGAGTACTGAAAATTAAAATATATACTTGATGACATACATTTACATGTAAAATAGACATACAGAAAACTTTACACAGTCAAATGAAAAAAAATAACTGAAAATAAAAATTGACACAATCATATACATAGAAACATCAATGAACAAAAAATATTACCTAATAACAAAACCATCAAACAAGCATACTAAAAATGTATAAAGAAATGTATTAACCAACAGTCGTAAAATCAATAAATGTAGTCCCAAAGATGAGTGTGTTGTCATTCGTATAATCCTCTGCGATTTATGGTCCAATTGACAATTACGTACTGAGAGAATGCCCTTTGGTACTGTAACTCTGCTTCACTCACAGTAAAGAAAGCCAATGCGATAGAACTTCCTTTGGGACAGCTACACATGTAAGTTAATCCATAGGGTTCTACGCTTATATTGTTGAGAGGACACTGTACAAATTACAGTTTATTACAGTTTATTACATATTATTAGACTAATCAATGTCAGGACTTAGTGAATTGGTTCATAATATGTTGCGAAAAAGGAAGGGGTTCAAGTACATATCCCATGTCTTTTCTTCCATAAACTGGTGCAGAGAAGATGTGAACCTGAAAGATTAACCATTTGTGTACTTAGTAGGTGTTCAGTCTGTGATGATGAGTCAAAAAACCACAAATAAGAACTTTAAAGGTCCAATTACTAGATCAATATATAACTTATACCAGAAGAAAAAGAGAAACATCTGTCCAGGGACAAGTTGAATTAATGGCAGCATGGAGGTTAGGCTTCACCCATCCATCAGGTTCCTGGTGTTTGCAACATGGAAAATGTGTTACTTGTTCCATGTAGTGATCAGGACTAGTTACCAAGAGTCAATGGCATTGGAAAAAGTGTCACCCAGAGGGCAAAGTGAAATACCCTACAGTAAGTGAATCACAGATGTACTGACCTTGTCGTGCTGTGACATCTCTTAGTGTCCGAAACATCTTGGTTACCCGCATATGAATTCCTGGGGGTGGGGTTATCTTCAAGGAGGATCATGAGACACGTAGTTGAGCATTACAGAGACTTAAATATCCTCATTTACTTCTTTATATCTTTGAAGGATGATCACATTACTAAAATGATTTGAGTTTCTGGAGTTGGAGGATATTAGAATATTTGCACCACACATTCAAAGTGTATATTGTTTACTGCTTCTTATAACCCCCTTAGTGATGCAGAACAAATTCTTATGGAAGACACAGATGCTGACACAAAAAAGGTTGCAGGTTCGACAATGCGTGGATCAAAAACAAATGATGTAGGTAAAGTGATGTCAAGAAAATATAGTTGTGCACAGATATAGTACCATTAAAGTCTCTTGTCTCAAAAGGGCTGATGCCACATTCTCCTTGTGTTTGATGTCACACTGAATGTTTTTTGATTTTGCATCTGATATGTGATTTGTGCTGTCCAATCCTTTTCTTTATTTCCTGCTTGTTTTTTCCAACATGAGATTTTTATAAGGACAGATGCAATATACAAAATTGTGGGTGTTACAGTTTCTGACTTCTGAATGTTATCTGGTAATTTTGTTGTAAGTGAATTTTTCACACGTTCCATGTTGAAATGCAGAAGATTGTCTCTCAAATTCTTGTTACAAGCAAATATCAGGGGCTCTTTAAATTGGTCTAAGTTTGAGATCAAATGCCAATGTCTTTTTTTAGCCCTCTTTTGTTGATTAGGATTTGCATTGAAGGTTGAGACACATACTATAATGAGGGGTCTTTTGGCGTTGGGGTTCAAGAAGACTATCTCTTGGTGTGCACCATGCTCTTTTCATGGGCCTGTTACAGAGGTTGTAAGGATAATGGGGGTCATTCTGACCCCGGCGGGCGGCGGGAGCCGCCCGCCTGGAGGGAACCGCCGAATGACCGCACTGCGGTCAAAAGACCGTGGCAGCCAAAAGACCGCGGAGGCCATTCTGGCTTTCCCGCTGGGCCGGCGGGCGACCGCCAGAAGGCCACCCGCCGGCCCAGCGGGAAACCCCCCTCAACAATGAAGCCGGCTCCGAATGGAGCCGGCGGAGTTGTAGGGGCGCGACGGGTGCAGTGGCACCTGTCGCGATTTTCAGTGTCTGCAAAGCAGACACTGAAAATCATTATGGGGCCCTGTTAGGGGGCCCCTGCACTGCCCATGCCAGTGGCATGGGTAGTGCAGGGGCCCCCAGGGGCCCCACGACACCCGTTCCCGCCATCCTGTTCCAACAGGATGGCGGGATGGGGGTCGGAATCCCCAAGGCGGCGCTGCAAGCAGCGCCGCCATGGAGGATTCCCTGGGCCAGGGGTAAACCAGGGGTAAACCGGTGGTAAACCGCCGGTAGCCCTTTTCTGACCGCGGCTTTACCGCCGTGGTCAGAATGGCCCAGGAAGCACCGCCAGCCTGTTGGCGGTGCTTCTGCGGTCCCCGGCCCTGGCGGTCATGGACCGCCAGGGTCGGAATGACCCCCAATGTCTTTTGTTAAGGAGTATCCTTGCATTATGGAAGTAGTTGTCCTTTAAAAAAGAATTGATGGCTCTGTGGGAACTGACTACATAATGCATGCATGTGGGTATAATATCTGAAAAAGCATCTGTCTATTTCTTAGGTGTCAGTCAGTTTACTGTACAATTAATTAAAACTTTTAAAAACAACAGAACAATTTCAGATATACAACATACAGGATCAAAAAACTTTTCATATTTAAAATGCTAGTTCCAAATTCAGGCAAGAGGCGATTCAAGTAAGCCATTATTAAAGATAAAAAATCCAAATGCATTTTTGGTCTAGACTGCCTAAAACAAGACAGACCTTCATCTTCAAATAAATAGTAGGTATACAAAGTGGTATTTAGGCATCTGTCAAAAGAACAGATGATGGATGGAATGCTGAACAATGCAAACCTTCACCCCCAGTCACAATGATCTGGGTTTAATCCATAATTTTTTTGCTCACCATGCCACCCCACTTTAAACCCAGACATATGCAAATCAGTCTTTACCCTGTTCCCATTGAGAAAAGTCCAGCCCAAACTGGCAAGCCAGATCCTCCCTGGACAGGAAGCAAGCATCCTGGGACCTGTTTCAGGGTATCACCCTTCATCAGTCAGGCTAGCTTGAATCCAGTAGAGCAGTGAGCACAGGACCCAAGTCTGGGCATACCCTTACCACCTAGGGTGACAAATGCAGAAATGAACAGATGATGGACTGAATGCTGAACAATGCACACATTCACCCCCAGACACAAAGATCTGGTGTTAATCTATTGTTTGTTTACTCACCACGCCACCCCAGTTTGGCCCCAGACCTGTGACTGGGGATGAGTGTTTGAAAAGTTTGAATACTCTGTCCATCATTTTATTTAGTGATGTTGCTATGTGTGCCCTAAGTGGCTAAGGTATACCCAGATGTGAGTCCCTTGCTTGCTGCACCACTGGATTCAAGCAAGTCTGGCTCATGAAGGGTGATACCCTGAAACCAGTCCAAGTACACTTGAATCCTGTCCAGGGAGGATCTGGCTTTAACGTTTCGCTGGAC
The DNA here is from genome assembly GCF_031143425.1 of Pleurodeles waltl. Lineage (NCBI taxonomy): Eukaryota > Metazoa > Chordata > Amphibia > Caudata > Salamandridae > Pleurodeles > Pleurodeles waltl. The sequence goes on from NC_090439.1 coordinate 953,631,389, forward strand.
TGCTCCCATAGGAAGCAGGGTCAAGACTGATTTGCATATGGCTGGGTCCAATTAATCAATCAATTTGTAAAGCGCGCTACATACCCGTGAGGGTTTCAAGGCGCTGGGGGAGATGGGGGGGTAGGGTGCTGCTACTGCTCGATGAGCCATGTCTTGAGGAGTTTTCTGAAGGAAAGAAGGTCCTGGGTCTGTCGTAGATCCGACGGGAGGGTGTTCCAGGTCTTGGCTGCGAGATACGAGAATGATCTGCCACCGGAAGATTTGCGCTGGAGGCGAGGGTGAGGTTTGCGGAGCGGTGTTGCCGGGTGGGGGTGTAGAAGCTGAGTCTGTTGTTCAGGTATGTTGGTCCGGTGTTGTGGAGTGCCTTGTGTGCGTGGGTGAGGAGCTTGAAGGTGATCCTCTTGTTGATGGGGAGCCAGTGAAGGTCTCTTAGGTGGTGGGTGATGTGGCAGTGCCGAGGGACGTTGAGGATGAGTTGGACGGAGGCGTTTTGGATGCATTTTGGAGGCGTTGTAGGAGTTTGGATGGGATACCGGTGTAGAGGGCGTTGCCTTAGTCGAGTCTGCTGCTGACGAGGACCTGGGTTACTGTTTTTCTTGTTTCTGTTGGGATCCATTTGTAACCTCTGCAGAGCATGCGGAGGGTGTTGTAGCAGGAGGGGAGATGGCGCTGACCTGCTTTGACATGGAGAGTGAGGAGTCGAGGGTGAAGTCGAGGTTTCGTAAGCTGTCGGTGGGTGTTGGTGGGGGACCCAGCGTGGTCGGCCACCATGAGTTGTCCCAGGCGGAGGGGGTGCGCCCAAGGATGAGGACCTCTGTTTTGTCCGAGTTCAGTTTTAGGTGGCTGTCTCTCGTGGAGGTTGGTTTTGGCAGTGTGCGGGTTCTTGGTGAGGGAGAGGATGAGTTGGGTGTCGTCGGCGTAGGAGATGATGTTGAGGTTGTGCTGACCGGCCACTTGTGCGAGGGGGGCCATGTAGATGTTGAACAGCGTCGGGCTGAGCCCTTGGGTACGCCGCAGATGATGTTGAAGGCTTTGGATTGGTACGGGGGAGGCGGACTCTTTGGGTTCTGCCGGCGAGGAAGGGTGCGGTCCATTCGAGGGCCTGGTCCTGGATTCCTGCTGAGTGGAGGCGGGATTTTAGGGTGTGGTGACAGATGGTGTCAAAGGCGGCTGATAGGTCTAGGAGGATGAGGGCTGATGTTTCTCCATTGTCGAGGTGGCTTCTGATGTCGTCTGTGGCAGCGAGAAGGGTGGTTCCGGTGCTGTGGTTGCGGCTGAAGCCGGACTGGGAAGGGTCGAGGATGTTGTTGTCTTCGAGATACCGAGTGAGCTGAGTGTTGACGATTTTCTTGATGACTTTTGCTGGGAAAGGGAGCAGAGAGATGGGCCGGAAGTTTTTCAGGTCCTCGGGGTCCGCCTTTGGTTTCTTGAGAAGGGCGTTGATTTCGGCGTGTTTCCAGCTTTCTGGGAATCTTGCAGTTTCGAAGGAGATGTTGATGGCTTTCCGTAGGTGTGGTGCGATGGCTGTGTCTGCTTTGTTAAAGATGTGGTGTGGGCAGGGGTCTGATGGTGATCCGGAAAGGAAGGAGTTCATGGTCTTGCGGTTTCATCGTCGCTGATGCTGGTCCAGAAGGTCAGTCGGCTGGAGCGGGTGGAGTTCGTGGTGGGTGGGGTAGGAGCATCCAGAGTGTGAGGGGAGTTGAAGCTGTCGTGGATGTCCATGATTTTTCGACGGAAGGCGGTTGCTAGGGCGTCGCATAGTTCTTGGGAGGGGGTGATGTCGTTGATGGTGCCGTTTGGGTTGGAGAGTTCTTTTACGATGCTGAAAAGTTCTTTGCAGTCGTGGACGTTGTTTTCTAGGCGGGTTTTAAAGGAGGATCTTTTTGCTAGCCTGATGAGTTGGTGGTGTTTGCGTGTGGCATCGTTGAGTGCTGTGTGGTTGTCTGGAGTGCGTTCGAGTAGCCATATTTGCTTGAGTTTTCGGCAGTGGTGTTTGGAGGCTTGGAGGTCATCGGTGAACCAGGTGGCTTTTTTGTTGATGTGGTTGTTGGAGGGTTTTCTGAGTGGAGCAAGGCAGTCGGCGCAGTCGTTGATCCATAGCTTGAGTTTGTGTGCGGCAATGTCAGGGTCGGTGGGGTTGACGGGCGGTTTCTGGGCTAGGGCGTTGGTTAGTTGAAGTTCGGTGACTTTGCCCCATCGTCGGCAGGGTGGTTGTTCGGTGAGGTGGTGTTCTGTCTGCTTCTTGCAGTGGATGCAGTGTTGGTCGGTCCAGTAGACTTCAGTGGTATGGTTGAAGGTGACGTGGTTGCTTGTAGAGAAGATGGGGTCAAGGGTGTGACCGGCTGTGTGGGTGGGTGTGTTGACGAGCTGTGTGAAGCCGAGTTTGGCGAGGTTATCGCTGAGGGTGGTGGAATTGGTGTCATTGTTGCTTTCGAGGTGGAAGTTCAGGTCCCCGAGGAGGATGTAGTCCGTGGAGGCGAGTGCGTGGGTGCTGGCCAGGTCGGCGATGGCGTTGCTGAAAGGTGCCCTGGGTCCTGGGGGTCTATAGATGAGTGTTCCTTTGAGAGTGGAGTTGGGGTCGGTGCGGACTTGGAAGTGAAGGAGTTCGGCGGTGCCGAAGGAGTTGTCAAGGGTGGTTTTGACTTCGAGGGTGGCTTTTTGGACGATGACTATGCCTCCTCCAGTTCTGTTGGTGCGGTCTTGGCGAGCGACTTTGTATCCGTTCAGGATGGCTATGGCGGTGTCGGGTGCTGAGGGGTCGTTCCACCAAGTTTCGGTTAGAAAGGCCACGTCCGGGGAGGTGGAGTCCAGCAGGTCCCAGACTTCGATGGCGTGCTTGCGTGCTGAGGGGGTGTTGAGGAGTATGTCACGGAGGTGGTTGGTCTTGATCCTAGGAGGTTTGTGGGCCCTGTTGCAGGTGAAGCAGCAGTTGTGGCAGGAGAAGGGTCCGTGCGTGCTCTTTGGAGAGGCCTGGAAGCAGGTGGTGTCTCGGCTGGTGTTGAGTGCGCGGAGGGTGTCGGCGTTATAGCGAATGCTGACGAGGTGGCTGTTGCCGGGGCCAGGGTTTCTGGCGTGGGGCGCGGTCCAGACACGGACGGGCGCAGACGGGCTTGACTTTGGCGCACCAGCGGCGCGGCCGTGCCGCGGCTGCCATAAGAGGAGGGGAGGGTGGGAGTGGCAGCTGGGAGGTGGGAGGGCCTGATGAATGAGAGGGCTGGGGGGGTGGGGCTGCAGGGGACGCAGCAGCGGGAAAAAGCAGGCAAAAGAAACGGTGAGAAGGAGGGGGGAGGCGGGAGGGGCCGCAGGGGACGCAGCGGCGGGAAAACGCAGGAAAAGAAACGGTGAGAAGGAGGGGGGAGGCGGGAGAGGCTGCAGGGGACGCACCGGTGGGAAAAGGCAGGCGAAAGAAACGGTGAGAAGGAGGGGGGAGGCGGAAGGGGCTGCAGGGGACGCAGCGGCGGGGAAAACAAGGAGGAAAACAAAATGTGGAGTGGAGGTGGAGCGGATGGCGGAACGGGGAGCGACCTGCCTGCAGAAGCAGGGTCAAAGGTCCCAAACTGGGATGACGTGGCAAGCAAAATAACAATGGATTAAACTCAGATCTGCGACTAGGGGTGAGTCTTTGAAAAGTTATAACACTCCGTCCATCATTTTACTTTGTGATGTTGTAAATATCTGTTTTCATGTTTAATGATGAAGTCTAAGACCCTGATTTCACTGTGTCTATGGTGAATTGAGAATCTGGTCCTGGTGTCCTCATGTCAATCCATCATGTAAAATTCCTCATCTCCTCTTCATCACCTTTTCAAATCATAACAAGCCTTGGCAAAGCCAATAGGTCTGGTGCCCTTTTGGCAATTCTTGTTTTGTTTTTTCATGTTTTTTGCAAAACTTTATTGTTTGGGGAGCTGTCAGGTGTTTGTCAATCTACAAAAAAATATGACTAAAGGTAAAAATGTTTTTTGATCTAAAAGCTGCAACCATTGCCATTATACTCTTTTGCACTGAAGGGAACTGCTACAAGATTGAAAAAGAATTCAATTTGTACTCATCCTCACAAGGACGTTTTACTAGCATATCTACATGCAGAAATAATACCATTGAGCCTACAAGTAAAGAATGTTCTTGTCATCTTCATAAATGGCCCTGAATACTTGGGAGATTTTAGTAGCATTGGAACTAAATGCTCAAGGGACCAGATGTCCCTTCCAAATAAGATATTTGAAAGGAAAGTAAAAAGGAGTTGAAATTGAGTAAGGAGCTAGAGCAAGCCATAAAAATTAATACAACAATGTCTAATGTGGAACACCTCTATCCCAGATTGAAAAAGAGATTAGTGAATTTAACACCACAATTGAGAAATTTCTCGCTGGAAAGGATGTACCCATATCTACAAAATTATTATTATCAAGAATTTATCTTACTCAGATAGCACCAGTGAAACTGAACACTTTATTAGCAGTTTTGAAGGTTTTAATAGAGGACTTATTTAATGGCATGGCTAGGGGCGAGAATGTGGAAAATAATGGATGAATCTAGACCAGGGCATGCAGGAAAAAAAGACAAGGATGCAAGTCTACAGATGGGGCTACAGGAGCTAACCCCCATCTATAGCCAACAAAAAAGACCCATGGATGACGCAGAAACCAATCGTTTGAGAAAAGGGTTGTCCTTTGAACCCACATCAAAGCCAGATTTTGTAAACATGAGATTGGAGTTCTGACAAGTTTTAAGAAAATTATGTTTGCAAGTGTTTTTTTTCACCAATGATAACCCCTCCATGAAGGATTCTCTGGCCTGAAGAAAGATGTTCATGTTTTACCCTGTGAGAAGAAATATGCCCATGGAATCATTAGTCTTTGAGGCATTCTACAAGAGGTAGATAAAATTGAGAAGAAAAGAAAATATGTAAAACATAATCTTCTAAATGATTAAATAGAAGCTCTCTTTAGACTATGACTTAGGCCGCCAGGGCCACCGACCACGGGAGCACCGCCAACAGGCTGGCGGTGCTCCCACGAGCATTCTGACCGCGGCGGTTCAGCCGCGGTCAGAAGCGGAAAGTCGGCGGTCTCCCGCCGACTTTCCGCTGCTCGGGGGAATCCTCCATGGCGGCGGAGCGCGCTCCGCCGCCATGGGGATTCTGACACCCCCTACCGCCATCCTGTTCATGGCGGGAAACCCGCCATGAACAGGATGGCGGTAGGGGGTGCCGCGGGGCCCCTGCAGTGCCCATGCCAATGGCATGGGCACTGCAGGGGCCCCCGTAAGAGGGCCCCGCAAAGTATTTCAGTGTCTGCTTTGCAGACACTGAAATACGCGACGGGTGCAACTGCACCCGTCGCGCCCCTGCAACTACGCCGGCTCAATTCTGAGCCGGCGTCCTCGTTGCAGGGGCATTTCCTCTGGGCCGGCGGGCGCTCTTTTGGAGAGCGCCCGCCGGCCCAGAGGAAATGTCTGAATGGCCGCCGCGGTCTTCTGACCGCGGTGCGGTCATTTGGCGGCGGTACCTTGGCGGATGGCCTCCGCCGTCCGCCAAGGTCATAATCAGGGCCATTATCATTCAACTGGCAGATAATGGGGGCACAATTGAGTTTATGAACAAACAAGACTATGAAAATGAAATAATGTCTCAACTGTCTCAAGAGAATGCTACAGAAGTATAACTATTGATTCATCACTATCCATTAGTAGGAGATCTCACAAATCATGAAAACAAGGATTGAAGGTAGATGGCTTATGGTAAAAGAAAATGGATTCCTAATCAATAAACTACCTAGAACACAAGCAATATACACTTCATCTAAGGATCATAAAGATCCAGCATTTCCACAAAGCTGCCCAATTATACCTGTACTTATCTCATTATGGGGCAATTTGGAAAATATATAAGGGTTTTCATGAAACCATTGAGCGCTATGTGAAAAATACCATTGACATTATAAACAAAATTTAAAATAAAGAGAATGATGAACAGGAAGAAATTCTAGCAACTCTGGATATTGTCAACCTCTACACTAACATTCCCCAAGAGGACGCTTAGGAAGCATTGGAATACTTTTCAGAATGTATTTTGCTATCAGCAATATTATATTATATTCATATGAAAGGCACTGCAATGGGTTACCCTCTGCTTTAGACATGGCCTTGATGTTCATAACAAAGTATGAAAAGGAGAGGATAGACTGAAAGAACTCATTTAAACAGAATATCATGTATAAATTATAAATTATATTCTTATTTGGTTTGGAAAGACGATGACTAGGGATTGAGGAATTTTACTAAATGGTTGAACACGGAGACACCAGATATCTGTTTCTGTTTCAGCTTTATTTCGGCAAAACAATACCATAAAAGCATACTGACAAAATTCTTACATTTCTAAAAAAGAACGAAAGCACTTTTGAAAAAGACGATAAAATCAGATCAAGACCAGAACTCCCTCAGGGCCATACAATACAAATAGGCAAGTTGTGGATATGAGTGTTATAAAAGTAAACAATTGATCGATAAAAACACTATAAAAATACACCAGATATCAAATTCACAACTCACCAAAGTCACAGTGAAATACATTTTTTGGACAATTAAACATGCAGATGGGCACCTATATTGCACTTTGTAAACCAAAAAACAGACATAAACATTTTCTTTTAATGTAGGAGTAGTCACCAATAAGATCTCAAAGATAATCTTCCTTTCAGTCAGTTCTTATTGGATCCCTCAAAATTGTTCTAAGAATTATGATGCTTTCCGCAATTAAAGGATACTACTAGTCAAGCGCAGGGATAGACAATATCCATACAAACTATTGAAGAGATCCATGAAAAGAACACAAGATGCTTGCAGATTCAAAACCTTAATAGAAGTATGGGAAGGATAGTATCTGTCTGAAAGTTCAACGCAAATAGCAATCAACCAAATAGGGCTATAAGAAGGCATCAGCATTTGCTCTCAAACCTAGACCAACTTAAATATCCACTGATATTTGCCCTGAAAAGAAACAGGAATCTGAGAGACAGTCTTCTGCATTCCAATACAGAATGCACAAGGGCAATACTCAACACCAAGATTTTACTTGGCCTACCCTCAATAGGAGGTCATCACAAATGTGGCAACTGCCTAGCCTGTGGAAGCATGCTGGGTGGTGAATAATTCACTTACAACAAAATCACATCAAACATTCATAATTTACAAACTATAACACCACAAATATACTGCACCATTTGTCTGTTTGAAAAAAACATACATTGGAATAACCAGCAAGGAAATAAACAGAAAGATTGGACAGCAAAAATCGAATGTCCTCTGAAAAACACTGTAGCTCCTCTAGTAGGCCATTTTCTGTAGTATAAATATTCGGTGTCCAACTTAAAATGGACAGTACTACACCATGTCAAAAACAAGGAAAATGTGGAGTTAGCTCTTTTATTCATACTACATCTGTATACTACTGATGTGAGCCTGGATGAAATTAGCCAAACATTTTCGTGAAGTCACTATACTCACACCATGTCATATGATCTCTCTTATCTGTGAATCAGTCCATTTTGAAACACTAAGGGGGTTATTCTAACTTTGGAGGAGTGTTAATCCGTTCCAAAAGTGACGGTAAAGTGACGGATATACCACCAGCCGTATTACGAGTTCCATAGGATATAATGAACTCGTAATACGGCTGGTGGTAAATCCGTCACTTTTCCGTCACTTTTGGGACGGATTAACACCTCCTCCAAAGTTAGAATAACCCCCTAATTGTTATCACTACAACTTCCAGTGTACATTTTTTTTGGTGTAAACATAATTAATTTGTGTCAGCATAGGTCACTTCCATATGAATTTGCTCTGCAACATTGTGGTGGTTATAAGTACCAGAAGTAAATTTATGCATTGATTGCGTATCTGCCCACTACAGAAACTTGAATCATTTTAGTAACATTTTAGTAACATGGTCATCTTTTAAGGATATATATATAGGTAAGTAACCATATTTCATTCTCTGCAATGCTGACCTACTTGTCCCATGAACCTCCTCATAGATGACTCCACTCCTAGGAAGTTATATGTGGGTCAACGAATAAGCTTTGGACTCAAGAGCAAGATGATAACACAGTCGGTATAGGCCTGATTTTGCTTGCTGAGGGGCAATTCACTTAGCACTCGACTTGGCACCTTACCAATGCCACTAACACTCAGAAACTAATCTTTATCTCCACACAGCGCAAACAACACCTTCTCCAAGTCACAAAAACTGGGAAGTTGACAGATGGGTTTAACTTAACCTCCCTCATTGATGGATCCTGTCACCATTATTCTAATCTGTGCCAGAATTGAAACTCATCTTTTTCTACTGGCATAATATATTTCTTGAGCTAGTAATTTGTTTTTGTCCATTATGGTTCTTTTCTGTTTTCTTGCCATGCATTACAAACTGAACAACTACTAAGTACTCAAATGGTTACTCTTTCATACATTTCCTCAGCACAAGTTTTGTAGTTTTGTAAAGAAAATACGTGAGGTTTGTTCCTGAATCTCTTCCTTTTTAACAACATGTTGAGTGTTAATTCCATAAGTATTGATTCTGATTGGTCTAATTTTTTCATGCACAGGGTCTTCTCAACATTATAGGCTTAACTGCTCTCCTTTAAAATTCATCCCAATTCAGTCAAACAATCAATCAATACGCATTGGTATAGCACACGCTATCACCCCCAGGGAAATCTGGGCAGTGTGCCTAGTCCAAGAGCCGGGTCTCAAGCTTCTCCCTGACGTTCATCAGTGAGAGGGTGCAGAGGTGGGGTGGCAGGTCATTCCAGGCTCTTGCTGCAATGTATGAGAAGGTGGGCCACCACAGCAGCTTCAATGTATGCAGGATGTGTGTGCGAGGGCGAGGGAGGCAGAGCGGAGGTTTCTGGAGAGTTGATAGAACTTACAATGTTGGTTGATGTAAGAGGGTCCGAGGTCATGGAGGGCTTTGTAGGGGAGGGTGAGGATCTTGAATTAGCATCTCCTCTGGATGGGCAGCCAGAGGAGATTCCTCAGGTGAGGGGTCATGTGAGTGCCTCTGGGTGGAGATGCCAGCATAGAGGGCATTGTTGTAATCAAGGCGGATGGTGGCAAAGGCTTGAGTGACGGTCTTCCTAGTTTCGGTAGGGATCCATTTGAGGAGTCTGCGGAGCATGCAGAAGTTGTGAAAGCAGGAGGAGGTGACGGCATTGACCTGGTGTCACTTGACTTTCGAGGATGATCCCAGCGGATGACAATTGAGTCACAAATCATAGGGGTTTATAGGAAGATCAACCCCATCCTTCTCTGGGACTACATTTATCAAGATAAAGGCGGTCATTACAACATTGGTGGTAAAAGCCGCTTAGCGGCGTGCAGAAGACAGCCAACACACTGCTGCGGCCGCGAATTCCGCCACAGTTATTATGACCCACATTTCGGAATCCGCCAAAATTCAAACACCCACACAAGTCCGCCACACCAAAGGTCAGTGATAAACTGGCAAAAACAAAACCTCCACCATCACGCCAACAGAAATACGCCCACACTATCACGACACACGAATCCACGAGGCGGTCTTTCAACCGCGGTATTCCATTGGTGGTACACACCGCTGCGCTCAAAATACACACTCATTTACAAATCACTACCACATTGGACAATTCAAAATACACACACCTGATACACATACACACACCACTCCCACACACCCAATACAATATAAAAGACACACCCACATCACCCACAAACCCCCACAACAAGAAATTCTGAAAGATGGTCAGAGAGAGAGCACCAGCAAGAACAGCACCATCCACAGGCACACAACACCATCACCCACAGAACTTCCACGCACCTCACACAATACACCACTACATATCACCACACACTCCACCCCACACATCACCGACACCACCCCATGGCACGGCAAAGACACCCCAGGTTCTCGGAGGAGGAGCTCAGGGTCATGGTGGAGGAAATCGTCCGGGTAGAGCCACAGCTATTCGGAGCACAGGTGCAGCACACCTCCATTGCAAGGAAGATGGAGCCATGGCGAAGAATAGTGGACAGGGTTAACGCAGTGGGACAGCACCCAAGAAATCGGGAGGACATCAGGAAGCGGTGGAATGACCTACGGTGGAAGGTGCATTCCGTGGTCTCAAGACACCACCTGGCGGTTCAGCGGACTGGCGGCGGACCCCCACCTCCTCCCCCACAACTAACAACATGGGAGGAGCAGGTCTTGGAGATTCTGCATCCTGAGGGCCTCGCAGGAGTAGGTGGAGGAATGGACTCTGGTAAGTCAAATCTTAACTATTACAACCCCCACCCTACCTGCATGCTATCACATACCCCCACCCTCACCCCCAGCACCCCAACTCCTCACATATGTCCCAACATCACAAACCACCCATCCCAACGCCAAGCCCTGCATGCAACAACAAAGCATGGACACCCATCACTAAAGCATGCCCACTGCACATACCCATACAACCCCCTAAACCATACTCACACAAGGTCTCACACAGGAATGCAAGCACTGGGGTACACGGTTACCCACCCATTGCACACCATGACACACACAGATGTAATAACCATCCTTTTATGCCCCTGCAGGACCCCTACCCAACGTCAACGGACAGGAGGGTCCACACATGTCCACACCACCAACAGAAGAGGCCCACAGTGATGAGAACACCTCTGTCCAACTGGATCTAGATGACCAGCCCGGCCCATCGGGGACCTCGGGACAGTCGGTTCCCATCACCCAGTCACAGGCCACTACAGACCTTCCACCCTCTGGAAACACCAGCACAGCACCCACCCAGCAGGCCCATACTTCCGTCCCCAGGACACATCAATCAGCAGTGTGTCCACCACTACAGGGAACCCAGGATAACCCACCACCCCAACAACAACAGGGACTTGGGGGCAGTGGTAGTGGGCACACGGTCCAGGGGACGGAGGCCCAGGAACACAGGGGAACTGGGAGGGCTGCAGTGCGACAGGGGGCGGACAGGCCAAGGGAACCCACTCTCCACGAGGCCCTCTCCTCCATCATGGGAGCCTACAGCCACTCCCAGGAGAAGATGGCAACGGTACTGGCCAAGTTTCAGGAGACCCAGCGCCTGCAGGAGGAACAGTATATGGGCTTCAGGGAGGAACTCAGAAAAATCAGCTCCACCCTGGGCACCATCGTAGGGGTGCTGAAGGAAGTACTCAACACCAGGAGGGACACTGTGGCACTACAAGGGGCCCCTGACACTAGCATGGACGATGAACTGCCCACCACCTCCACCGGCGCTAGTGGACAGGACGCCCCGCCACAGGACCACCACACCAGCACCCCACCCCCTGCAGAGGGAGAACCACCCCGCAAACAGTCCCTGAGATCCAGGACAAAGACAGAGCACGATGCCAAGACCCCCGCCAAGAAATGAAACCACCCTGATTGTCATCCTACTGTCCCACTTTGTCACCCTGTCCATACTGAAACTGCCCCAGCTCCACTTCCTATGCCCATATGGGCAATGCACCTGTGAGACTAATAGACTGGACGCTGCCATGGACCTTCCTCCACCATCACCCCTCACCATTTCACTGCCCCCTCCAATATTGAGCACTTAAATAAACACCCTTAAAGCACAAAACAATCTGGAGACTGTCTGTGATTTCGAAATAGTGTATTAGCAATTACAGTGACAAAATGCTCTTTCAAGTTTAATGTCAACATACCTATGTCACACAGCTCTAGTCCATGAGGAATCTAAGCAGATGTCACACAGTGGGACCCACATCTGTGAAATCGTAAGGGAAAGTGACAACTCAGTGACCATACACTGGGTGAAAATGACACACAGTAGAGAGGTAGTAGTGTTAAAGTACATGTAGTAGACAGGTTTGTATTCTTACCTGTGTTTCACTGGAAATATTGCTGGATCACTGAGTCCCTGTTGTGCATGTCTTCTTTCCCTGCTTCCTCGTCTTCACTGTCCACAGGCTCCACAGCTGCAACAACATCGCCATCTGGACCATCCTCCTGCAGAAAAGGCACCTGTCGTCGCAAAGCCAAGTTGTGAAGCATACAGCAGGCCACGATGATCTGGCACACCTTCTTTGGTGAGTAGAATAGGGATCCACCTGTCATATGGAGGCACCTGAACCTGGCCTTCAGGAGGCCGAAGGTCCGCTCGATCACCCTCCTAGTTCGCCCATGGGCCTCATTGTAGCGTTCCTCTGCCCTTGTCCTGGGATTCCTCACTGGGGTCAGTAGCCATGACAGGTTGGGGTAACCAGAGCCACCTGCAAATGGTGAGGGACAACTGTTAGACACGCACTAACCTGGAGGGATATCCCCAGTCCCACACAACCATTCCCACTGACTTGCTTCCAGGTGCTCACCTAATAGCCACACACAGTGCCTCTGGAGCTGACCCATCACATAAGGGATCCTGCTATTCCGCAGGATGCAGGCGTCATGCACTGAGCCAGGGAACTTGGCATTCACATGGGAGATGTACTGGTCTGCCAAACATACCATCTGTACATTCATCGATTGATAACTCTTTCGGTTTCTGTACACCTGTTCACTCCTGTGGGGGGATACCAAAGCTACATGTGTCCCATCAATGGCACCTATGATGTTGGGGATGTGTCCCAGGGCATAGAAATCCCCTTTCACTGTAGGCAAATGTTCCACCTGAGGGAAAACGATGTAGCTCTGCATGTGTTTCAGAAGGGCAGACAACACTCTGGACAATACGTTGGAAAACATAGGCTGGGACATCCCTGATGCCATGGCCACTGTTGTCTGAAAGGAACCACTTGCAAGGAAATGGAGCACTGACAGCACCTGCACTTGAGGGGGGATTCCTGTGGGATGGCGGATTGCTGACATCAGGTCTGGCTCCAACTGGGTACACAGTTCCTGGATTGTGACACGGTCAAGCCTGTATGTGATAATCAAATGTCGCTCCTCCATTGTCGACAGGTCCACCAACGGTCGGTACACCGGAGGATGCCGCCATCTCCTCACATTTCCCAGCGGACGGTGCCTATGAAGGACAACAGCGAGCACAGAGTCAAACAACTCAGAGATACATACCCACAGTTTACACAGAACACCTGTCATACACAAAAGGTGGCCTGTATGTGTGTTGAGTCTAGGCCTAGGTATGTGTGACGCAGTTGGAAATGACGCCATGTGGGCCCCTGAAATGGCGGCTTCCTGACCTGTAAAGTGGGACAATGGGATGTGAGGTAACTGCGCTGGCGTTGTACACCGTTGCGGTAGGCGGTCGAAGACCGCGGCGCAATGCTGCATTGGTTAACATTGGACCCCATGGGTCCCAGGAGCCAATGGCGATGTACGCCCTCAGTGACGGTATGCACCGCCGCGGACGTGACCGACATTTTCTATCACTTCAATCACTCGATACCTGATCTTCGACAGGAGAGGGCCTACACTGCAAGTGCTGCTGTGACCTCGGTCTGGAAGAGACAATGGCTCGAGTGTGTGGGGAAAGGGCCCCTGCCTTCACATCAGAGGAGTTGGTGAAACTCGTGGATGGGGTCCTCCCCCAGTACACGCTACTCTACGGTCCTCCAGTCAAACAGGTAAGTACACAGGGAGCATGTTGTATGGGCTATGCCTGTGTGTAGAAAGCTGGATGTAAGAAGGAAGGAGGGAGAGTGCTGCGTGCATGAAAGACGGTGAATGCATGTGCCACATGGCAAGGGTAGGGATGGGGGCCAATCACTTCGACGGTGCAGTTGGTAATAACTTCTCTTTTCCCCCTGTACATTACATGTAGGTCAGCGCCCACCAGAAGAAAGATATTTGGTATGCCATCGCCAAGGACGTCTGAACCATGGGGGTCTACCACAGACGGAGCACCCACTGCTGGAAAAGATGGGAGGACATTCGCCGCTGGAGCAAGAAGACGGCGGAGGCTCAGCTGGGGATGGCCTCCCAACGTGGGAGGGGTGCCCGTCGCACCATGACCCCCCTGATGGTCAGGATCCTGGCGGTGGCCTACCCGGAGTTGGATGGGCACTTGAGGGCATCACAGCAGCCACAAGGGGGTGAGTACACTCTCATTCTGCTGACTTTGCATACAGTGGAGGTGTCTGGGTGGGGGAGGAGGGCTGTGGGTTTCCTTAGGCCAGGGCGAGTTCCGTAGGCAAGGCCCCCTGTATGTCAGGCCATGTGGCACCCCAGCCCGCCTCTGTAGAGTGCCAAGTACAGCTAGTCATGCCCCTGTGTCATCTATGTGTTGCAGATGTTGTCCATTGGCTTGTATGCCATGTCCCAGAAATTGAACAGTGGAGCCCAAGAGTGCGGCGTAGTACAGGGGGCTTCTGTGTCTGTCGTGTCCGCCAACGGTAGCGGTAATGCATGCACTCAACATGCCTTTCTTCTGTCTCCCCCCCCCCTTTTTGTGGTCTCCCTGTTCTTGTGTGCATTAGCATCATCATGTGGAGGAGCAGTGGCAACGGAGCACGAGGGAGCTGCATTCCACATGGCCCTGGAGGGCGACACTACGGAGTCTGAATTCACCAGTGGGACAGAGGGCGAGGGGAGCTTGACGGCGGGGACAGGAGCTGACACCAGCGACATGCACTCGTCCTCTGATGGAGCTCCCTTGTGGTGGCGGCAACATCTGTGCCCCCCGCATCTACAGGTACAGCCGCCACCCCCCCTACCAGCACCGCCCTCACAGTAGCCCCTCAGCCTTTGCCCCATGCCCGCTCACCCAGGAGGGTTGGCATCACCTTCGCCCCAGGCACCTCAGGCCCTGCCCCAGTCAGCCCTGCTGCCCTCAGTGAGGAGGCCATTGACCTCCTCAGGTCCCTCACTGTTGGGCAGTCTACCATTTTGAATGCCATCCAGGGTGTAGAGAGGCAGTTGCAACAAACAAATGCATTCCTGGAGGGCATTCATTCTGGTCAGGCGGCCCTTCACAGAGCTTTTCAGACTCTGGCCTCAGCACTGATGGCAGTCATTGTCACCGTCTCTAGCCTCCCCCCTCCAACTTCCTCAACCCCGACCCAATCCCCTGTACTTCAGCCTATCCCAAGCACACCTACAGACCAACATGCACACACGTCAACACCCAAGGGAAGCTCAGGCAAACATAAGCACCACACATCCCACAGGCACTCACGCAAGCATCACACACATGCAGACACACCAACATCCGCTGCCTCCACTGTGTCCTCCTCCTCCTCATCTCCCTCCTCCCTCCCAGTCTCGTCTACACTCACACCTGCATGCACTACCTCTACAGCCACTACGTCCCTCTCCAGCACACCCACCACCACACTCCGCTCACCTGCAGTCACCACCCCCACTACCATTCACACGTCCCCTGTGTCCTCTCCCAGTGTGTCTGTGATGCCCCCTCCCAAGATACACAAACGCAGGCACACACCCACCCAACAGTTATCCACCTCACAACAGCCTCCAGCCCATGCACCTTCACCCAAAGTCACCAAACGTACACCTCCAACAACCACCACCTCTTCCTCCACTCACAAACCACCTCCAGCTATCCGTCCCAGTGTGTCCAAAAAACTTTTCCTGTCCAACCTTGCCCTCTTTCCCACACCTCCCCCACCCTGTCCGTCTCATAGGTCCCGAACTAGCACCTCAGCCACAACATCTCCGGGACCAGTGGTGCCTGTAGTCACCGGAATCTGGAGTGCACCGGCCACCAGGGCAGCCAGTGTGGCACGGAGCCACAGCACAGACAGTCCCCCACCTGTGAAGCATCAGAAGTTGGCCAGTTCCCGGCGGGAGAGGGGGAAGACTCCAGCCACCAAAGCCGCTCCCAGGGGTCCCGTTGGGAGTGTGGAGTCAGCTGTGACACCTTCCAAGGTGGGGAAGGGCCACAAGAAACCCGGCAAGTCTGGGAAGAGCTGCACGGCGGAGAAGACCCCTATCATCCCCGCTGCCCAGGAGGCCACCACCAGCACCAGCCCAGCTGCCCAGGAGGCCACCACCAGCACCAGCCCAGCTGCCCAGGGGCCACCGCCAGCACAAGCCCAGCTGCCCAGGAGGCCACCGCCAGCACAAGCCCAGCTGGGCCATGAAGGACCGCCAGCAAAAGGCCCGCTGGGCCATCAAGGACCGCCAGCAAAAGGCCCGTTGGGCCATGAAGGACCGCCAGCCCCGCTGGGCCATGAAGGACCGCCAGCAGCTGAGATCCTGCAATGGAGACCGCCATCTGAAGCACCGCTGAACAGGGCACCGCCATCTCAAGCACCGCTGAACAGGGCACCGCCATCTCAAGTACCACTAGCCCATGAGCGG